>NC_091827.1:20331964-20673214 GCF_038994185.2 Dermacentor albipictus | reverse complement strand
GTTTAACAATGAGAACTTGTTATTGTGTGTACGACTACGTGTTACGTAAAAAGTATCAGCGCGCCGCTAAAGTTAGAGGACAGACGACAAGGTTCGCGCTCGCTTTGAAACAGTTGGTTGTCTGTTCTTGCTTTTCTTCCCTTGGTCATGCGTCGTGTGTGACTAAAGATGTAATATGCGTGAATGGAAACATTTTATGAAGATTTTACTTTGAGAACGCGTTATTTGCGTAGCCATATCCACGTTTTAGACGAAGCCTCTTACAACATCAGCCAACACGAGCCTCGCAGACACATATACCGTCATTCCCATGACGGCACGGTGCCCCCTTAAGAAACTCCCATAGACGGTGGCGCCAGATTACCCTCTAGGTGATATAGTGAGAAACTCTATGGGTCACCATATAGCACCCATGACTAACAACCAAACGACCAAAAAGACAACAGAACGCTCCGACGCCGGTGTGAAAATAAGAGGCGCAGTATATAAAGGCACGTTCATGTTGCCACACACGATTCCGCGAACTGTGGCTGTTCACATGGTCGCGTGAATCACGACCGCTTTTCCGAGAATCGCGCAATTAAAAGCGCCGACTGCGATTTTCCTCCTCCACGCCGCAGACGCATGCGCAAACGTCACGGGACGCGGACTACTTTCTGTGGCTGCGAAGGGAAAGCTGCGGGAGGCAAAGCGCGCACAAGGTGAGAGCGCTTCTGAAAAGAGTCCCGAGTTTTCAACCACGCTAGTTTAAGCTGGGGAAGAGGAAACATAAACACCTTATCAGCAACAGATAAATAACATAAAACACACCGCTGAGTGTAAACGTTCACTTATTTTGCGGCTTTACCCCTTGCGCGTCTGGGCAAACGCGAAGCCGTCCCACGCGGAAGTTGCGTCGATTCAGCGCCTGTTCTGAGCAACCAAGAGCGCTGTCAAACGCTGGCGGACTACTTGTCGCGGTAACACGTATGTGCAGAGGCTCCGCCCCCGTAGCTTTCGCTTAATTGCCACAGAAAGTTGTCCGCGAGTACAGAAACGTACATTCTCTGTGCACGGGCAGAAACTCCTCTCCACTGATCTCAACTTTTTTTCTTCTTTCTAGTACCGGCGAAACAAATCAACCCATACGTGGAAACTTGCCAGCAATTACTAGGCCAGACCCGAATACCCAACTTCTCCATTCCACTCGCGTCCAAACCAAGGAACCTCTGTGACGTCATAGACTGCTCAACCCTTTTCGCACATATATATGGGTCATTTTTCTTCAGACAAGAACAGGTTGCCCAATTGCTTTCCTTGTTCTGTTTTTTTTATATATTATACAACGCAATGCGGATCTTCTTAAGGTAATCAATTGCATCATCAGGCTGTCGTGTCCAACATATGTACGTGTAACGAGGTGTTGCTTTGAGAACCTGAGTGTGGCGTCACCGTATATATACTTTGACGTCCTTTCTCCTCAATACCAAATATGCGTGCTGAGAAACCTGCCAATCCAGCCAGGCGCAAACAGTGTGTCTACTAAGTTGACACTTTCAACTTCCCTTATTTTCCCACGTTTTCCCTGACTGCTTTCACGGAAATTCCCTAGCAACTTATGACGGTCACTGACGGATCGGGAGCAACTAAAAAAAATGACGGCTTACATACCTTTCTAAGTTAAAGTTACTATACCAGATCATAATTTTCAACAACTACTAGCAGTACGCTGCTGACAATAAGGTGGGTGAGACGTACTATATCAGACTTCACTGAACCGTGTATTTAATGATATTCCAACTATACCCACGGCCAGGCACAAGCTTGTAAAATAAGCAAAAGACGCCACTATTAGCGGACTGCGTAAATGGAGTTGACATCGCTTCCATCTGGCATATCGCTAGTTTTGTGATAACCACGGTATATGTGCCATGTTCCCGGATTGAGTGAGACAGCGGGATGAAAATTTCGGGCTCTTTCATTTTCTTTGTTTTCCCGAATTTTTCGGAACGGACAAAGTACCCTAAGATTCGGGGGTCTCTTGACTGAAGATCCGACTGCCTGGTAACACTATCGATGGTATGAACTCGCGTTCAGCCAAGCGCTAATCTTCGACGAGGAAGCACCCGTTGCACCCGGGGGGGGTGGGGGGGGGGGGGCTGGCATTGCTGGGTACGTACTTTCTCGGACGATCTCTTTCGGCGATATCACTTTCAGTGGGCGCTTATTGGTTGGTCGAGCACAGCAGCGTCACGCTAAGGCGAAAGTATCGCCGAAAGTGATCGTCCCGAGAACATACGTCCCCTGGACCCCACGATAAGCCTTCTCCATGGCGCGGCCCACACGAACAGCACTGAATCACAGTGCATCAGTGTGCGAAAAAAAAAGTTAGACGTGATCCATCGATCTCTCCCCGCCTCCTGCGTACACGCGCTTGCATTATAAAGGTTCATCCCGGCACCGCGCGCGCTTTTGGCGGCGGGAACACCACGTGACCAACAAACTACTGCGACGAGACGCCACTGTGGAAAGGGCGAACAGGTGCCTCTCGCCGTCACGGCATCGAGGCTTATGGCACGTGTCTAACACGCTTAGTAGCACGTGCTTAAGTCAGCCCTCGACTATCTCGCTTAAAGACGAAAAATGTCACGCCTGAAGAGTTATCTTTCGCGAGTGCCCAAACGTGGTCAAGATTGACGGGTCAGCGCCTACTTTGCTCGAGAGCATGCGCAGATAAGTTTGGTGTCTTACTGCTTCTTTTCCACCACTGCGCCAGCTCCGAGTTGATAGCCGACGTTTGAGTCAGTCTTTCTCGTTCTGCACTCGTTCTGCACTCGTATCCGCGTGTGCGTACGCCTGCTTTTCCATATCAGCGCCACATTTTGCTTATATTCCATTCCAAGCGCTTGCGATCTGATCAGAGCGCTCATACGAGCTGCTTTGAGTGGCGGGTGTAGTGCAGGAATGCCTGCGTGGAGGAACGGTGTTCCTAATCTAGTCACGGCGGTTGCGAAACAATGGCGGTGTGCCGCTCAGCTATCTTCTAATGCCACAATGGCCTATTTCAAAAGACTATATAAGCGCGCGAAACACAGAACCGGTTTTTGATAATCGCTATTTCGCAGTATGCTGCGTAGTGCTGCACTGTAATATAATATACACCCTTAAAGGTGAATAAGGGTGAAAGTCTCTCTACTATAATTCGCACCTTTACGCCCAAGACATCCTTATTCGCATTTAAGGGTGTAAATTATTTTACAGCGTAAGCGACGTGTATTTGTCGTTATCGTCATGAAAAGAACATTCACTGTAAAAAATCAATGCAGAAAAAAACAGAACGTAATATATTATTTTTACTAAAGAAAAATCTTTTGAGCTGGAACTACAGCTGGAACTGTAAAATGAGGGGAACAAGATTCACATGAAGATGTTAGTCTAACTACAGAAAAAAAAAAAGAGAAAGAAACACAAGAAAACAAAAAAAGGTATACCACTAAAACTGCAATACCTTTACTGTTCTTTTTTTTTTTCGCGGAAATTCAATGGAAATAATACTTTCAAATGGATATTTGGATATTCTATTTCTCACGATAAGCTTAGCACTACTAGGTACATGTTTAGGATCGCACTCTTACTGAAGTGTTAAACCGACATATGTGGCTACTGTTCTCGCATTACGGTGTGTTGCTCACGTGTACGCTCACCTCATCTCGAATGTTTTTCATTGTCCGCGACGCAACCCACGGGCATATCTCTAGCACTTCTTTTTCTAATTAATGCATCTTGCTTACGTTATCAACTTTATATTGTTAATGCTGCTTCTGTGTGGGAGCTTTAGCGTACTTTGTATTTCGCTGTGATCCACGCGGCCGCAGTGCCGCCAAAGTGTTTCAGGTGAGCACAGCTTTGTTGAGCTATCGAGTGATAAAGCTTTTACCGGAGGCCCCTCGGCTATCGTGCACACGTGTGATGGCGAAATAAACTCAATTAAATTGAAAAGAAGTGAAATCTCGAATCTATGGGTCCTCACTGAAACACAGCGATTCGGAGACCGGAAACAAATTGCTTCGCGATTGATAAAACGGGGCTCGGCCTCTCTGTCCCGACGTGGGAGCGGCCCGCATCAGTCCCAGATTGATCCCTCAGGACCTAAATAAAGTTCTTCATACCATACCATATTGTTACGTAGGAAGACGCAGACGAAAAGCTATGTACAAGTATATTTACAGTTTACGTATATTTACGTTGAGTTGCAGACTGGCTCGACGAAAAACGTCCAGGACTGCTGAGAGCCGCTCGAGGTGCGTAGCGAACGTTGGGGAGAATATGATAACGTCATCCAAGTAGCACAGGCACGTGGACCATTTGAAACCGTGAAGAAGGAAGTCCATCATGCGTTCAAATGTGGCAGGGTCGTTACACAGACCGAACGGCATCACTTTGAATTGATCGGGTGTCGGGAAGACCGTCGGGTGTTACAAAAGCAGTCTTCTCGCGGTCAAGATCGTCCACGGCAATCTGCCAGTAGCCGGAGCGAAGGTCAATACAGGAGAAATAGCGAGCACCGTGGAGGCAGTCAAGGGCATCATCAATCCGAGGTAGGGGATACAATATAAAACGGCTCACATTCACTCGCGTTTCTGAACAGCGGAAATGACCAGCACGGTTATTACACAGAACCGCTGATTTAGCGACGCCACTTTCTCCACTTCCGCTACATTTAAAATCGAAGTTCATCTCGAGCACTCGTATAATGACGCAGGGGAAAAAAGAAAAAAGGTTTTGCAATCAATCCCGCGCGGTCACCGGAGAACACGCCGGTATCTATGGCGTGGCGCGTGGCGTGTCTCATCCGCTCCCATTGTCGCGTCGGGTTCTTGGGTGACACAAGGGAAGCCGCCGCCGCCGCCGCATCCGGCGTCATCAAAACCCGAGCACGTCGGGCGAGCACAGCACGCTCGCGGGCAGCGGATTCCGTGCGATCGCATACGTGGGCAGCAACTGCGCAGGCGCGTCGACGACCGTCCGGGGCGGTGCGAACGCAACCCCGACCGACCGACGACGCCTCACGACAAACACAAAGTGGCCAAGCAGTTTTTCGTTTAACGTTGGACTCAACACAAAAGGTAAAGTGAAGTTGCCTATAGGTTAGGTTAGACCAATAGGCTATAGGTCCTTTCTGCACAGCTTCGCGCAACACAGACAGACAGACAGACAGACAGACAGACAGACAGACAGACACAGACGGACATACATACATACATACATACATACATACATACATACATACATACATACATACATACATACATACATACATACATACATACATACATACACACACACACACACATACATACATACATACATACATACATACATACATACATACATACATACATACATACATACATACATACATACATACATACATAAAGACGGACGGACGGACGGACAGACAGACAGACATATGGACAGACAGACATATCTAGACAGACGGATCTAGACAGACAGACAGACAGACAGACAGACAGACAGACAGACAGACAGACAGACAGACAGACCAGATTGAGAAATTTTTGATGATGCAAAAGTTAAGAGAGATCAGTACACAGTGCAGTTAGCTGTTGGAGGGAGCGCGTATGGAACGTATACGTGGCAACTTTCCCCTCTGGCAAGTTTACATAAGCTTAATCACGCAGCTCTGCAGCAGGTGAATTGTGGCCGCTGGAGTTGGTACACCCCCCCTTTATGCACGGCCTCGTGCAGCAGTACCTTGGCGTAGTAGCTTCAGCCGGCATTTGCAGCAGAGGTCGCCAGCGATCCGAGAGCCGCGCATTGCACTGCACGCGCTGTACACACTACACGTTCCTCTGGCCAGATATATGCTGCAGTGCGCGTACGCAACACGGCGACCGTTCACAGCGTGCTCGCCGGTCCACCGACGGACCGTGAAGATGACGCTGTCGCGCGCAGGCAGTGTCATCCGCGGGACAAAGCCAGGCGTTGAACACGATACCCTTGCACGCTGGTCTGCAGTCCTCGCTGCGCGATCTGTGACACCGTCGCGTGTGCGCGCCGAGCGTTAACGAGTCCCTAAACAAGTTGGCAAAACGTCTCGGCCGAACAATTGAGTGCGTTGTCCTTTTACACAGCGTTGACGTGCCGAGGGGGAGAGTGCGAATCACGAAGCTGCCCGCCCTCGCTCGCACTGCTACGTCGTCGGCCTCGTCTCAGATACCGCCGCCATTGACGTCACCGGCAGCGTCGTTACGTCAACAGCGGCCAGCTGCACTCCGCGCCTGGACGCAGAGAACGAACAGCAGGACGGGTATACACCACGACGGCACGCTATACCGTGGCGGCCAGGTGGAGGCTCTCTTTCCTCTTTCCCTTCCCCCCTTTTCCCTTGCCCCCTTAGTAGGGTAGCAAACCGGACGCTCGACTGGTTAACCTGCATACCTCTCTCTCTCTCTCTCTCTCTCTCTCTCTCTAACTGCGTTATGCAGCCGTGCGCCTTTCATAATTCTGCTGATGAAAGAAATGCGCTCAACTTAACGGCATGCACACATTCTGATCCATACTGATTCGCATCGCCGCAAGTTCGAGCCCGGTATAGGATGCAGTCGAACGTACCGCAATTTTCGGATGCACGGAATTTATGGTTTGTAAGAATTGTGAGCTCCAGCTGGCGTTTCCGAACGACAAATTCTCGTTCCCTCTCGGCATTTCCATTCCCGTGCTTATAGCTGGGCTCGGCGGTGTTAAGAGGGGAAGCTTTCAAATGGAAGCAATACTTCGTTCTGCCATACGTATATACAGTCAGCGGTCGACATCATTTGGTTGACAAATATCCCTTTTTTCTCCCGCATAACGCATCAACATATTATTCTTCTTTTTTTTTTTTGCGTATGGTCAGTCGACTGGCTCTCCTCGGGGGACATACGCACATCCGAGCCCACTGCATGGTCAGCCATGTCCGCGCATGCTCGCAGCGTATGCCACCCCCTTCTCGCGGCTGCCCGGTCCCCGAGAACAGTCGCCGATTAATTTCATTTTTGTCTTTCCTGTTTCTCGCTACTCCGTGGCAGGGGCGCCGAGAAAAGGAAACGGGTAGAGGAGGCGGAGGTGGGAGAGGGTGGGGGTGGGGAAAGCCTTAATTAAAGCGGCACACACTCGGGGTTGCTACTCTCCTAATGAGGTGGCCGGCGAAAAAGAAAACTCGAGAAGAAGCGATTAGGAAACGGAACGCGGCTGGGCCTTCGGGGAGTGCTCGGTTCTCCGCACGTGGATGGAAGGACGAAAAAGAAAGAACCCTCGACGTCGTCGCATTATACGCCGCGTGCTACTAGCAAACATTTGTGTGCGTGTGTGTGTGTGTATGTGTAAGCGACGCTCCTGCCACCGCCGTCGAAAATGCGCGCAGGGATTTTTTTCTTTTTCTTTTTTAAAAGCACGCCACACGCTCGGCCTTGCGAGTCGCCGGCTGCTGCAATCTTCCCGCGGAGCGCGGAAGAAGGAAACAACGTGAAACCACGGAGTGAAATGGGGGAGGGGGTGTTCCTGGCGAGGTCGTATTCCAAACTGACTCTTAATTTTAAAGGAGCACTAAAGAGAAGCTCTAAAACCCTCTTTAGACTGATAAATTATTGTTTAAGAAAACTAGATTCTCGTTCATTTCGCGATAGCAAGCTGACACTGAAAAAAAAAAATGAAGGTCGGGATATCGCGCCGGACACTCTGGGCTGTTACGTCAGTGTGACGTAACGGATTATAAGGCATCTTTTTTTTTTTTTTTCTTCCATATATGTCTAGGCCATCGTGGCCGAGTTCATGTTATTGAAACTTCCTCGATTCCGCGTTCGGATCTTCCGGGATTCAATGCTACCGATCTTCACCGATAAAGATGTCGACAAGACCGGGGCAGACGCCGTCGAAAAATCTGTGACGTCACGGCGAGCTGGGTGCGGGAACTCCGAGGCGGCGTCGCCACCCGTCTTTGGTTCTTGCGATGATGTGACGATGTCGATGTGGCTTCACCCTTTAGAACGGGCAGGGGCTAGTACTGCACCCTGGCCGCGATGGCAAGAATTAAAACAATAAAACAAGAGAGTCACAAAAGAAAAGAAACAAACAAAACAGGCGGCAATATCTCGCTTTGTTGCGTCTGTCTTCTGTGCGTGTGTAGGAGGAGAGAGAGACAAAGTCGTAAGGAAAAGGCAGGGAGGTTAACCAGGTTGAGCCCGGTAGGCTACCCTGCACTGGGGAAGCGGGAAGAAAGGGGATTGAAAGAGGAGAAGGAAGAAAGAAGGTCGCAGTACTGCATAACAGTATAAGGGTAACTTACACAGCACGAATATTTTCTTCTTATTATTATTATCATGCGTTAGCCTTAGGAGTGTCAAAGTGGAAATAAGTGTGTGTGAAGAGCGGGAAGCCGAATACCAGTCACGTCCTTCGGGCAGACATCCTCTCTAGCACACATGCTCTGGGAGTACGGGTCGAGATGCCCCAAGTTTAGCTAGGAGGAGTGGGACTCGCTCCTGCGTAGCCCTGCTCTAGACAAGCAAATCCTGAAGCTGTCCGGCGTGCCCGCGACCGGGCCAGTGGGCTAGCAATCCCGACGTAGGGCTAGGTAGGTGCGCGACGAGTTCACGTCCACGCCGGGCCTCCAATAAAGTTCACTCACTCACTCACTCACTCACTCACTCACTTACTCACTCACTCACCGGCCATGTGGTATGTTATGCATATACATACATAATCGGCACCGGACCACCGTAGTACACTGTAAAATAATGTACACCCTAAAAAGTCAAAAGGGTGTAAATGGGTCTATAACTCACACCATTACGGTGTAAGTTATATAAATCACACCCTAATGGCATGAGTTATAGGCACATTACACCCTTCTTTACTCACTCACTCACTCACCGGTCATGTGGTATGTTACGCATATACATACATAGTCTGCACCGGACCACCATAAGTACACTATAAAATAATTTACACCCTAAAAAGAGAAAAGAGTGTAAATGAGTCCATAACTCACACCCTTACGGTGTAAGTTATATAAATCACACCCTAATGGCGTGAGTTATAGGCACATTTACACCCTCTTTTACTTTTAAGGGTGCATATTATTATACAGCGTAGTTGCACTTCGCCCTTCGAAGAGGCAGGACGGGTGCGGAGCGAGCTCCCGAACAACACTTTCGCAACGTGGTGAACGCGGTTTGAATTGCGGATCCCAGCCTCGATGTGGCACGACGTAATGCTGACGCATTTCTCTCACATTTCCCGCTAAACCCGCCACTGATTTTATTTTCTTCTTCATCCTTTTCTTTCTTTTTTTCCCCTTCTCTTCTATTTAGTGCCCCATTTAAAGAAGGCTACACGGGCGGCCTTGCGAGCCGGGCATGCAGAGCGAAAGAAGGGACCAAGGTGTGCAGAAACGGAGGAGAAGGGGTATGTAACCGCCGAGGCCGTATTCCAAAACACACCTTTGAATTAAAAAAAAAGAAAAAAGCCTGGCTGCCACCTCTTCCTACCACTGTGGCGGCAGATAACCGAGTCAATCCGCTCGTGTAAACAAGCATGGCTCGACAAGCGATGGCGAGCCAGATGTATAAACAGACTTCTAATTCGATACTCCTCCATCCCAAGCTCGCGTACTTACGTAAGATCTCGTGCCTCAGTGCTGCAGGTAGTACATATGTCTGGCTATCACGGCGCTCACGCAATGCCTTCCGGAATAAAATTGGAGGACGCTTGAGCTTCGCCTTCAAGAGTGGAACGCGACAGCGTTCCCGTCGACCCGCCAAGGGGTGTAAGACAGTGGGCTACGGCGCAGCGACTGCGCGCCCCGCATCGGACGCGGTGAGCGTCGAGCAGCGCCGCGTTCGGCGCGGCAACTAAATGTGCGCCTGAGCAAGCGACGGACGCCTGAGTCTTAGAAACAGCTCGTTTCTAAGGCAACACCGCATGCACTAGACATGCTTTTGTACCGCTTTGAAGCATCGAGCTCGTGGCTGAGTGAATAAAGAAAAAAAAAAGCTCGTGGCTGAGTGGTAGCGCCTCCGTCTCACACTCCGGAGACCCTGGTTCGATTCCCACCCAGCCCATCTTGCAAGTTGTTTTTTATTCATGAAGTGCCTGCTGGGATTTATCGCTCACGGCCAACGCCGACGACGCCGACACCTGTCACGCTGTCACAGAAGAGCTAAGGGCCCCGGGTGCCAGACGACCTAGCTACGCCACCGTACATTGGGCTGGCATTTTTCGAGAGCTCTAGCGGTGCAGTTTACATTCGGCTGATCGAAATGGAACGCATTCACCTGGCACACATTAGGAGCGCCTCAAGAGGCGCTCCCGTGCACCTTGAGCCCGTGGGAGCGCAACCGAGATCCCGACAGAAAGTCGATCACGCGGCTACTCCGGCTGCTCCAACCTCGAGAGGGCTACGCATCGCTGCAAAGCGAGTTGGAGCGAAGTAGGAACCATGTCGAATGTAAGGAAAGTAACGACTAGGCTATATCTTTGTGCCTGGGAAGATTTAACCTAACTATACCCAGGAATGGAGAAATCATTTCGCTCTGCGCGTCCACTTTGATGTTTTTTATGCGAAGCATATTACTAGAGCTCAACCCAGCTCCTCAGGCGCGGCGGTGTCGCCTTCAATACCACGTGACACCATGACA
Organism: Dermacentor albipictus; assembly: GCF_038994185.2. NCBI lineage: Eukaryota > Metazoa > Arthropoda > Arachnida > Ixodida > Ixodidae > Dermacentor > Dermacentor albipictus. The sequence goes on along the minus strand of NC_091827.1, from coordinate 20,662,535 downwards.
TCACGACAGAGGAGAAACGGGGCTCCAACTCGCGTCGTCGCTCGCGGCGTCGCCCCCCGCATCGGACGCGGTGAGCGTCGAGCAACGCAGCGTTCGGCGCGACAACGAAATGTGCGCCTGAGCAAGCGCCGCACGCCTGAGCCGACGCCGACGACACCGGCTTTTCTGCGACACGAGCTCCTTAACGCTGTCGCGTTAAAATAAAGGCTAGTATGCTTCGCATCCTGGGCTTAGCCTTAGCCAAGTCAGAGCCATTTTTTCTTATTATTATTACACCGAAAAGTGAAAGCTAGAGAGAATCTATCGCCTATCTATGCCAAATGCATTTACATTTTCCTTGTTCTTTGGTTTCAGGCTCTCCTATGTACGTGCTGCCGATGATGACGATGACTTATGGATTTTATTGGCGCAAGGGGACGCGAAGCGAGCGCCCTACATAGACAAAAAGAAAGCGCGAATGGGTAAACAAACAACAGCCAATCGATCGCCTTAAGCAGCATGCAGTAAGAGAGCTGTGTCTCCTACGGGGTGTCTGGTAACGTGTCGCATACCCCACGCAGGTAAAGGTGACATACGAAATCCTCAGAACCCGCAGCTACGCACGCGGGAGCTCGAGGAAATGGCGGACCGACTGGGGTGTGCGCAGAACGCCCGAAATGCAGATGAGAACACGCGAACCGACTGCGCAACAGGCTTTTGCCGCGCATTGCCTCTCAAGGCCTCGTGGCACGGACTCGGACTACGACACCGCCGCCATACTGCTTTATACAACGTCCTGCGTCGCGTGCGAGGTGCTGCAACTTCAGCAGCACATGAGCGCGACGGCAAACCATGGCCGAAGTGAGATAACGCTCCGTTCGCTTGAGCACACGTATGGAGAGTGTATGGACAGTATGATGGGTGCAACGTTAAGGGATAAGAAAAGAGCAGATTGGGTGAGGGAACAAACGCGAGTTAATGACATCTTAGTTGAAATCAAGAAAAAGAAATGGGCATGGGCAGGACATGTAATGAGGAGGGAAGATAACCGATGGGCATTAAGGGTTACGGACTGGATTCCAAGGGAAGGGAACCGTAGCAGGGGGCGACAGGTAGTTAGGTGGGCGGATGAGATTAAAGAAGTTTGCAGGGACGACATGGCCACAATCAGTACATGAATGGGGTTGTTGGAGAAGTATGGGAGAGGCCTTTGCCCTGCAGTGGGCGTAACCAGGCTGATGATGATGATGATGGACAGTGTATAACGCGCGCATGCGCAGGACCGCTCTGTTTGAGCTGCACCTGCGTGTAAGTACAGCAGCATCACAAGGCGCATGCCGCTCTAAACTAAGCTGGAACTGTGACACGCGCGCACTTTTCTCAACGCTGTGTGTAAGGCACAACAAGCCATGAGACGCCTCAACTAGCTCTTTGCACATCGGGATCGAGTGCCAGCGTACCTCAGTAATGTGGAAAGTTGGGCTAGTTGGTAATTAATCGCGATACCTTGCTGGTGAAGCAGCGCACTGACACGGACACGGGGAAGACACGCAGCGAGTGTCGTCTTTTCTTGTGCGTCAGCGTACCTGTCTTGTGACGACACATCTTAGTCGATTGCGTCATCCACGTTGCATTTTGCATCTCTACACCACAGTGGAAGTATAGACAGGTGTCTCGATCAACGACGCCCGGGAATCGGTTTCTTCCCGGTTCGTGGGGGGGGGGGGGGGAGGATAAATGGATAGGGGTAAATGTCCCTAACAACACCACCGCAGGACACGATGAAATCTCAATACAGGTAATTAAAAACATCGGTCCAAAATGCAAGTACCCGGCACGCTGACTAATGTCATTGAGCAAGTGATTAAAACGAAGCAAATTTCGGTTCGATGGCGTGAACGCAAGATGAACATCATCATCAAAGTGGACCGAAGTATCAACCGGTCAGCAGTCCATACAAGCAAGAGACGTTTGGAGTATTGATTAAAAAATAAAAAAAACAGGGAAGAGATTTATACGACCGGATTCGTTACAAGCATAGGTAGCGGTACAAGGTAGATACAGAAGCTTTGAGGAAGAGAGAAAAAAAAAAAGTAAGGATATGTATACAAAAATGCGAGCGTGAAAAACGTGTATAAAATACCTGATTAACTCAATCAGGCTAGGTGACTATTTGTCACCACCCTCGTTTCAAAGGGGATGCCAATAAATGGACATCATAATAAAAATCATCATCATCATCTTCTTCTTCTTCTTCCACATCATCAAAATTTCCCAACGCGAAAGCATGGCACTCTATGGCACGATCGCTACGGACGTGAACAAAAATGTGGAAGAGTTCCGACAAAACGCATGGATTGTGTTCAAAGAAACTCTGTAGTTAGTGTTGTTCATCTTGAACAAGAATTGGTTACTTTTCTCGCCAAGATGAAGAGCCACAATTGAATAATTCCTGGGGGTACTAGGCCACGTAAGATATTACACTGCGCCTAAATTCATAAAAGGAAAAAAAAAACAGTGAAAGGGCAGACAGAAGGGGGGGGGGGGGGAGAGGAAAACAGGCAGCGTCCGTCTTTCTGTCTGCTATTGGCGGCGAGGAGTTACGGAGTCGCCCTCTATCGGAAGCGCCTCGCTGGCGTAGTATGAGGGATCACGTGGCGCGCTCCTCATAGGTTTTGCTGTCAGTGCTCACTGAAAACACCACGCGCGAGCTCTCCCGGACATTTCTGTAAGTACTTTCGAAACGAGAGAAGTTTCTTACTGTCTAAATAATAATCTTGGGCAAACTGAAAGCACACAATCGTTTACAGACGCTATCTCTTTACCGAATACGTACAGTGAACGCCACTGCGCGCGGTCGCGGCGATGGAGTCTACCGAACCGGCTTCTTGCGTGAAAGGTAGGTAAACGCTGAGAGCGAACCATGTGAAATATGTTCTTATAGTGTTTGTATAACTAAATGGTGCGTAACAGAACGAAGCCTCAATGCAGCGATCGCGCAGATTCGCAGCGACCGACTGCGCGTCTGCATGCTTGTCCGCGCACTGTTTCGCTTTCTCCGCGTGCGCGTTTTCGCACCGTGCCATGAGCTTTAGGCCGCGGAATATGAGCATTTGACAGTATACAAGCAACCATTGTTCCGTGGGCGCTATCAGAGCTGTTCAAAAATAATTTCATTGTAGAGACTTCGACGCCTACGGGGACTGTGATGTGCCGTCGCGACGATTCAATCTTTTTTTTTCCTCTAAATTCTTTGACCTTTCGATACTATTTCTCGAGTTGCGTCGCACTGTATGTTTATCGGCGTTCTCGGCGTGCAATTTCCCGCTGCTCCTTTTTTGTAATCCAGTGCATTAATTCATAACATAAACATGACCATATGCCATGCTTTCTTTAAATGTGCTTCTTACCGCTGCCTTTCCACTCCACTGAACTTGCCAGTATCTATAGTATCGACAAGTTCATAGACCAAACCGTCATGACATTAGTCGGGCAGCGGACTCGGGCGTGCGTCTCAGTGCGTGTTTTCAGAACATCGCAGACCGGGCGCCGTAGCAGAAATCTTCCTCGCGTCTGTGCTTGCTGCATACCCGAGTTGTAGCCGATGACTGTTTGTCGGTTTTATGTTTCGCGAGCCAAGCTTCACGCAGCTTCTTGTCCTGCGGGTACGTGTGAATAAGGCTGACACCGGCCTCCGTTACGTGCGTCCGGCCCTGCGGCACCGAGCAGTAGCCTACCATGTCGCGCGCCTTCAAAAGCAGCCACTACCTATTGTAGTGCTTTCAAGCGTTGTAAAGGAGACACTCGAAGCGGGTGAATTTCGCCACTAAATGAAAACCGCAGCGTACGAGGGAATTTAAACTCGTTTTCAGCTCGCTTCGGCGCGCCCGAAGCAGTCGACGTGGCCGCTATGTCCACGTGATCCCTCCTAGCACGTCACGCCGACGGTGGCGCCAGCCTTTCCAGTGGTGGAGCTCGAGGCCAATAGTTTGAAAGTGGACAGCGACCGGCATGCAATACAATCGCACCAAAGCTCGGCGCTACGAATGGATGGATGGATGTTATGAACGTCCCCTTTGGAACGGGGCGGTGGGTTGCGCCACCAAGCTCTTGCTATTACACTGCCTAATGTCCTACCTAGGTTAAACAAGAAAATTAAGGAAAAAAAAACACAATGAACTCCCACAACAAAATTTTCTGATCCCCTATTGCGAACTTTGCTGTTCTACGTTCTTAGAAGACAACGCCGCTCGTCACCGCTTCAGGAACCCACTATATAGTGCTGCACGTTTTTTTCTTGGAAAATAGATAACGGAATTGCATTCAAGCCTCGCATCCCGGGATATGACTCAGTATAGTGCAGACGAAAAGAGGCGGCCCCGTGAACATATTCGCCGAGCTCGCACTGGTATAACCACGGCAATGTTAAGGCGACATTAATGTTAATGCAACGTTAAGGCGACATGCGCGCGCGCTTATCAGGAGACACGCCTCCCTCGCTCCCTCTACAGGCGACGACCGTGTACTAACACGGGCTCGGGCAATCATTCATGCATTCGGCCCCTAAAGAAAACAGGGCGGCTCGCACGCTCATATGCATAACACGTCGCAGCGCGAGGCGGGCACCGCTCAATTCCATCAAGGCGTCGTATACACACACAAACACAAACACCGCGAATATGTCGTTCGTGCCAGACGACGCAATATCCGTCCGTTCCTGCAGCAGGCGCGGTCGTCTGCTCCCCGATGACGTAACGAACCGGAGCCACAGACAGCGAGCAGACGACGCGACGTCTGGCGGATACGTAATGGCGCCGTTCCTCGGAAATGCTCATCAGACGCACAAGACATAGGCTGAATCGGCCGCCTGTCTGCAACTTGGGGGGATTCTTGGGAGAAAGCCATGCGACTTCAACGTAATGCGTCATTATACTATTTCGCAATGCGCGGCAGAACTCACTGGGGAAAAACCCTCTCGGATATTACGTGCACAACGAAGGGCGGTTCCTAGCGAGCTGACTGTTAAGAATAAAACTAACCGCCAAGAATTCGCTATGCGAGGCAGCTGCGTATGCAGACTTTGCATGAAGCCAATGTCGTGTACCTGTTTCCGTTTAACGCTGGTAAGAAAACACGTGTGTACGACTGTACCTTATACTGAAACGGTGCTGAAATGTGGCTGGAACGCTTCCGCCCACCATTCCTGTGATTCCCGGCCGCCCATTCCCTCACGAGGAAACGGGGAACGTATATGCGCATGCATCGGCGCGGCCAAACTCAAATGTTTCAGCACGTTTGTGTCGATAGTCTGTACGGCAACATCTACCACGTCACTTCGTTCGAGCCAGCCTGGCCCATTAGATCGAGCGGCGCGCACCGCCAGAGATCTCGGAGGCCATGGAGCGAGCCTCGAAAAAGTCCACTACGCTCCCAGACCAAATCGCAGACGACAACTTGGCTCCACGGTATGCGTGATATATACAGTACCCTGAACACTAGTTATTACAACCTTGGGGATCACGCTGGTTCGGATTGTACTATAGGGTGCATGGTGACCTTGGTGCGAACTATTGCCGCGTTGCGCAAAAGAAGGGGCAACGGGACACAGGAAAGACGCTCCTAATCCCCCAGCAGGCGTGGTCTGTCAGAGCTGAAACGCTCGGCCAGAGATACGCAACAGTTGCGTATGTATGTCTGGCCGGTTACTACGCAGGCAAACGTGGCGCGCGTATCGAGACAATCCTGGCCATGCCCGAACGAGACGGGCTGCGTCTGCCTCGCTCTCCGATTCTCCGCGAGACTTGCCGACAGAACGATCATACATGGCTACCACATTTAGCGTCGCCATCACAGTTTATCAAACCGATAAAGTTGGTTGACTCCGTCCAACCCACTTGGCAAGATGCATGTAAAGTGCCGTCGAGTCGGGATGAGTCAGCTCGACTTGCGACTCGACCCGGTCGCGTCGAGTTGATGTAAGCGAAGCTATAGTGTCGCAAGGACTCCTGATCGCATCCGAAACGTTTAACGTGAACCCAATACAGTTGATTGACTCCGTCCAACCCGCTTGGCAAGATGCATGTAAGGTGCCGTCAGCTCGGGATGGGTCAGCTCGACTTGAGACTCGACCCACTCGCGTCGAGTTTACGCAAGCGAAGCTATAGTGTCGCAAGGACTCCTGATCGCACCCAAAACGTTTAACGTGAACCCAATACAGTTGATTGACTCCGTCCAACCCGCTTGGCAAGATGCATGTAAGGTGCCGTCGACTCGGGATGGGTCAGCTCGACTTGAGACTCGACCCGCTCGCGTCGAGTTTACGCAAGCGAAGCTATAGTGTCGCAAGGACTCCTGATCGCATCCGAAACGTTTAACGTGAACCCAATACAGTTGATTGACTCCGTCCAACCCGCTTGGCAAGATGCATGTAAGGTGTCGTCGGCTCGGGATGGGTCAGCTCGACTTGAGACTCGACCCGCTCGCGTCGAGTTTACGCAAGCGAAGCTATAGTGTCGCAAGGACTCCTGATCGCACCCAAAACGTTTAACGTGAACCCAATACAGTTGATTGACTCCGTCCAACCCGCTTGGCAAGATGCATGTAAGGTGCCGTCGGCTCGGGATGGGTCAGCTCGACTTGCGACTCGACCCGCTCGCGTCGAGTTCACGTAAGCGAAGCTGTTGTGTCGCGAGGAGCCCTGATCGCACCCGAAACGTTTAACGTGAACCCGATAAACTCGGCTCGAGCATGCTGGCCGGGCCCAAAGAAAGACAGGTCGTGCAACGGTCGGGCCAACCGAGCGTCGAGACTAGTTCACTCAGCCCCCCTGCAAATGGTTTTGGTCGACTCGTTCCAACCCGCGCTTGGCAAAACGCACATTCGAACGCGATGGCTCGACCCCCCCCCCCCCCCCCCCGCTTCGTGTCGAGTTGACGAAGCTGCTGCCCCTTCCCGGCAGTGTAAGACCAGGTGAGCACCCGTTGAAGCAGCTCGCGGACAGCTCCAAGCGGCACCAAAACGTCCCAAGCGGTGTATTACAAGGCAAGCCTCACAGCACGGTAGCACGTTATATGCTATAGAAGGACACACGCGCGGCGCTTCTCCGGGCGCGGGGCCACCGGGCACGCGGGCCAAGAGAAGGGCTCGCGGCTTGGCCGGCGGCCGTTTGCCTTGGACAAGGACCGCGGCAGTCGCGCACGGGCGGCGTAAATTACGACGCCCTCCTCTCCCCCCTTTTTCGCGGCTGCGGGGCCGCAAAACAAAGCGGGCCTCCGTTGCATCACGAGGGAAGGGAGCGGGGAGGCCCGCCGCGCGGGAAACGCGCCGCGTCCCTGACCGTGCCGACCGATGCGCTGCCCCGGCAACGGCCTCCGCTAAGCGCGTGCGTCACACGCCTCCCGGCCTTCGCGAAAGGGTTGGACGTCGGTGCAAACAGCGCCGGCTGACCGAAGCATCCGAAGATCGCTCGGTGCAGGGGGGACTATATATATATATATATATATATATATATATATATAGATATACACGCTCTCAAGCAAAATTACACCCTTTGGGGTCGTATCTTGCCACGCAACGACAATCGTCATCTGTATTGAGCGCATTTCCTTTCTTTTAACGCTGCGAGCACGGTGATTCCAAGTCACGGACGGCATGCGCGTTATCAACAGGACAGAGCATTCTCGACAGGAAAGTAGAGAAGGCATCGTTTTCAAGAAAGGAAATGCGGACAAGACAGATGACGATTATCGCTGTGTGGCAAAGATACAACGGGTGTACAACGGGTGTACATACACCCTTTAGGGTGTATATTTGCCACACAACGACAATCGTCAACTGTCTTGCTTGCGTTTCCTTTTTTGAAAGCGCTGCGCTCGCTACTTTCCTGTCGAGAATGCACTGTAATACCGATAACGCGCATGCCGTTCGTGACTTGGAAGTACCGGGCTCGCAGCGTTAAAGAAAGGAAACGCGCTCAATACAGATGACGATTGTCGTTGCATGGCAAGATACGACTCCAAAGGGTGTAATTTTGCTTATAGTGGGTACGCCACCAATGCGTAGTAAGCATTTGTGCTCGTAGACGGTACGCGCATACACCCGTCGAAACACTGCACTCTAAAGAAGTTTACACCCGTTGGGTTGTATTTTGTCCCCAAGCAATAATCCTCATCTGTCTTGCCCGCCTTTCCTTTCTTTAACGCTGCGAGCCCGGTACTTCCTAGTCACGAACGGCTTGCGCGTTATCTGCTCGACACAGCATACTCGACAGGAAAAGTAGCGAGCGCCGAGTTTTCAAGAGAGGAAACGCAAGCAAGGCAGATGACGATTATTGTTTGGGGACAAGATAAACCCCAAAGGGTGTAAACTTTTTTTAGAGTCTGGAGTGCCGGCGGATGCCACTGACCTGGTCACTTTCTCGTTTCTCCTGTGGCTATTTCGGTCTTTGAAGACCCACCACGGCAGGCGCTACTGTACTCGTGCCTTACCGGACGCCCGCCTGTACATGAACAGCATCTTTTGCACGCAATTGAGAAAGCGAGAATGAAGCAACGACTCCGTTAGTAAGAACTGACTGACTGCCATTGGCGAAAACTAAAATCTCGTCACCGACCACGAGACGACAAAAAAATCTCGGCGTTTCGGTGTCCGCGGCCCACGCTGTTTCGCTGTCTTAACCGTCGCTTTCTGTCCCCTCCCTTACACAATCTTGTCGAAAACACTGAAACGCGAACAAACAACTGACCACAAAACGACCAAGAATCATGACACTTCCGACGTGACGCATACTATTATTCAATCTGACCTGAGTTGACCGGGCTGTAGTCTGTAACACGTTGGACAAGCCCGTCATTGACAACGCTGTTGTCATACCAACGCCTTTTAGTCGAACATGCTTCTGAAGACAACGCAGCCTACCGTATGCTCAGTGACGCAACAGGCCGCTCGAGTACCGTGCACATGCCGGGCCTAAACACCGCGGGATCATCGCTACGGGCAAGCCTTAGGGTCCTCGTGCGACGAGAGATCAGTGCGCCCACTGACCCAAATACGCGTGCGATGTCCGTCCAGCTACAACCCACTCGTTTACCAGGCATACACTGTTTCAACGCGACAGCGTTAAGGGCCCCGTGTCGAAAAGAAAAAAAACGGTGTCGGCGTCGTTTCCCGAAAAATAATTCCGAACATTAACCACGGACCCAACCTCAGAAGAATTCCAGTTTGGCCTAGTTGGTGTTTGCTGTATATCATTGACCGCCCGTGTTGTTCTTGTGTTCTCTTCCGCTGTCCCCGTCTTTATTCGCGGTCAATATGATATGCAACCACGCAGGCCCTCAGCGTAGCGCAGAGGCGTTACTGAACTAATTGAATTCCTTGCGTCATTGCGTCAGAAATACCGTGAAGTACCACCTGTATAAACAACCAACAGACATGACGGCGTCGGATCGTAATTCGAATATACCAGAAAACGTAATTCTGTTACGCGAGAACTCAAACCACAGACCCCCTTTTCCGGCGTTTCTACCATTCATAGAGCGGCGCGGCCCGCTCGGTTTCTTGCAACAACACCAGACGGCGCTCGCCTCCGCGCATGCGCAAGAAAGCTGCTTCTGCCGGGAAGCGTGACAAGCAGTCGGGGATCTCTGAATGCTATCGCGTTTCGCTCTTAAAGGCGAAGCTTAAGCGTCCTCCAAATTTTTTTTTACGGCATCAAGCAAACGCGTATGCTCAACTATACTTTGGAGTTGGAACGGATTGTGCCAAGAAGTCACCGCGGTGACGACGTCTCTCTCCTGGTGGCAAAATTCGTAGCTGCAAAACAAAGCACCGCGAAACGCCCACGTCTGCGAGCGCGTATATATACAGGACTGGTGCTTCTCGTTTCATCACTTGCGGCTATATACTCTGCCCCGGTCTGGGCCTTATTCTATTTCTGCGATGACGCTGGGTCTCCGCCGTGTTGTTGTTGTTGTTGCGCCCTTGAACTGGCAGACGGCTGGTCCCCAAGTAAAGTGGCGAAATCCGAGGCCCAAAACGGGGCCGCGAGGGGTTGTCCGTTTCTGGCTCAGCGCTATAGATATACGTCGGCCCATTTCAGAGCTTTTCGCTTCCCCTAAACGTGCGCCGGGGACTCGGAACCGACGTCGCGACTCTTGAATCAAAACACCCACGCGGAAGAAGGACGGTATACTGCACCGAAACTGAAATCAGTTCAACTTGCAGAGCAGCACGTCTGTCCCGTTGTATCATTTGTCGTCCAGTTGCCTGCACTGCTCGTCATATGTCAGAGCATCTGCCCTATATAGGTTTGTTAATAATTACATCCTGGGAATACGCGCCAAAACCACAACATGATTATGATCGAGGCACGCCGTAGTGTAGGGGGGGGGGGGGTGAGGTAGGGATCCGGATTAATTTTTACCACCTGGGCTTCTTCAACGTGCACCCATGCATGCACAAAACAAGGGTCTTTTTTTTTTTTTCGCCCTTATCGAAATACGGCCGCCGCAGCCGGGATTCGATCCCGCAACCTCGTGCTTAGCAGCGCAACACACAACGCCACCCCGCCGGTTGTGCTAGGTTTGTGAACCGTTCCGACTCTAGCGGGACAGACCCGACTTGATTATCCAGTCGGAACGGTTAGTTGTGCCCAAACGTTTTTGTTTCTTTTCCACTGAATCACAATAATCAAACTAGATTTCATTTTTTATTATAACGCCTGACAGGTCGATAGCACGTTCTTATCTTTTGCCTTCCGTTACACTGGATTGTAGCTATGTTGTATACCCTAACCGTTCACGATATATCTCTATCTGTATTGATAGCCGTGTTAGTCGGGCAACTGTACCGCACCTTTCTTGCTCTTAATTGCGACACGATAGGGCTAAAAAAAAATTCCGCGAATTTGATGTGCGTACAGACTGGCGCCTGCTGGCACTGGCTAGGTGAATCGTCGTGAGGTTGACACGTGGGAGGTTGACACATGTACTCAGATACGCGTTCCCAAATTTTGCGATGAAATTATTTGGTGTTTCAGTATCTCTTTAGCTTCAACGCGCAAGAAGACGTTGTGTTAAAAAAAGTAAGCGAATGCAGCAGTGCATTTTTTACCGCAAATTTGACAGCGCTTGTCTCAAAAACTGGTACCAGTTTGAAAATTCGGTTTAAGTTGACGCGCCTAGTGAAATAAATCACTGGCAGCAATTCTTGTATTGCAATCTGTGCACTAAGCAATTCGCTAACAAGTTTATCAGTGAACTTTTGTTAATTAGTTAATTATGTATTTTGACTTCCACTGTAAGAAATGTTCGCCCTCTTCGAGTAATCCAAGCTCGATGAGCAGATTTGTGCTACATTGCACAAGTGATTATCTTTTAATTCTGCTAATGTAAAAAAAATTCACTGGAGGTTTCGAGGTAAATGCCAGCGAAATGCATTAGCATAACGTCGCACCTCTTTGGGGTACCAGATCCATGATCTAAACCTCGTTCTCCACATCACCACATTGCAAAGCGTTGTTTGTTCAGGAGATCTCCCTCTCCCTCCCTCCCCCTCCCTCCCTCTCCCTTTCTCTCTCTCTCTCTCACACACACACACACACACATATATATATATATATATATATATATATATCACGTGACCGGCTTTTCCCACTTCACACACACACTTCCTTTCCACTTGGACGCTCCAAATAATGCGAACGCATTAAAAAAAGAACCGCACACCGGTGCACTTTGTTGAAATAATATGCACTGTGCGCAAAGACGGCACAACTGCAATCTCCCTCTCTCTCTTTAATTCACGGGTACGGAAGCTCACATTTCAGCGCGCGCCACATGCTAGGAATGCTGATTGGAAATTGTGTCACCGCCTCACTGGGGCGACCGTTCGGTGTACGCACCGAAAATTGGGGCGGCCACCCTCGCTGTTGAGGAGCTGAACTGGAATCGCAAGGCCGCAAGTCCGCGGCAGCGCATTAAGCGGGGTACGCGCTTTCCTGACCACGATGTATGTAGCCTGCAGATAGAACCCACCGCAACAACCTTCGGTCGCGCCCAAAAAGCGATTGCTCTCGTAACAATAATGGATACAGTGTGCGCCCCAGTACCCGCCCATATACACTAGCCCGCCTCTATACTCAACGCGGCCAATCGCCACAGCTGCGTAAGAAGTCTGAGAAGAGGCATACTTATTTTACATACACCCGCGAGCTAAAGTATACGGACCAGGGGTTGCGCGATAATGCCGTTTTTTTTTTTCTCCCTCTGCCTGCGAACGCAACTTGAAATTGAGGACTGCAGTCCAAACTTGACATTGCGAACTTTTCCGTGTGTTCGTTAATTGCAGTTTGTGTTCGTTAATTACGAAGAAAGAAATTGCACGGCTACAATGTGTGTGCGTGCGTGTGTGCGTGTGTTATCAAAGTTATGTTATGCTTAAGTTGATGTTCTTCATGATATTTTTTTCCCCTTTTTTGTCCTTCGTTGGGTACACTTTTCATTGACGCAAGTGCGGCCAATCCACTTCGTAGGTATGAGCCACGTGTTGGATTGTGTTGGATTGAATAACTTTAATGAGAGGTTCTGCGAGCCACGTGTTGAGGTCACAGCAACAGCCTCGACCGAAGTCGATGCACTTGAAAAGCGCCCCGCCACTATTCCTTAGCCGAGAAAGTGCTTTTAGAGGCGCACCTTCACATCATTAGAGCACAGTCGAGGACGGCCCATTAGAGCATTAGAGCGAGGGCACAGTCAAGGGCACAGTCGAGGGCGGCAGAGAATTAGGAGGGGTGACGAAATTAGGAAACTTGCAGTCGCAAGTTGGAATGAGCTAGCGCAAGACAGGGGTAATTGAAGGCCGCTGGGGGAGGCCTTCGTCCTGCGTGTGGGAGTAAAGATATATGACGATGACGAATAGACACGGAGCGGTCACTGGAGCGCAGTCCGTTGCATCACGAACCACGGACCCCTTTCGCCATGTTTCGGGCATTCGCAAAAGGACAGAAACGCAGCGCTTAGATCAGGCGGTAACGATCGCGTCTGAAAAGAATTAAACCGATTTTTTACGCCGCGAAGAACTCCAGGAAATTCAAACAAGAACCGGCGTGCCCTGCTCGCAAGAGCTACTCTCCCAGCCAGCGTATGTATGTAGGTATCGTCACAGGCGTGTCGCTTCCGCGTCAACGATTACCACGGTACCGCGCTTTCGTGGTATCACTTCCATTGTACCACTTGTCGTGGCATTTCTCTCAGAGGGCGTCGATTGACTGCACCAAAACAACAGGACATTTCGAAAGAAAAACGTAGGCGGGCGCAGTTTTGTCTGCCCGACGTATAACTGTCGAGTACATAGACGGTGAGGCTTCCAGAGAACGACGCCCTTCCATACAACGAGGAATCGCTCAGGATGTTACGTCGTACGATACGGCACCCGATCGCTTTCAGCGATGACGCTGTCCTGATGTTGTTCCCTTCTATACCGATAGAGTTTCCTATGACTGCTTGGAAATCCAGAGAGATAAGGCGCAATAAATAGCGTCGCGACAAAGTTCGGAGTCACGATCACGAAGATCAATCAAATCCACGCGACTACCCGTCACTCCCATGGAAGCTGAACGATCGGAGCGCCTTAGTTCCTTCTCCCCTTGAGAAGAACCACACCTATATATACTGTGGCGAGGAAAGCATATGTCGCCTTGAAGAAGACAATACCACTTGTCGAAAGGCTGGCTCCTGCTTTCACCTGGTTCTCGTTTTGCTCCATCGTCTTGAATTTCCCATATCCCGCCTTCCCCGCGTTTTCCCTAGTTCCCTACAGCAATTCTTGTGGAAACCCTATTTCTTCTACAATGGCCTCCGAGATCGCATCAAGCCGTGCGGTATCTCGGAGGCCGTGGTTCTAGCACTCACTGCGCTCTAACGCATTCGTATAGACCTTTTGCATCCGCGATGTGGCAGCAGTGCGTTCATGACCCCAGGGAACTTCCGGTCAGCCATTTTCGACAGTCCAGTTAGCCAAGAAGAAAGAAGTATTTTGTCGCATAGTATACTCCAGGCACATATTCTTGGTGTTTTCAGATATAAGGAACGTGCGCCGAACACCAAGCTCATGTACGGGCTTTTTTTTGTTGCACTTAACACTACAATTCACCTGTCAAACATTCCAACTATGCAGCAAAACTGGTGCCAGCTGGAGGGTCCTATAAGTTTATAGGCTATTGTAACATATGCCGCTACTAAAGGCTTAACCGGAAGTCTTCTGGGAACTCTGTTTGAGAGCATGAGAAGGGTCTATATGGGGAAGCCGCGAGCACCGCACAGCGAAGGCAGGCTCGTTTCACGACGGTTCGATCACAGCCAACACCTGACTTCCAGGCCAGCGCGTCGCCCGACATTACGTCACGAAAGAAGGCCACCCGCTCGAATTGCAAACCTCTCGGCAGAACAAGAGAGGAGTGTAGTATCACTGAGCGTTGCAGGCGTCCTACTTTGAATGTATAGGCTCACGGACTTCCAACACGTACGTACGGGGGCGTGATCGAACACGTACCCTGTACGTACCTGCGTACGCACGTATAGTCGTGGGCAACGTGACAAGGAACCCGCCGCGGTTGCTCATTGGCCTTTGGCGTTACGCTGCTAAGCACGAGGTCGCGGGTTGGAATCCCGACCGCGACGGCCGCATTTCGATGGGGGCGAAAACGCCAGCGTGCCGTGCATTGGGTGCAGGTTAAAGAATCCGCCCCCTCCCGCAGGTAGTCGAAATTTATCCGGAGTCAACCCCGCCCCCCCCTCCTCCATTACGGCATCTCATAACCAGATGGTGGCTTTGGCACGTAAAATCCCGGAACTAACTAAATTTAATGTGACAGAGAACAAAGAGATAGGTTTCGAGCAAACTGCTACTCGCGATGTGTGGATGCGAACATCGCGTGTTTAATATGTGACCAAGTAGCTTTCTTGTTGAACATTCAGTCACAATAAACACTTATGCGCAGCACATGTTTGTTATAGCGATTACGGCCTCTCGAAATCAATCTGGGTGTTCCCTTTCATATATTGCTTGCGCAGGGATAATGCGTAGGGTAGTGAGGGTGTTCGATTTGCGAAATCTTCCGCGTCAAATGGGATGCGGATATTCGAGAAAAACGACCTCCGAATCTCGAATCGAATATTTTTCCAAAAGAAGTGAAACAAAATTTCCTTTCTCCCTTGTTGGAACGAATATTCGACAGCTTCGAGCAGTGAACATTCTCGAACAGAAGAGCAGATTATTCGATTCGTAATCGAAATTTCGAATATTCGCAGACAGCTGGAACTATATACGGCGACCGACTGTTCTCCCATTCACTTTCTTGCCCATTTTTATACGTACACAAGGTCTGACCCTGGGGATGTTAGCCAGCGCCACCCGTGGCCATGGTGGCAGATGTAGAACAACGCGTCGTTTGTCCTTTGTGTTGTTATTTCGGTATCATGACCCGTTTCGTCCAATGCCAAATATGGAGCATGCGAGATTTTCTTAAAATTATTAATATAGCGTAAAAGTGCGGGGAAGAACGGAGATACGGGGAGGTGGTGGAAACAAAAGCGAGCCAATGTCTTGGAAGGTACTTCAACGTGTTGTTTTCAGTGGCTTTACTCAACAATAAAATATTACAATATTTTATTGTTGAGTAGAGCCAGTGATAACACCACGTTGAAGTATGAGTTCCCCTGGCTTCTGGAACATTTCTTTCACGTCTTGGAAGGTGACGGTTTGCGCTTTACATGCTCCTTCTATTCAGGACCACGCATGGAATATAACCCTTTTTACGTGTGAGAACAGGGTTACCGAAAGATTTCCGGTTACACCGGAAGTTACCACAGTAGCCTATAAATATATAGAATTCTCCAGCTACTGTCAGTTTTGATGTACAGTTAGAATCTTTCGACAAGCGAATTTCACCGCTATAACTACACACGAGAAAACTGGATACATGAGCCCGACGCATGGGGGCACGTTCTTTTACGCCCAAACACACCGACGATATGTGCCTGCAGTAGATACTATGGGACGAAATGCTTCTTTGGCTAACTTGTCTGTCAAAGAAATGCATGACGGGAAGTTTTCTAGGGGGGCCACGAACCTGCTGCCGCCTCAACGCGGATGAAAGAGTCTGCAGAATGGAGGCGGTTGTTCTGTGCGGTCCGAAATACACCCGCTGCGGAAAAGCGGAAGCCCGACTTCGCCGGTTCCCGGAATAGAAGAGGCGATGCCGTTTTGCTCGGCCCTGATGACGCAAAGACCAGTGATGGACAGCATCTGCTGCCAACCCCAGGCAGTGAAGCGCTGAGGCCATTCGAGCCATAATTTATCCAAGCACTTCCCGTGGTTACGGTTACGTATAGATATATACGTCGGGTATCCGACCAATGGGGGAAGGGGGGGGGGGGGGTAACAAGAAAGAAGAAGAAATAACTGGCGCCTGGAAGAAACAGGCGGAATGCGGTCAAGAGAGAAAAAAAAATCTCTAACTTAGAATGGTGGGTTTAAAAATAGAGAGAGAAATATATAAAACGAGCAATATGGGCTTAACGTCGAGACTCGCGAGGCTACACAGCATGGGTCTACATAGACGAGGGACGTCGTAGTCTAGAAAGCAACGGATTAAGTTTGACCAGCCCGTTCTGTAACGTGCACCCGAAGAATGGTACATATGCACGGGCGCTTTTCCGTTTCGCCTTTCGTGGGAACGCTACTGTCGCGGCAGGGTGTCGAACCGGCAACCTGGCGCTCAGCGGCAGAACGCCATATATCCGCCGAGCCACCTCGGCGAATAAGCAAAATCTTACGCTCATCGACGCTGTTGCACACGGCACGCTGGATGACAGTTGCCAGGCCAGTCGGTCGGTCGGTCGGGTCGCACAGAGCAACGCCGTCCTTTGGGAATTTCGCCGCCCCACTATTTAATTTTGCTTTCGTATCCACAAAGATTTGCCCGATCTCGCATACTCCCAGACGCGACGAAAGTATACCGAGAAGGAACATGGCAAATCAGTTCTGAGGAGCAGTGTGACCCGGAATGGTATGTGTACGCTGTCAGTCACCGCCACCTTGGCGTTGTTAAGCCAATCAGAGAGGACGCAGGAGACCTGTGAGCCAATCAGAGCTGACAAGATGGCCGACTTGAAATGTGCCGTGACTCCGGTGCCCAGAAACGGACCCACACCCTGACAACGTTTATAGACCGCGGTGGATTCGGGCGAACAAGCGGACATCCTACTGAAAGCGAGCCCAAGCAAGAGGCAGGCCAAACAGGCCAAAGCGGAATGTTTCGTCCAAAGAACGTGGGAACAATGTTGACCCATTTCAATCATATTGCAGGTTATACTTAGACTTTTTTTTAATAACAGAAAGTAATTAAAGCATTGAGGGGACAATGGCCGAAATTTAGTCGTTAAAGGTTGATTGGTACCACCGCCTGCCGTTAACCAATCGGGATCAAGCTGACGTCGCTAATTTTGGCAAGTGGTAAACAGTGACACTAAACAGACAGTCGAATTAACTCCTGCCAGCGAGGTTGTCTCTAGGAATGATTGTTGTTCTTTACTTAACACTGCATTCCTATGTCATTTGTTAATGCTGAACCGATTTCATTTCCTGAAATTGGTACATATAACTTTTTTTTCCAATGGACCCTCTCATTATAGATTTTGGTGGGCTGAGCCACCTAATCCGTAACATAAAGCTTTCTTCCTATGGGGTAGATAGTACAAACCCAAAGTTTCTCAAAAATACTGAAATGTACTCATCTATCATACTTTCTATGATTTCTTGAAGTCCCTAGGACATGGTGCGTTCCCGGACGATTGGAAGATCGGGAAGGCGGTTCCCTTGTACAAGACCGGTAGTAAACATAACCCTGATAACTACAGACCCATTTCACTGACTGGTATACCTTGCAAACTCATGGAGCATATCATTTATTGTCACCTGTTAACATTTTTGGAAACAAACTCTCTCATCCCCACGCAACAACACGGGTTTAGAAAAAAATTACTCCTGCGAGACATAACTACTGTCTTTCGCTAACGCCTTATTTACCACTTTAGATTGTTCTCCGTTCATAGACTGCAGTTTCATTGATTTTGCGAAAGCATTCGTTTCGGTATGTCATCAATTGCTACTCTTTAAACTAGGCGCGCTTAATTTAGACCCTAATGTACTAAAATGGATAGAGCTCTTCTTCGGGCGCACGCAGTCGTAACAGTTAACGACCCCAACTCTGCTCCTTGTCCTGTGACATTCGGAGTATCACGAGGGTCAGTTCTACGGCCCTTTCTCTTTCTTGTTTACATTAATGACCTATCTAACATTTGTTCGTCCATCAAACTTTTCGCGGATGATTGCGTTATTTATCATGAAATGTTGACTGCTAATGACCCTTGAACACTTCAATCGGATCTCAGTAACATAAGTGCATGGTGTGGGACTTGGTTAACGAAACTGAATATTAATATGAATTTGAGGCAATGACTGTTACTCGTCGTACTTCTCATGACACACCATGCGTTTATTCTCTTAATAACGTTTCCCTAGCTCATGTTTCCACTTACAAATACCTTGGTACTTATGTTTCTCAGAACCTTTCCTGGCAAACTCATGTTGATCACGTAACTATAGTAATGCTAGTCGTACTCTTGGTTACATCAAACGCAATTTTAGTCCAGCTCCGACCAACTTAAAACTCTTGCTTTATAAAACACTAGTTAGGCCCAAGCTTGAACATACATCTTCCATTTGGGATTCTCACGTCAGTTCACTTGACCTCAGCGTAGAAGCCATTCAGAACCGTGCAGCACGTTTTATTTTACCTAACTACTCGCGTACAGCAAGTGCCACTTCAATGAAATTCAATCTTGATTTGCCTAACCTGTCACTCCGTCGTAAAATTTGACGTCTCTGTCTGTTTCATAAAATATATCATCAGAATCCCACTTTGAGCGACTCTCTTTTGTTACCACCGCTGTACATTTCTTCCAGAAACGATCATCAGTTCAAGGTTGACGCGCCGTGTTGCCGCACTAACCTTCATTTCGGTTCCTTCATTCCCACAACAAGCCGCGACCGGAACCACCTTGCCACTCGTCAATGCCAACGAATTCACAAAATCCCTTGTTAACAACTTGTTGTAACACTAATATGCTGCTAATATATATATATATATATATATATATATATATATATATATATATATATATATATATATATATATATATATATATATATATATATATATATATATATATGCATTGTATGTATGTGTGTATGTATGTATGTATGTATGTATGTATGTATGTATGTATGTATGTATGTTATTGTTCTGATACCACCCGCCCCTTTCTGTAAGGCCCTCAGAGCACATAAATGAAATGAAATTATAATTTCATTGATTAAAATACCTCAAACACCAACAAGCCCGCAGAACCGCGACAAGCTCTTGGTGAATACGTACGGCAGAGCAATACGTATATCGTGGACGACGAGTCCAAACACACGTGTATACAACAAGCGGAACTGGTCGCTCTGCTAAGAAATTAAACATCGCTGACAAACAAACAAAAAAAAAGACCAGAGGGATGAGGAGAAGGGAACAGGTTTTTCAGGTTACAGAGCACTTACGCCAGCATATCGCTGAAAAACAAAAACAAAAAAATAGACCAGAGGGATGGGGAGAAGGGAACAGGTTTTTCAGGTTACAGAGCACTTACGCCAGCATTCTTTCAGTGTTTTTACATACGGCTCCACTACACCCTGATTCCGTAATGCCTCCATGACTGCTGAGGTTTCGACAGAATCAAACGCTTTCTCGTAATCAATGAAAGCTATATATAAGGGTTGGTTATATTCCGCACATTTCTCTATCCCCTCATTGATAGTGTGAATATGGTCTATTGTAGAGTAGCCTTTAAGGAATCCTGCCTGGTCCTTTGGTTGACACAAGTCTAAGGTGTTCCTGATTCTATTTGCGATTACCTTAGTAAATAGTTTGTAGGCAACTGACAGTAAGCTGATAGGTCTATAATTTTTCAAGTCTTTGGCGTCCCCTTTCTTATGGATTAGGATTATGTTAGCGTTCTTCCAAGATTCCGGTACGCTCTAGGTCATGATGCATTGCGTATACAGGGTGGCCAGTTTCTCTCGAACAATCTGCCCACCATCCTTCAACAAATCTGCTGTTACCTGATCCTCCCCAGCTGCCTTCCCCCTTTGCATAGCTCCCAAGGCTTTCTTTACTTCTTCCGGCGTTAACTGTGGGATCTCGAATTCCTGTAGACTATTTTCTCTTCCATTATCGTCGTGGGTGCCACTGGTACTGTATAAATCTCTATAGAACACCTCAGCCACTTGAACTATCTCATCCATATTAGTAATGATATTGCCGGCTTTGTCTCTTAACGCATACATCTGATTCTTGCCAATTTCTAGTTTCTTCTGCACTGTTTTTAGGCTTCCTCCGTTACTGAGAGCATGTTCAATTCTATCCATATTATACTTTCTTATGTCAGCTGTCTTACGCTTGTTGAATAACTTCGAAAGTTCTGCCAGTTCTTTCTAGCTGTAGGGTTAGAACCTTTCATACATTGGAGTTTCTTGATCAGATCTTTCGTCTCCTGCGATAGTTTACTGGTATCCTGTCTAACGGAGTTACCACCGACTTCCATTGCACACTCCTTAATGATGCCCACAAGATTGTCGTTAATTGCTTCAACACTAAGGTCCTCTCACTGACTTAAAGCCGAATACCTGTTCTGTAGCTTGATCTGGAACTCCTCTATATTCCCTCTTACCGCTAACTCATTGATCGGCTTCTTATGTGCCAGTTTCTTCCGTTCCCTCCTCATGTCTAGGTTAATTCGAGTTCTTACCATCCTATGGTCACTGCAGCGCACCTTGCTGAGCACGTCCACATCTTGTATGATGCCAGGGTTAGCGCAGAGTATGAAATCTATTTCATTTCTAGTCTCGCCGTTCGGGCTCCTCCACGTCCACTTTCGGCTATCCCGCTTGCGGAAGAAGGTATTATCTGCATATTATTCTGTTCCGCAAACTCTACTAATAACTATCCCCTGCTATTCCTAGCGCCTATGCCGTATTCCCCCACTGCCTTGTCTCCAGCTTGTTTCTTGCCTACCTTGGCATTAAAGTCGCCCATTAGTATAGTGTATTTTGTTTTCACTCTACCCATCGCCGATTCCACGTCTTCATAGAAGCTTTCGACTTCCTGGTCATCATGACTGGATGTAGGGGCGTAGACCTGCACAACCTTCATTTTGTACCTCTTATTAAGTTTCACAGCAAGACCTGCCACCTTCTCGTTAATGCTATAGAATTCCTGTATGTTACCAACTATATTCTTATTAATCAGGAATCCGACTCCTAGTTCTCGTCTCTCCGCTAAGCACCGGTAGCACAGGACGTGCCCGCTTTTTAGCACTGTATATGCTTCTTTTGGCCTCCTAACTTCACTGAGCCCTATTATATCCAATTTACTGCCCTCTAATTCCTCCAATAGCACTGCTAGACTCGCCTCACTAAATAACGTTCTAGCGTTAAACGTTGCCAGGTTCATATTCCATGAACCTGGCAACGTTTAACGCTAGAACGTTATGAAGCCCGGGACATTAGCTCGCCGTGAGGGCAACTCGAGCAGACGTCTCCTTCCGCGAAGTTTCTCCTTGCATGGTTTTGAATATCATTCCTGCTTAGCCCGACGAAACACAGAAATAAGATACACACTTCTTTTGAAGGCGCAATCGCTCAGAGTTGGCGCGCACTGTTGTCCTTCAACCTTGGCACGTTCGGCGCGAGATTGGCCAAAGTTCGACGCGGAAACAACACGAAAGGGCGAACTTTCCCGATAACTTGATGATAAATACCAATATGAAATATTAAACCATACACTTATTTTTCTACATTTATCTTTATAAAAAAAGGAAAGGAAACTGAACAATTACGTTTAGGTAGCGGCGCCTTGGGGAAGAGGGTAGAAAGGGGAATAGGGACGCCCTCACAGTGAGGGACGTGCCCTCGTATTCGGAGTGCCTCCGCCCCGGCGGAAACGTACATGCTTCCCCAGCGTCTATGTTGCCGGACTGCTTCGCGAAGGGCGCTAATGGAACGTCCTACAGACGTAGTCTTTACCGAACAGTCAAGGGTATACGAGCCCGTCATCTGAATGAGCATCCCCTTAACCTCATAAACCCAACTCCCCGACCAGACATGACTGCTGTCAAGACTGGACGCCCTACCTATGATTTTTCAATAAATACATCAGTCTCTCTTCCTTTGAATACGGTGCCTACGTGTTGCAGTCAATACTCCTCACGGATACCTAGTGCGCTTTGATACAATCGCGCACAAGCTGGGCATGTGCTTCCTAAGAGGAATGTGCAGCCGTCGTCAGTAAATTATACTAGAGTACAATCTTCAATGCTATCTTTAAAACCTAGGGTTTCATGAAGACTGTCCACATGTCTCTCTGCTTCTGAATGTATGTTGTCGTGTCAGGAACAGGTAATCCCTTTGAGCCCACCTCCTTTTATAACTTTGCTTTCACAGGTGGCTTTTCCTAGCCTCAAAAGACCAGATCGTCAGAGCATCGCTTGTGGCCAACGTTGGCAGGAGAGCTGACGCCACCATGTATCCCACAGAAGCCGGCTTTCTATTCAAGTTCGCGGTAACGGTAGGTCTTGGCCTCAACAGTGTGTCTATAGATCTGTCGTAGTTTGGAGCCCTTGCATGGGGCACCAAATCCAGATCTCAGTGGTTCAGATTCAATTTGAGATTTGAGCCATAGCGTTTCAAAGATGATAACTAACTGATGCATCACCGTGGAATCACATAACAGTGCCCATTATGCACAAATCATTTGACCTCATCACACTTTCTATTGGCAGATAGTTGAGGACATAAGAGTTAAGAGTAGCTGTACAGACAAGTGCAGCAAAACGGTATCTTTGAGTTGCTGGCAACAGCCATTTTGGGATTGTGCCAGAGCAATCGAACATCATGTAAACAATTACAGTGATGTCATCTTGCTTGAGACATCCTATAGAACACAAACTACTGCTCTACCCCTCACACTGTGACAGCTTGAACTACACTTTGTTTTTACATTCATCTAGCTAAAGCACCCCTTTCAATGCCAATATGTTAGATCAGCAGAGTGGATTAAATGGCACATGACAGATACAATAACAAATGGAAATGTTGGACCAAAAAGCCCAAAAATTTAGCACAGTGAACGTATAGGGGATTCCAGCAAGTGCGGATGCGAGCACAAGCAAAAGGAACGGACAGGACAATGCTGGACTTACAACTGAAGTTTATTGCGAATACGTTCCACAAATCTCCACCACGCATGCGCAGAAAACCAAGAACAATAACAAGGTTTATATTCAAAGATCAACACAAAAAAAGAACACACACACACAAAAAAATACCTAGCCCCTTATATTCACAATAAACTTTAGTTGTAAGTCCAGCATTGTATTGTCCATTCCTTTTACTTGTGCTCACTACCATACTTGCTAGAACCCCCATACATTCACCATGAACCAACTGGACCAGCAAACCACACTACTGAACTTTTAGCGCAGATTTGCCATGTATGTGTGACCTAACAACACATTGCTGTACAATGATTAACTTGCTCATTCATAAGCTTTGATTAATTTTCTCAGTACAGACAAGACGCTACAGCTGGCTGGTATTATACATGCAAGCAGTACATTGTGATCATATATGAATTCCAAGATAATAGAGAACTCCATATGATTGATCCAATACTTCTCATGTTCTATTACTGTGATCTCCAGTACTCAAAATATAGAGGTGTTCATATAGGCATCTTGGCCTGTTTATTTTAGTTACGCTGTTATAGTATAAAGCAAGTAACTTTCAACCTGCTCCTTTACCTGCTAATCCTAAGAGAACGAAATCTTGTACACTGCTTTTTCACTGAGTGATATTGTATGGTCTTCGACTTGCCAGTGAGATACTGCTCTAACGCACCATGTAGAGAAAGACAAAACATGAAAGACTTCAACGATCAACTCATTATTTCCTCAAACAATAACTTTGCACATATGGTTACATACATTAAGGATGTGTGAAACGAAGATGATATGAAGACCTGTTGGCCACTGTACTGATTGCATATCCCCTAATTTTTCTTTCGAACATAACTGCTCCTTTGCCAGTCAACTTTCCATTACAGATCTCTAGCCTCCTTTCCCTTGTGCATGGTCAAACATGGGCACCACTTACAGACTGCTTTCTACACAGCTCACAATCACAGTAGTCAAACCAAAAAGTAAATCTGCTTCATTTGCTACTGGGTTGAGTTTTCCGTGTTCTCGATCACAGATACCTCACATGTACATAAAGAATGCGACAGCTCACCAGTGACCTAACAGCACCATTTCCATCACTTTCATGCCAAAATGAGAAAAGCAGTGATGACAGCTGTCAAATTTACTAAAATTTCATTTCTGCAATTACATTATAGCAGCCACATAAGTGGGCTTAATCACTTGTAGCTCGCTCCCAGCTTTTGGATTAGAGAGCCAAGGACTCCCTTTCGCTCCACCTCTCAGTTTCCCACTATGAGAGTGATGGAATCAAAAATGTATCTCATATAGGTTCCAACCAATAAATGTTTGGTCTATTCAAAACAGTGACTTAGAAGTTACATTGAAGATGTAGATGTATAATAACACATTCAAAAGGAGTAATCAATAACAAGCGTTGGCTCATGCCAAAGAAAGCTAGTCATAAAAGTACTTCATACAAGTTTTAAAAAAAAAACCCTTCCGTTTTTTTTGGAGCAGTTACTTAGAAGTTACAAATGAATATGCATAGATGAAAAGCAATGTACAATGTATTAAAGAGCATCAGTGCTCTCGCCTTTATCTAGGGCTGTCCCCTTTGCTACAAGGCTTCAAATTAAGCACTTCGTTTGCTAGAGTCGACAGCTAAAGCACTGCAAGTGTGACGGCATAAAATTACACTGGAGAAATAAAAATAAACAGGACAGCCAACCACACATGTTCTCTTTCTCATGTACCTTATGATTTTGCACCACCACCTGTAAAATAATGTTGATACTTCCATTCTCCAAGATTACAGTCTTCATTTAAAGGTCGCCTTTATGGTGGTCAAACGCTGCCTAAATCAAAAATATAGTAAGCAGCCCGCATGGCCACAATAAAGACACTCGAGGATTCATTCATTCTATTACAAGTTGGCAAGTTCTCACCGCCAAGGAGCCAAAGGATAACACACGAAAGATGTAATCACAGTGGCGTAAAGCCAAGCATGAACGACATGGTAGCTCTCTGCATAGTGACAGTTATGCCAGTGAATGTACCTTACAAGGAAACAATGCCTGCAGCACTGTGTCTTGTCAATGTGTGTGCCACATGGGTAAGACACAGAAAAGGAAATGCGTTTCAACCAACGGTGCGATATTTCATTCTCCTCACAAATGCATTGTGAGAAGACGGGTAACTCCGCTTAGCCTCCACATCAGAATGCCTACTTAACGGGCGATTCGCGAAAACGGGTTCAATAACCTCGCACAGCTGTTTCATAGGGCGCGGGGACTCGTGAAGTGAGAACGGTCCGCAGCTTGAGTGGCACGACGAACTGGCGCGTTGGGCGCCGTCCAGACGCATATAGTTGGCACTTGCGAACTGCGTGTTGATTAAAAGTGTCAAGCGCAGAGAAGCAACGGACATTAAAGTACTACTCCGTGGAGATTTTTGAACTGAGCGTCTATTTCTGCCCAAGAACGTACTGGAAAGAAAAAAAAAAGAACATAATTCGACCGTGTCGTACCCCAGAAGAGCACTTATCTCAAACTTGAACACTTCACACTACACATCGCCATCGCTCGTAGTAGCCACGTTACAAATAAAGTAGGAAATGAATGGAACTCGAATATGGCACCCAAGTGACTAAGCTTTGTTCCACAAAGATATCGTTTATTAAGCGTCACTTAGAAAATCGGGCCCCTCATTAGGGCTCAGGATAACGGCGCCTCACGCAAGAGCTAGCCCCACACCCGGTGCAGCCGTCTCACCGAGCTTACGCAACCCTTTCAGTATCTCGGTCTACGCCAGAGAGCCAACCTTTTTGAATTTCTGACAGGCTGACCGCGCACAGAGGTCGTAAGATGACCGTACCGGGACACCGCGGAGGATATTGCGCAGTCACGAGGAACCAGACGGCACGGAATTGGAGCAACGTAACAGTCTCGAATTGCGAACGTCCTTGGGAACCGAGGCGACGCATCACTGAGGTACAGACTGCACAATTTGCCTGCCGAAGCAGACGGCGAAGCCCTCGCAACGATAAGGCCAGTCCGGGAAAGAAACCACGATCACTTGAATCCCAGCCGCGGAAGCTGATCACCCGACTCGCGCGCGGGGCTCGCCCTGAGCGCATGACGACAGCCTCGGCCGATCGTCGGCCCCTAGATTATGTCACACGCGGTGCACAAACGCGCGGCTGAGACTCTCCGCGCGCGCTCACAGACATCCCGCAGACGCTCCGCAAACAGCTGGTCGGGGCAGCCAGTGGTTAGTTATCCAGGAAGTGGCGGCCACCCGACACCAGAGGCAGCGCTGGGACGTCAGAGCGCCGCTGGCGTCGGCGGCAGCCAGCGCAGTCGTGTCCCGAAAAAAGTCTCGCCGAGGAATGCGAGCAACTAGCAGCAGCGATTAGGCCTAGTTAGATGCAGGAGAGCCTTACCGTCGCTCTTTTGGAGCGCTTGCCGCTTTGGCAGCACACATCCCGCTGGCTGGTCGCTTCAGCAGGGCTCGCCGATCGCCGAGGAAGTCGCACGCAGTCTCAGGACACTGCTGAGGATTGCATGCAGAATCCGGGATGTTCACGATTCGGCAAATCTTGACGGTTGACGTAGCACACGGCAGGAGCAAAACGGGGAACGGTGTCGGTCAATGCAACCGGCACCGCAGATCACATCTAAGCCAGCGCGATCACCACTTGACCACGAAGAAATTCGCTGATGGTTTCGCAGACGACACGAAACACGCACAACATCACTCGGGGAACGTATGGCCAGAAAGTAATCCGCGGTTTTCCTCGAGGGAGCGCCACCTGTAAGAAGACTGCTCCACCGGACTCCGCGGCAGACGGTGGCGTCACCTGGCGGCAGCCGCAGAAAACACAGGAACCTGAACTGGTTTTTGAAATTCGTATCATGCGCGCGGCGAGCACGTTTTTGGCGTCCGCTCTCAGTTCCTGCTGCACTGAAGCCGGTTCGTGGCCGATAAAAAGAGGCGTAGAGTGTGCGCTGCCGGCGAGAAAGCAGTGTGACCTCCTGCACGGCGACTATCGCTCAACGACTGTTGGTAGAAAACTTCGTCTGTCTTGCACTGTTCCAGGCGTGAGCACGACAAAATGGGACCGTTTGCATTACGCACCTGTCTTGAGAAGAATAAACATAATTTGTAGTATTATTAACGCGGTCGGGTATTGCAGGAAACAACGTAAAGTCAAGCGGGGCGTTGTAGGGACATATGTTCATTTGCAGTCCTTTAAAAACCTAAATATAAATTGAATGACTTACGTTGTTCCTCCCTCAATAGTCCGCATTGAGAAAGGGCTTAATTATCATCACAGCAAACGCAATGGTAAGTTTCATTAATTTGATATGTTCCAGCGTTAAATCACCTGCGCGTGGGTGTAATATATGCACACAGGGTGTCCCAGCAAAGACAAACTATATATATATATATATATATATATATATATATATATATATATATATATATATATATATATATATATATATATATATATATATATATATATATAAACGAGAAGAAAGGGGGTTAACCGAGGGACCCGATATTTATTAGTCATATAATGAGAAGCCAACAAACACTGACACCAAGTACAACATAGGGGAAATTGCATGTGCTTAATAAATGAAATAAAGTAATGATAAATTAATGGAAATTAAAGTGGATGAAAAAACAACTTGCCGCACGCGACATGCGAAGGTTGTGGGTTCGGTTCCCACCTGCGGCAAGTTGTTTTTTCATCCACTTTAATTTCCATTAATTTATCATTACTTTATTTCATTTATTAAGCACATGCAATTTCCCCTATGTTGTACTTGGTATCAGTGTTTGTTGGCTTCTCATTATATGACTATATATATATATATATATATATATATATATATATATATATATATATATATATATATATATAGGTACAAAATATACGAATGTTTATGGACTTTCGCGACCATGTTTCTTCACAATTACGAGACATAAGGTGATCGGCAATCCTCCTCCGACACCAGAATAATGTTAGTGCACTAATTACCTGGCTAATTGGATCAAATTATTTGGTCGCTCCTAGCAGAAACAAAAATCTTATATGACGCATATCCAATAATCTCGCGTGATCATATGAGAACACACATTAATCATACGAACGTGTTCTTATATGGTCGCACGAGGTTATTAGATAGGTCATATATGTGATTGTTTATAGCGGCGCCTTTCATTTTTTTTTTAAATTAAGGCAGTTATTTCCAATGAGAAGGCTCTTATCGCGTCCCAAAACTTGCAATGCCTGGTCTTCACGGAAAGCAGGAATGCGTCACTGCCACCTTGAACGCTCACTGAAAGCTGACGTGTTTCCACGAAAACAGCCAAAGCTCTAATGCCAGCCTCGGAGCGAAAGGATTAGCGCGACTCAGGTTTAAGTACACCTCCACAATACCAAGAAATGAGCCGTCAGTGAAGCTTTGATAAGTCGGCTCGAAGACCGGAGACGCCGTCAGCCGGTATTAGTAACGCCGTCTTGAAGTTCCTGCGATAAGCTCGCTGTCGACCGATAAGAAAGGACGACAGTGCATTCTCAAGGAACCAACGACTCGACCTGATATATATATATATATATATATATATATATATATATATATATATATATATATATATATATATATATATATATATATATATATATATATATATATATATATATATATATATATATATGTTTGTGTGTGTGTGTGTGTGTGTGTGGTTCGAATACCTTTCTGCGAAAGTGCTGGAAATAGGGTTTTGGAATACTACTGTACCGACCTAAAACAACTTAGCCTCTCTCGTTCACAATGCAAAACGTGAGGAATCACCTGTTCTCTATGTATTAATATTGTTGGTTTGGGCAACGTTAATTTCACTATAAGCTCTGCTAATTCAGCATGCAGACGTAGTTTTACGTAGACTGTCACGCATGATTGTTGTCGCGGGCGGCTGGACTCCGCACTAGAACTAAACTTTCCTAGCAGAAGCGTTTGGTGCCTCAGTATTAAAAAATGGCTGTGGCTTAGGTAAGGTTAAGCCCAGGATGCGAAGCATACTAGCCTTTATTTTAGTTGTTGAACCACTGTTTAGCCTGGTGAACTGCTGTTGCTTGGCTATATTTGGTTCGGCTAGACGAAGAAACAACTCATGCATTACTTCTTCGCCTTCAAGAGTGGAACGCGACAGCGTTCCCGTCGACCCGCCAAGGGGTGTAAGACAATGGGCTACAGGGCAGCGACTACGCGCCCCGCATTGGACGCGGTGAGCGTCGAGCAAAGCAGCGTTCGGCGCGGCAACGAAATGTGCGCCTGAGCAAGAGACGCACGCCTTAGAAACAGCGCGTTTCTAAGGCAACACCGCATTCACTAGAGGCGCTTTTGTACCGCTTTGAAGCGTTGTACTCGTGGCTCAGTGGTAGCGTCTCCGTCCCACACTCCGGAGACCCTGGTTCGATTCCCACCCAGCCCGTCTTGCAAGAGTTGAGCCAAAGCCACTTCTCCTCTGTCGTGACGTCACGGTGTCACGTGATTTCATGGTCACCGCCGCGCCTGAGGAGCTGGGTTGAGCCCTCGTAATATGCTTCGCATAAAAAAAAGAAAAATGAGTTGCCGCTCCTTCTAAGTAGTAAGGTTGACCTAAACGGCAAGGCATTTTCGTGTGGGTGCGCAGGCGTTGTGTTTTTGGAGTACACTCTAAAAAAAGTTTACACCCTTTGGGGTGCATATCTGCCACACAACGATAATTGTCATCTGCCTTGCTTGCGTTTCCTTTGTTGGAAACGCCACGCCCGCTACTTTCCCGTTGGCAATGTGTCATGCTGATAACGCGCATGCCGTTCATTACTGGGAAGTACCGGGCTCGCAGCGTTAAAGAAAGGAAATGCGGACAAGACAGACGACATTTATTGTTGTGCGATAATATTGTTGCAATTGTTGTGCAATTCGGCGTCTCGGTAACCGGTACCACGGCATGCGCGAACACTACCTCGGTCGTCTTAATTCTCGTGGCCTTCGTCCTCAGCCACTTTGTCTACTCCCTCCCTATTTGTTTCTCTCTCGCGCCGAAGAAGACAAGGTGAGCTGTCTCATCCGCCAAGCCTACAAGTCAGCCCTTGCTCTCGCCACCTACACCCCCACTTGTCGTCTGCTGGCGATGAAGCGTCCACAATACTCTTTCAGAGCTTGTCGAGGCCCATCGCACGGCCCAACTCGACCGCCTTTCTCGCACCGCCTCTGGTAAAGCCCTTCTTTGTTCCCTCCGCTTCACCGCTGTGTCCCCTGCCTGTGTAACCCACACCTTACTCTCCTCTGTATCTTCCACGCTCATTGTCAACCCTCTTCCCAAGAACGTGTACCCTGAGCACCACGCCGCCCACCGCTCTGCCCGCGCTTCCACCCTCTGACGTCACTACGGCACACGGTCAAAGGCTGTGTGTGTCGATGCGGCGCCGTACAATTCCCACCCCGCCTACGCCCTTGCCTCCACTTTCCATACTCTTTCTCCTCTCCCCTGCCCCCACCTCCACTGCCGCAAAGGAAGGTGTGAGACAGGTACTGCGCTGCACTTTACCCCAATTTCTTCACTTTTTCCAACATGAGAATCTCCTTCAGAAGCTATTGCGCCCGCCATAGCCACTTCCCCGGCCCGTTTCTTATTCAGCGACTCCAAAGCTGCAGTCCACACTTTGCGAAGGGTCGCATCTCTTCTGCGCTCAGCGTCCTGGAGCAGTCCCCTCCCCCTTCTCGTCGTATCCAACTCCTCTGGGTTCCGGCTCACGTGGAGCACCCTTGTCAAAGAGGCGGCAAATTCCATCGCTCGCGAGATGACAGACCGAGCTGGCCCCCTACACTCCTGGATGGACAGGCGTGACTCCCTCCTCACCTTCCATGACATAATAATAATAATAATAATAAATAATAATAATAATAATAATAATAATAATAATAATAATAATAATAATAATAATAATAATGATGATGATGATGATGATGATGATGATGATGATGATGATGATGTGGGCATTTATTGTGCCCTTCATCATCTGCAGATTATCATCATTATGTGCGTGCCCTTCATGGTGCGGGTAGTCGCATCATTATAGTGGACTGTGCCGAGGGTACTTCGCCGCGTCTCTCAGGCTCAATAAAGGTCGGCCCTTACTGTGACGCCACAAGTGGTGGAGGAGCTTCTTGATCCCCCGTCATCTGCATGCCTGGCATACTCCCTGGAGCTTCGTTCAGGTTGCCGCTTAATTGTGCCGACTGTCCGTTAGCATGTCGCAGGACGAGCAGCCTGGCGTTTCTACCGTAACCATATCGACACCGCAACGCTCCTTCTCAGATCATCAGTGGCCAGCAGCGTGATCCCTATCTGTTCGCTGGTCTTCGCGGTGAAGGTGGACTGGCTGGACGATTACGAGCGCGTAATCTCTGCTAATCGGCGGGATGATCCACTCAAGCTCCGCCATGTCTCGTTCTATCGGACGGGTTCTGGCAAAGAGCTGGTTTTTCAACCATGAGATTGATTTCTCCGATTGGACCACCTTCAAGCGGCAGCTTCGACAAGTACTTGGAACGCCGGCGGTTCGCTCCGCCCTTGCGAAGAAAACTCTTGATCCTCGCAAACAACACTTCGGTGAGTCCTACATATCGTACATCGAGGATGTGCTTGCACATCCACCCTCCAACCGCCCCTCCAACCGGCGTCCGTTTAACGTTGTCGCCGTGTCAATGATGCTATGGCTGAGTCGGACAGAGTGCGTCATACTCTTAAAGACATTGTGACTGTGGCTTTCAACGCGCTCGCCGTGAGGAACCCGGCTACCGTCGCTGACATCGTCTGGACGTGCCAGCATCTCGACGAGCTCGAGTCCGTACGCTTGCAGCCGGACTGCGAACACCGTCCTACGGCGGACCCTGAACTGCGTGCAATGACTCGGGCGATTATCCGCGAGAAACTTGTAACAACGTAACATTGCTTCATCCCACTAGACCTTAAGATGCCCAGCAAACAGCAAGAACGCGCGTGCTTCTTGAATCCGAAACTATAGCACTCTCCTTCAGGGCGTTGCTCAAACTCCCCGGACTGTGCTGTAACCAGATGGCGCGACTTAAGGCAGCGGCAAAGGTTGTCCTGGATCGGCCACCGAGCCCATTAAGCTGCTGTTGTTGTCCTTGCCTTAAAACATGGCTTGTACCCACGAGGGGGATTGGCCACACTGGACTGATTGAAAAGTGCACCTAACAAAATATCAAAAGGGGGTAAAGGCAAAGCAAGGCGTTGACGGCGCGTCCACTTCGCTACGTCGTTCTTGCAACAAGATTCACACCACAACGTTTGAATATTGCTTCCAGACTATCCAGCGTGCCTTGAATAGACTGGACGATAGGCCATTCATAGAAGCAAAGATCGTGGGAGCCTGGCCTCACAGTTCATTAGCCTAGAAAGCCATTCGAGCGCTTCTTCAGTACCTGAAGGCAACAGACTTGAGTGCCCTACTGTAGACATCCTGCACCTAAGTTAGTGCGTGTCAAAGTGCGATATAGACTCATGTCTTCTATCTCTCTCTCTCTTTCACTCCCACTCCACTTCCCCACGTGTAGTGTAGCAAACCGGACTCAGTCTGGTTAACCTCCCTGCCTTTCCTTCCTCCTTTCTTTTTCTCTCTTGCGGGTGGAGGGCAACACAGCGGTTAAATCACTTCCTGAACCTAAGTCTCAATAGTGGTGGAACAGCCATATTTAACCTTCCGACGCAGATCATGGCACAGGCAAAAAAGCTGGTTTGGCGCTAAGATAAGCACTTTTGGCGCACTGTCGAACCTACATCTATGCAACATATTATTTTAATATTACCTGACGTCTTCAACAAAGACAGAACAGTCAGCGTTAAGCGTATCAATGCGGAATTCTGGACAAAAATAACCCGGCTACTATACATAATTTTTGATAGAATGACTTTCCCTGTGCGCACATCGCGGTATATATAAAGCCGCTTCTATATACCATTCTGACTTTCAATAGGCGTTTGCCCGTTCGGCGTGCTTCAAGCGAAAATAAATAAATAAATAAATAAATAAATAAATAAATAAATAAATAAATAAATACGAAAAAAAAAGAACGCCGCGGAACGCGCATATATGGAAAACCAAAGGACATGCACGACTAAACTGAAGTTACAGTGAAGATGCCAAGAGGTTTCTTCGAACATGCAGTCTCCTGCATAACTGTGCGTTGGGTCACGTGAAGGCCGTTTAAATTACAACCACGGAATTCGGTGGCGTAGCCAAAACTACGTTTTCGGGGCACCCACTTGACGGGGAGTGTGAGTGAGTGAGTGAAAAACATCAGCTCTAGGTTCGCTGGTCTTCTGCGGTCTTCAGATGGCTTCGTCCATCTTCTAGCACAACTGTCGGTTGCCCTTAGTCCGGGGCTCCACTGGATGCTGCTGCTGCAGTTGTGCTCGCCGAACCAGACCTTCTTGGTCGACCTGGCGATCGCTGGCGAGCACTCCCTCCCATTGCTCCGCACTCGGGTTTGGTATAACGGGTACCACGTCTGTCTTCTGGCATGCCCACGTTATGTGATACAGCGTGGGTCTTTCGTGGCACCAGGGGCATTTGTCATTGTATTGTGTGGGATAAATTTTGCTGAGTACGTTTAGGTTTGGGTACGAGCCCGTTTGTAGCTGCCTCCACGCGACAGAGTCCTCTCTGCTAAGGGAGTTGTGCGGTGGTGGATACCGCTTTCTGCAGCCCTTGTAGTAATTTAGTATCGCCGAATTGTCTTGGGGTACAGGTTCGGTCCCCTCGAGGTCGCCTACGTTGGATGCTCGGTAATAAGTGTACCCTCGAGCTATCCTGTCCGCCTCTTGGTTCCCTGCCACTACCGTGTGTCCCGGCGTCCATACTATCGTATGCCTAATTGGTTCTTCTTTTGTTTGTCGTTGTGCTATGTGGTCTCCGGAGTGGAGTATGCGGAGCGCTCCGTGCCCTATTCTGCCGCGTAGGTAGTTGCGGCACGCCGTTTGTAAGGATTGTCCGAGGAGCACAAGGCACGAGACTGACGTAGTGGCCGCGTCGCGGTAAAAGCCTGTCCTCCCTGCGTGGAGGGAGCCTAACCGATTCTTCAGGCATTTTCAATAAAGTTGGTGTTTCTCTCTCTCCAGTGATGCAGAAACTATCATCAGGAATGGCTCATACCCCTGTAAGCAAGAAAAGATGCAATGGATGAATATGAATGAAGAAATGAAAGAAAGAACGAAATAACATTGAGGTAGTGCATTATAGGTACTCACATGTGTCGTTGAGGACGTCAACCTACAGAGCAGTACGTTTACTTCACACTGTGACTCGTTATGTTTTGCAAGAAGTCTGACCCCTCCGATCGCACAACTTAATGCATTGTCACGTGTGCAGCAGACTTTCGCTTTCACGTGCTACAGGAGTGTAACATGCTGCCGAACTTTTTATTTAAAGATACCCAACATGAGCCCATCATGAGGAATTACGTGAGGGCTTAGAAATAAGAAAATTAAATTAAACAATAAACATCAGAACCCGTATAAATAGTTAAAATAGATCACATGGAAACTTATCCAATACAAAACCACCAATAAGCACAACATAAAAAACCTAAATAGGAATACCAATGACAAGCAACCTGCGTGTTAAAACATGGATAATGCAGAATCACAACAAAGAATTAGAAGAATAACACGCCAAAATATATGAGAGGTGAGAGACCAAAGTACAGTAATACACAATACAACGAAAAAAAAAGGATAAAACGAATACCATACCCGCCAACTCTACCGATTTGCCCGGGAGACTTCCGTATTCCGACCGATCTTCCCGATCGAACGGATACGGCCATAAAGTCTCGAGAAAAACTGCCCCACCCCCAAAGAAAGAGCCGCGCCATGCAGCGCAGTCACATTGTAATTGTTATTATGCTCTACTTAGCCAACCCATAAATGGCTAGCCGGAGTCAGATTTCAATTCCAGCCATTTGTGTGTAGACACTCAGCTTCACCTATCTGCAGCCGTCTTTTGCAGTGAAGCACATTAAGCGCGGGAACGGGCCATTGTTACGGGACATAGTACGTGTTCCTTAATTGTACACGAGTTTACGCGCCATCTCAGGTGACACAGTACAAGCACCGAGACGTCTAATAAATGTACTGACAGCCATTCAGAGCAGTTTCTGACATTCTTGTAACGATTTTAGACCCTCTGTCGCCCACCTAGTGGCGCCCGTATGCCCAAAATTATGAAATATACGTATACAGTCGCCGGACCGACAATTCGAACTTGCTTCATTCTTATTAGACCTTTGCGCGCACAAAGACAGGACGTCGAACAAGGAAGGGACACACAACATTACTGATTACCAATACCCCCATAGACTTAATATGTAAAGACGACCAAAATTTCGGACGCCGACTGCACGACCATTTGGTGTACTTTGGCCATCGAGCTCGTGAAGAAATAGCGATATTTTCCTTTGAACAGCAGGCTATCCTATTTGCCACAGAGAGATGCTTACGGAAAAGGCGGAAATAAGTGCGGAAGACCACAGAAGCAAAGAGTTCACAATATTCACCGACTCCTTCGACGCCCTAAAGGCGCTCACGGGGACGCCTAGAGTCGGCACGTGGGCGCACGATATTAAGGTCGCAACCACATCCCTTTATCGGTATCACGGCACGGGCGTGCGAGTGGACTAGGTTCCGGGGCACTCGGGCAGCACAGATGTTCCCGCTCATCTCCCCTGGACCCGGTCCCTCTCATTCTTGTGCGCGACTGACTCCAACTGCAAGCAAAACGGAAGCTATAGCCGAAGGTACCGCATAGTGCCCGCCCTTTGCCCAAGGGCCTTCCTCGGGGCGCGCAAGTCCTGGTGCACAAAGCAAGGACGGGCGCAGCACTCACCGAAGACGTCCTGGCTATAAGTGGCGCGCGCACGCCTCTTCAAAGAGGACGCGTCGGTACCAGAGCCTGGACAACGAGGAGGACGAAGAAACGGAGCCGAACGTGACGTCACCACCAGTGACGTGCATGCTCGTCCGGCAGTCAAGCATCTATTGTGGGACTGTTCCGGACAAGGGACATTAAGAGACAAACACAAAGGACGCGGCATTGCCTCACTGAAGGCATGGACCACGCCACCTCCTCAGTTCGACGCCCGGCGAACTATGAACTCTTTATGGGAGTTTGTGCGCGAGGCCGGCTTGCCGACAGGTTATGAACATACGTGTAGTGTTTTGTTTGTTTTTATGCGAAGCATATTACTAGAGCTCAACCCAGCTCCTCAGGCGCGGCGGTGTCGCCTTCAATACCACGTGACACCGTGACGTCACGACAGACGAGAAACGGGGCTCTAACTCGCGCCGTCGCCTTCAGGGCTGACCACGTGACACCGTGACGTCAGGACAGAGGAGAAACGGGGCTCCAACTCGCGCTGTCGCTCGCGGCGTCGCGGCGGTATATAAGCAGCTGCGCTTGCCTCTGCTAGACACTCACGAGGTGAGATGCCTCATGGAGACAGAGCTGCTCGTTGGAATGAGAAGCGAAGGTTGCGGCGTGCTACAGAGACTGTTTCTAGGTGGCTTTGCTACGGCGCAGCGACTACGCGCCCCGCATCGGACGCGGTGAGCGTCGAGCAACGCAGCGTTCGGCGCGACAACGAAATGTGCGCCTGAGCAAGCGCCGCACGCCTGAGCCGACGCCGACGACACCGGCTTTTCTGCGACACGAGCTCCTTAACGCTGTCGCGTTAAAATAAAGGCTAGTATGCTTCGCATGCTGGGCTTAACCTTAGCTAAGCCACAGCCAGTTTTTTTTTGTTTTGTCTTTATTATGCTTTTCGTATTTGTTTCACGATCCCTGCCATTGACTCGCACTCGTGCATAGGCCACTGAGCCATCCTTTTCATTAAAGGTAATTCTCCTTTTCGTTTTGATACGTAGCTCCTCCACTAAACCGAAACTATCGTAGCCTAGTCGACCTACTATAGTCGCCGATTAAGATTCGGTGAATACATTGACTGCGCTTTCATCTGTAGCCACTGTAGTGACAGCACGACAATGGTTCTGACACGGGCTGCGATATTGTAGTGATGCCTTTCGCTCGTTTCTATGCGCGGGACGTCGCTAAACCACTGACGAAGCACGAAAAGCGTAAAAGAGTATAGCATAAAAGGCATCGCTAGAAAATTGCGACCGCGAGCCGTCAAGGCTCAAAGAACATGTGCGCGCAGCAACACGGTGACAAACGTGGGCCGTATTCTTGGGAGATCGCTCGATCGCTTTCGGATATGCTCTCATTTTTCGCAAAGCCAGAACCGTACGCATGAACAGGCGGCAGCGTTCCCTACTGTGATAAGATAGCGTCCTCGGCACTGTGTCAGTTCCGTGGCTAGTAGACGCCGATGCGTCCTGCGCCCGAAAGTGACGGTCCGACAATGCGGTACACCTTTTATTGCGATGGTAATCATATTGCCGCGACAACTTGGCCACATTAAATTAGCGCGCCCATCGCCCTTCGTATTGGACACTGCGCGCCCCGTACCGTGGTGTAGTCCAGTGACAACAGGCAGCGATCATCGTGGCACGAGTAGCCGGTCGGGCCCGGCTCGCATGCGCCACGAGCACGAGGGATCACGCGAGGAGAAAGTAGTTCGAGGCCAGTTTTAGAATGCGACTGACGGGCGTTTTCACGACAGTAGGGACTTTGAGTTGTGGGCACAGGTCCACCCTTAATAAATATCGTTGTTTTATTAACCCGTGTTCCTCAGCATCGCTACAATATGGACACTCCATGCACATTTCTGCCGTCGGCGTAACCGTGAGGTTCCATATTGGCGGCGAGGAGTTACGGAGTCGCCATCTGTCGGAAGCGTCTCCCTTGCGTAGTATGAGTGATCACGCGGCGCGCTCCTCAAAGGTTTCGCTTACGGCGCTCAATGAAAACGCCACGCGGCAGCCCTCCTGGACATATATGTGGGTACTCTCAAAACGAGGGAAGTCGGAGTGTCGATATAATAATCTTGGGCAAACTCAAAGCACAGAATCGTTTACAGACGCCATCCCTTTACCGAATATGCACAGTGAACGCCATTGCGCGCGGTCGCCGCGACGGAGTCTCCCGAGCCGGCTTCTTGCGTGAAAGGTCGCCAAACGCTGCAAGCAAACTATGTGAAATGTGTTCTTACAGTGGGCTGCCTGTATAACCAAATGGGCTATAAAATGAAGCCTCAATGCAGCGATCGCACGGGTTCGCAGCGACCGACTGCGCGTCTGCATGCATGTCCGCGCACAAACTTTAGCTTTCGGTGTGAGCGCGTTTTCGCACAGTGTGTGTGCGTGCCGTGAGCTTTAGGCCGCAGCATATGAGCATATGACAGTACACTAGCAACCATTGTTGCGTGGACGCTATCAGAACTGTTCAAAAATAATTTCGTTATAGAGACTTCGACGCCTACGGCGACTGTGATGTGCCGTCGCTACGATTCGATCTTTTTTTGTCTTCCAAATTCT
This sequence comes from Dermacentor albipictus, assembly GCF_038994185.2. NCBI lineage: Eukaryota > Metazoa > Arthropoda > Arachnida > Ixodida > Ixodidae > Dermacentor > Dermacentor albipictus. Next base: position 20,623,623 of record NC_091827.1, on the reverse strand, counting down.
TGGACATTTCAATATTATTTCTCAAGTTGTGTCGCACTGTATGTTTATCGGTCTTCTCAGCGTGCGATTTCCCTCTGCATCTTTTTCGTAATCCAGTGCATTAATTCATAACACAAACATGACCATATATGCCGTGCCTTTTTTTAATGTGCGTCTTAAGTAAGCGCTTCCTTTCCGTTCCAGTGAACTTGCCAGTATCTAGCATCAGCAAGCTCATAGACCAAACCGTCATGACATTAGCCGGGCAGCGGGCGAGCGTCTCAGTGCGCGTTTTCTGCTACTCACCAACCATCGCGCAGTCCCGGCACCGTAGCAGAAATGTTCCTCGCGTCTGTGCTTGCTGCATACCCGAGTTGCAGCCGATGGCTGGCTGCCGGTTCTAAATTTCGCCAACGAAGCTTCACGCAGCTCCTTGCCCTGCGGCTACGTGTGAATAAAGCTGACACCGGGCTCCGTTGCGTACGTCCGGCACTGCTGCACCGAGCAGTAGCCTACCATGCTGCATGCACGCCTCCAAAGGCAGCCACTACCTATTACAGTACTTTCAAATGGTGTCAAGCAGACACCCAAGGCGGCAAAGCCTCACCACTTAATCAGAACCGCGGCGCAGGTGGGACTTCAAACTTGCCTTTTCAGCTCGCTTCGGCGCTTCCGAAGCAGCCGCCGTGTCCACGTGATCCCTCATGCCACGTCACGCCGACGGTAGCGCTAGCTTTTCCAGTGGCGGAGCTGGCCCCTAATAGCCCAAGGGCGATAAAACAGTCGCTGCGCGTCGTAGGTGCGAGTGAAAGCGTGCGAGGGTGAGGCGGCCATCGCGGCTCAACCTCGTGCAGAGAGAGAGAGAGAGAGATAATTTAATTGAAAGAAGGCAGAGAGGTCGGCCTGAGCTAAGGTGCTCTAGCCTGCTACTCTGCACAGGGGGAGGGGGAACGGGGACATAAAGATGTGATGAGGGATGATGATGACATAGCAAGAGAGATGCGCAAAGGCGAAGGCAAGTTCAACACTCTGACGATAAACGTTCACAAATATCATCCATGAAGCCACAATCAGGCTTCGCATCAAGTTTGTAGTCACCAATTTGAGTGAACATAAAATAAAGGCTTTAGGACGAAGCTGGTGGGGGCCTCCCCTGCGTGAACAGCACAAGCGCCAAACAAAATATTTATAGAAAAAGACCTGCGATAAGCGGCTCTAGCACGGCGAGCACTTGTAGGGCACTTTTAGCGGCCGGAGTCTCGAGACCACCGAGAATCACGCGCATTGATAACCTCGCGCACGCTACGGAGGAAAGCGGGGAGGAAGTGCCTCGTCTTCTGTTGCGCGCAAGGCTTCGTGGGGAGGGTAGATGGGGGTGCCGCGCGTGTTCTACTCCGAGGGGCTACGCATAGCTACGCACGACCGACCGCTGTATCTTGAAAGCTAACTGCGACGGGCACCGAGTCCGCGCTGCACTGTGTTATCGCGGCTGAGTTCGCTTTAACGCGAGCGGCAGCACGAAGGTAAATTCGCTCGCTACTGCTGCCGTGTTTGCTTACTGAAACGTTTTGGCAGCGAGCTTCCGCGGTCATTCGATTGAGATAGGTTCACGTTTGCTTGTGCGCACATGACACTACGCTTGTTAACTTGGTTAGTATATGCCTGTTTACAAGTTTATACGGCCAATAAAACTACTATCCTCACATCGTATAGCTGTCCACTGATTCGCTATCGCAATCAATGCTTCGCCTTTCGGCTCTCTTCGCCACTTGTGGAATAGTAATTTATTTTCGGGCGAATCCGGTATTTCGGACTCCCGATTCTGACTTTGCCGTGGTCCTCGTCGAGTCCGAATTATCGGTCAGAGACTAATCACACCTCCTTAAAACCGAAACAACGAATGCAGAACTACATATACAATATAGTCGGAACAAGAATGCAATATTGTACACTAGTTTAAAAACAGCCTTTAAATTGATTATGCCGCCGCCAGTTTGCTGCTGAACACGAAGGTTGCGGTTCGGTGGCCGCATTTCTGAGGCAACGAGATGCAACAACGCTCAGGAACTTAGACTTAGGTGCGCACCTAAGAAACTCAGGTGGTAAATTTAATTAGGCGCACTCCTCTGCGGCGTTTTTCATAAACCGCTATTGGCCTCGAGCTCCACCACTGGAAAAGCTGGCGCCACCGTCGGCGTGACGTGCTAGGAGGGATCACGTGGACATAGCGGCCGCGTCGGCTGCTTCGGGCGCGCCGAAGCGAGCTGAAAACGAGTTTAAATTCCCTCGTACGCTGCGGTCCTCATTTAGTGGCGAAATGTTCCCGCTTCGAGTGTCTCTTTTACAACGCTTGACAGCACTACAATAGGTAGTGGCTGCCTTTGAAGGCGCGCAACGTGGTAGGCTACTGCTCGGTGCCGCAGGGCCGGACGCACGTAACGGAGGCCGGTGTCAGCCTTATTCACACGTAGCCGCAGGACAAGAAGCTGCGTGAACCTTGGCTCGCGAAACATAAAACCGGCAAACAGTCATCGGTTACAACTCGGGTATGCAGCAAGCACAGACGCGAGGAAGATTTCTGCTACGGCGCCCAGTCTGCGATGTTCTGAAAACGCGCACTGAGACGCTCGCCCGGGTCCGCTGCCCGACTAATGTCATGATGGTTTGGTCTATGAACTTGTCGATGCTATAGATACTGGCAAGTTCAGTGGAGTGGATAGGCAGCGGTAAGAAGCACATTTAAAAAAAGCATGGCATATGGTCACGTTTGTGTTATGAATTAATGCACTGGATTACTAAAAAGGAGCAGCGGGAAATTGCACGCTGAGAACACCGATAAACATACAGTGCGACGCAACTCGAGAAATAGTATTGAAAGGTCGAAGAATTTAGAAGAAAAAAAAAAGATTGAATCGTCGCGACGGCACATCACAGGCGTCGAAGTCTCTACAACGAAATTTTTGAACAGCTCTGATAGCGCCCACGCAACAATGGTTGCTTGTATACTGTCAAATTCTCATATTCTGCGGCCTAAAGCTCATGGCACGGTGCGAAAACGCGCGCGCGGAGAAAGCGACAAAGTGCGCGGACAAGCATGCAGACGCGCAGTCGGTCGCTGCGAATCTGCGCGATCGCTGTATGGAGGCCTCGTTCTATTACACTCCATTTAGTTATACAAACACTATAAGAACATATTTCACAGTTTGCTCCCAGCGTTTACCTACCTTTCACGCAAGAAGCCGCAGTGGCGTTCGCTGTACGTATTCGGTAAAGAGATAGCGTATGTAAACTATTGTGTGCTTTCAGTTTGCCCAAGATTATTATTTAGACAGCAAGAAACCTCTCGTTTCGAAAGTACTTACAGAAATGTCCGGGAGAGCTCGCGCGTGGTTTTCAGTGAGCGCTGACAGCAAAACCTATGAGCGCGCCACGTGATCCCTCATACTACACCAGCGAGGCGCTTCCGATAGATGGCGACTCCGTAACTCTCGCCGCCAATATGCTCTTTTGGAACCAAAAAAAAAAAGACGATTACGATACTCCCTAACGTGAAATTTAAACACAGCTCTACACGTGTTTTTATGCCGTGATATATTGAGGCAAAGAAATTGAGGGAGACATGTAGCAACGTTGACTTTTACACATGACTCGTCGAAGGTTCCAGTGCAGTTGCTGGTGCCGCTTGGCTTCCAGAAAGTGCTAGACAACTTGCATCGCACATACAATCAGATTACAAAACAATCACAAACCATGATAATCGAAACAAGCGTGAACGAGACCAAGCAAAGCAAACAAGCGCAAGCGAGAGCTGACGCGAGCAGATGATGGTACGAAACTAGCGGTCGGGCGGGTCCGCATGAAACCCGTTTCCTGCGCGCACGTCACTGCAGGGGCCGCTCTCATTGGTCTCCGCCGTTCGCGGCTCACGTCTTTCGTCTGCCGCTCCGCGTTCGCTCTTTCACCTTTCGCTGTCCTGCTCGTTTGCTCAGTTACGCCGCCGACGCCCGCCGCAGGAACTGGCCATTAAAAGCTGCGCTCTAAAAATGTTTTAATTAGTGCCGTTGCAGTAACACAGAAATACAAAGCAATAGGAATAAAACACTTGTACAGTCTTAAACAATAGCAGTTGATATTTACCATATACCAACCAGCCCACGTGAATTCAAACTAAACATGCAATGCCATAAATTCAGTCGCAGATGCCTGATTCAGAAGCTATGGCATGGAGCCGCTGAGCCCTAAGTGGCACATTTAAGTTTCGTGGAGTGAGATGCGATATAACTGAGGTGGAGAGAAATATAAAAGAAAATAAATACATTTAGCAAACATGTTTTAATCGGCTGGCTGGCACTTTCACTGCACCTCCATGGTGCATTATACACATGGACGAGCAAAAAAAAAAAACAACAACAACAGATAGCATGAACAATGCATGTTTGTTATGTGTTCCTCTTCCCAAGCCAATGTGTCATCAGCACTATGAAGGCCCAGTGATAGAGCCAAATATGAAAGAAAAATTAGTCCATATATTTGTCGATAGTACGCAGCACCTCTACGCGCATGTCCATTTGCTTGTCAACGCTTACTAGTCTCATGAGCCGGACTAGCAACATTGCAAACAATTCGACGTCATCTTTTGGCGGGGTAACTTCCAGGGCACTGGACACGTGGGGCCCCAGCTGCTGCACCAGAACATTATCATGGTTTCGCTTTCTCCGTTTACTTGCAGGCGTGGCCTGACCCTCTCGTTTTCTGCACACTGACAATGTTGATCTTGCCGCCACCGAGGATGCATGTAAACGAGGGGCAGGTGCAGCCAACGATGGCAGCGACACCCTTGTCACCACCGTCTTATCCTCCTCGTCCTTGAACTTGAGTGCCTCCGGAATGTCCACAGGGCCAGACTGGGACATGCTTTCTGGCTCTTCTTCGTGGCTTGCGACAGGCTGCTGCTGCTGGCTAGGCAGTTGAAAGTTGCCCAATGTGCTGATACATTTGAAGAAATAAAAAGACGTGTTCTTGTAGATATTTTTGCCTGTACATATGTCCTCAGTATATGGCTTTAGCAATATCAAAATAAAGTTCATTAACTAAAATGTACAATCCCTAAGGAAATCAGTAAATATGCATCTCAGAATAGTGGTATAAAACATGACACATAACACTTCAGTGTCACCCCTTTCCTTTATACTAGTTCACATTGACATTCCCAAACACACAGCACATTCTACATTTCACTGACACATAACACTTCAGTGTCACCCTTTTCTTTTATACTAGTTTACATTGTCATTCCCAAACACACAGTATGTTCTACATTTCACTGAACACAAGGTACGTCCTTGACTGCAAAAAATGAAAGCTCAGAACTGCGGAATTAAAGGTGATTTGTCTGCAATCGTTTAAATAAGTCGTGCTCACACTGGCGAGCAAGACAATGTTAGCACAACCTAAGTATTTGGATTTTCAGAAACATGCTGCGTGCAGTAAAATCTGCATATAAATATGGCACCAACAGCTATTTTCTTGCATGCAGAACATAAATAACAGCACCATTTGATGAAAGTGTATGCTTCAACTACGAAATGCTTTCAATAAAAACTAACGATAGTCGCAGGTCCCGGGACATCCATTGAGCCTGATTACACACAAAACACATGGAATAGATCACTCTTTTACTAGTCAAAACTGCTGTTCAATCCCTGAAAGTGACTTTCCATTGGCAAATAAAACTTATCATGCCATGCCCACTGCCACAGCTAGAGTCTTAAGCACTTAGGCAAAACATCCTTGTTATACAAACAAGCAGTTCGAAGACTCTACAACAGTGGTTGGTGAATGAAGCGAGATTCTCCACCCGAGGTATGAAACTCCGGAGATTTCCAAAAGCCTGCGCCGACTTGCACATTGAAGTGCGGACGAGAAATAAATTCCTTTGAGTTTTCCTGACTGGACATCACTATGTCGATTATCATCCTGTCAATTTTTTTTTAAATTGTGAATCTCGCACTGACATGCAGTTTAATAGGATTGGCGGATATAGCGAGGTAATGCACGCGTTTTCCTTTGAGCGACGCCATTACCAGGTTATTAAACTTACGGTTTTGTTTGCATGGTGTCCCAGCAGAATGTCAGAAGGGGGAGTGTATGTCTGCTTCCCTGCAGGGAGTACAGCTCAGAGCCCGAAATACGGCCAGGAACAAAGGCCACAATCGCTCTCCTCCTCGGCTTCCGCTCCGCTTTTGCACAGCAGTGACACAGTCTGTCCAAAACAAAGGGCAACTTGTAGCTGCAAAGCTTCACAAACAACAGCGTATACCTTGCATACCGGAAAGAACGACCTCTGCCACTTACCTCTACAGGACCGTCTTCACAACGCTCGTCTTCACTTGGGTTTTATGGTGCTTTTTTTTTGTGCCGTAGGCACGTTTTAACGCCTGCACGTGGACCGCACGAACCGCCGTCGCTGCTGAAACGTTCCGGCACCGTCGAAAAACGCGCGAAACGCAGCGCTACCGCTACATGTGGCGCCACCTGGTACCTTATTAGTACGAAAAACTTTTTTTATTGCACAACGTTGCACAATTGCGTTTCTAGAAAAGTATATATTGTATATATTTTATTTTTGACGTACCATTTTCGGAATATTTAGGTAGCGCTCCCCTTTGCGAGCTGCAAGTCACGGCATGTCATCGATATGGCGCCACATTAGAATCGCGAATGGGCGTGCTTCAAAAATCGCAGTATTGGTGTCTGCGCGCTCCAATCTCGCCGGGAGGGGCTGCGCAGATATGCGCTGATTACGCTACACGGCATTTATTGTATCCATCCATCAACGCAACTCTTCTTTCTACTTGCGTTAGTTGGTTTCAGTGGCGTAGCCAGGAATTTCTTTAGCACAGAGGGGGCCCGGAGTTGTCGCACGTACGCCGTTTTATGTCTCGCATCCCTGGTACACAAAAAATTTTGCCGGGGCAGGTGCCCGGTGTACCGGAGCCTGTTCATTAAAAGATAAATGAACAAGCGAAACACCGAAGCCTCAGCGCTGGTGCGACAATGTGACGTCACGCATCTAAAAGTCTTTTCTCGTATTTGGGCGATTGTGGCTCAGTAAGTATTATTGAAACTTGCAAAGTTCAATATCTGGCTCTATTAGAAAACAGTTGTAGTCCAGCTTCAACGATAAAAATTACCCAGGCCCGTCAAAATCCATGACATCAAAGTGAGCTGGTGCGGCAACATCAAGATGGCGTCGCCACTTGTCCTTGATTTTTCCTGTTTTTCTGCCTAGCCAAGCTTCTTCTTGAGAGTGGCCTCTTTGGTATTGTACAAACCGTATTTACTAGGACAACTCAAATTATATTTTCTTTACACACTGAAACAAAACAGGTTGAGGAATTATAAATATAAGAGGGGTGGGGGGTGTCCAATGTGACATGGAACACATAAGCAAAGGCAAAAGTAGGTATATGCACCGGCTAGGCGTTTTATTTTGCATGATATTCCTATGACAGATACATACTGACAGCTGCCAGTACTATATCACCACAAGCAAGCTGCAACTACAGCAACGCTCACAATAGCAAAATGACGTTTGCATAGCTGCTGCCTGTAACACTTTGTTACACTCGATGCAACGCTCACATATCACAACACCACTAACAGTATGCAAAAACCACCGAGAATTGTAAAATGACATTAGAAACAGACACATGGTGAAAGTCAAATAACAAACTTTGCAGGCATAATTCTGCAGCTCACAAATAACAACAAAAATTTTCCTCCAGATTTTCATTTGAGGTTACACGAGATGGCTCAGTTCCAGACAGGCTTTCAAGCCTTTAGTAACAATTTGAACAAGTTTCAAAAACATTTTATGTCTCTTAAGCACTAATTAAGGCTTTTGTAATTAAGTGATCATAATTAGGTAGGCAGGGCATGTCATCAGTGGAAAAAAAAAGGAAATTCTAGTGAAAATGACACATAAGTGAAAAGTTAGAAAACTAGCATAGATGGTGACTCATACAACTGTTCTTGCAAATCTGACACACACTGTCATCAGTTTAGCAGGATCCAGAACTATAAACAAAGATGCCCCCATGGCCTGTATCTTTTTATGTTTGAATCTTTGCCAAAGGACCTTTTTTATATTTTTGCATGTATCCATGGCAATAAATTAAGTTAGAAAGGCATGGTTTATTCAACTCCCAGGCAAAAGTGACTTGTAGCACAGTTAATAAAATATAAGAATTATTAATTTTGCTAATGTATTGCATAATAGATTGGCACATAAGTTTACCTTCCTTGCTGTATTTGTCCAGTGGTGTTGTATACATGAGTAACGGTCATGAGACCATCTATTCTCACTGGAAACCGTAGGTATCATCCGTGCTTGTGGAACAGTGGGTGATAGCTCAGCCTGCCAACATTCTTTCTCAAGTATTCAAGTCAATAACATTGGTAACATTTGAGCATGGCAGCCAACCACCCACATGGCACCATTTGGTGAAACTCTTTCCTCCACTTTGTAGTTCATATACTCCGCTCACAACGTCATCACACTCAACAATGTGGAAAACTGGCAGCTCCCAGCAGCCAAGCTTAGGCGAGCTTATAACGTATCACTAGCGTGAAGTGCAAGCAGTAACATCTAACAGCCATGTTTGTGCAGGAACAAACAAGTAGCATAAATACTGTATATATAGACGAAGCATCTGACCTACAGTAGCTGCAAAAAGCAATTTGGCAAATGCCTTTGATAGTTCCTTCGTGGTAGCAAGCTTCCCAACCCAAGGGCCAGGTTACGACCCAAGTCAGTGGCCAATGACACATAGCTTAGGGCCCTGCTGCCCTCATTACCTCTTTCATTGGTTCACGACTCATATACTTTTGAAAAAAAAGGAAGCTGGCTGAAGAAATGATAACAGACACCACACCCACCACAAGCAACTCAAAGGGTAAAGCTATGAGTGCGAACCAACAGATACGTCTTATCAGTCCTTTTGCAACATTTACTTGGGCTGTTGCACTACAGCAACGCACAAATCGTTCCGAAATCACTTGTACTCAGTGCAATTAAAATTGCCTAGCACAATTGCCTCAGGGATGTGCAAAATGCCATGCTGTCATTTTGCAATGGCTGCCAAACCACTGCACCTTGTTGGCATATCCCTCGAAAGAAAGTGTAACGTAACGCTCGCACAACAGCTTTGTAGGTCTGTAAAGGCTAGAAGAAAGAACGAACCCTGCATGGTCTGTATTACAAGTCCTGCAGATTTTTTCACAAGCGATCTCAAAAAAAGACCTCTTTCATGCACTCTGCAACTATGATGAAAATGGAAACTTTCTGGTTTTCCATGCTATCAACATGAGTTATTGCTCATTCCCCTATACAGCCAGGCATAAAATGCATATGGTTATTTAATCAGTTTAGTTCATATTGACCTGATAGGTACGTATGAGTACTGAAAGTTTATCAGATCGACACCATACTTCTTATTTGGATATTCCGTGTTAAATATAATTCTTTCAATGCTTTTCCTTCACTTTGATCAATCAAAAGCTTTTTAAGTGTGTATTCAAATTTTTTATAAAGTAAATCACAGTGACGTGGTGTTCAAGCCTACGAAATGAGTGACTGGTGTGTCACTGGGTTGTGTGGCACCTGTGGAAGACACAACTGAGAATTCAGACAGAATAGAACTGAGTGGCAGCCGAGGACTGTAGCTCGATCTGGCCCATCTTGAATTGGATTCGTTGTAGCCACTTCAGGAAGTTGCTGCTCACAAAGGTGGCCTCTTCCCGCGTCTGTATCGGTGGCAGCCAGTCGAGGCAAGCCTGCAGCCGCACCTTCAACTGGCTTGGCAACTGCAGCATCAGGACATGCATTGTTATTGGCTGCAAACCATCCACAACTGGCGATAAAAAGGGCATATTGGCTGGTTTCAGGGCTTTAATTAAAGGGCACTGAAACACAGCGCTTTCACAGTAGTAAAAACTCTACTGCATGATTCTCTCATGCAAAAGGATGACAGCTTTAGGAATAACTTTAGGAAGTATGTAGGTTTGTAAGCTAAAATTTTCTACTGAGTGTTGGAGGCAACTCAAGAGCATAATTATATTACAAGTTGGTTCTTTTTACTGACTGGTATGTTACAAACATGAAAAACCAGTTTTTTGTTTAGATATCCCAGTTAAATTCCAGGAGTAGGACCTCCATGCACGTGAACAAAGTGACCATCTACTCAAGTTTGTTATGATAAAAACAAACTGATATGAAAATGTAACAACATTTGGTGAGTTACTATGTTTGTGCTCCATCCCAGGTTTTCACGTCACTTCACGCTATTCGAAACACACTTCATGGTTGCTTTTTGTTGTCTATGAGGACGCAACGGCCTATGTCAAATAAGTGCAAATTTTCTTGGAAGCTGGTGGCACGAACATAACTAAACCACTTTCATACATTTGTGCATGCAATGGACTTAGCAATCAGTATGAATACTTTATGTAATAATTTCCGAGTTAAACCATAGAAAGGATTGAGGTCAACCTGCAATATAATGTACAAGGAGTCTTAGGAGGATGTTTGAATTTGATACTAAAGTTTGTCTTGAAACTTCAGACTGGGCGTCATTGTCATTATCATGGCATCATGGTGCAGAACAAAATCTGCTGACATGTGGCAATGAAGCTAGGTGCGTATGATGATGCTATTCAAGAAGAAATAAACCAGAGCGCTGTGAGTGTTTCTTCTGGATAGCTGGCATGTGTCATGCAAGGACTGACTGGTGGGCTACTTGGTTCATTATCATAGAAAGAACAGCGCTTGGAGACAGGACACAAGTGAGGAACCACACATACCCTGTGCTCACTAAAAACTGCATGTTTATTATCTTGCTGAGCCTTTTATACAGAATAATAAGGCAGCAATAGCAAAACCATGAAAAGAAAGCACACTTGGACCAAAAGTAAAGGAAGGAAAAAAAGTAAAAAGGCCTTCTTTGCCCAGTGCATTCTTGTTACAATGCAGTTTCAAGAAAATTGATTTCTTTCTTGGACAGCTTAAGAAATGAGATGCTGATGCAATCAACATTTAAGTGGTTAATCTCAAGAGCCTCTAAGATTTCACTGGTGCATTTATCATGGCGTCTATGCAATGCTTCAATTTGCGACAACATAGGCTAACAACTACACTGCCAACAATGCAAGGCAAGGTTTCCACAGATTGCAAGCTTTTTTTTACATTATTTTTACGCTCTCGAAGCCTGTCATTGATACAACGGCCTTCCTGGCCGTTGTGTGTTTTTGTGTTTTTCTCTCTGTCATCTTTCTAACCCCTATCCCCCATCCCCAGTGTAGGGTAGCAAACCGGAGACTCATATCTGGTTAACCTCCCTGCCTTTCCTCTTCATTCTCTCTCTCTCTCTCCACATTTGAACGGCACCAAATGCACTAAATCTTGCACATGGTCAACAAATGGTTTTTGTGCTTTCTTTGTCCATTTCTCTGACCAAACTGTGGTATTCATGCATACTTTCATTAACACAGCAACTACTTTGACACATACAAGAAATGCCAACAGTACCCTAAAGAGAAAGTGTGAGCTAATGCTCAAGCAGTTATTAAAAGGACACAGAAAAAGAGTATTAATCATTAGGTCAAGCTGTATGTGTATGTTGTGGTTCTGTGCTGGCATAATGGCAGCTGTTACCACAAGAGGAGGCTGCCAGAAAGGATGCAAAAATGAAAGATGGGTAGCAACACCACAACAAAGTTACTGCATCAGCATGTTGCGACATTGCAGATTTTCAACAGTATCTACATACATACTCAGCTCTAGAACTGTTTAGAACTCAAAAAAGGACTACATTCCATTCTGAAGGAACCAAAGGCTTGAACTAGCAAGTTTGGAGAAATATGTCTACTCGAAAATGGCTCCAATATGAGAAAATACAGAAAAACCTAATTGTAAAGGAGTCACATCTGGTGCTAAAATGCCTTCATTATATACCCAATATTTGCAATAAGCATATATATTAATTAAATGCTCATATCAGCTACAGACATTTCACGTCTACTTTGTTCTATCCGGTAATTTGCTATATCCGTGTTCATTTCTCCAGTAAAACTCAACCTTGCTTTGCCAAATATACATAAAATAAGAATTCAGAAAGGATGCTTTGCCGTACTAAAGTAATTTGACATATTCTTCAGTGGACCCTTAAGACCGCCATTGATGCAATAAACTTAATTGTAAAGGGTAATTATATGGCCACATTGAACTGTTTAACTATTTATTATAGTAGACATACATGACTGCATAGTAGAGGCCCCACAAGCATGTCTGTTCCCCTCGAAAGTGTCTGGTTTGCTTTCCACGGGCCCGCGTAACCGGAAACCACATTTACTTTGGCCTCGTGGTCCGGCAGCATACCAGGACCGGTCGTGGTTACCAGACGCCGAAAGCAAATCCGAAACTCACTAAACCGAAACTGTGCACTCCGCAAACTTTTTTTTTTTTTCTGAATGTGTCTTTTTGCTGTCTGTTTGCTCGACATGTGTCAGCAGTCCGAGCAATCAAATGTACCGAGCTTCAAGTGTTAAAACTGAATGCTTGGAGGCACCCCAGCTAACTGTCACATCATTTGTAAGGTTGGTTTTGAGTATCCTTCAAGGAATATTACATCTGGATGGGTCAACACATTCCCTACTCACACACACACAGCCATTGATGTTACATCTAATGATGCACAAGAAAGTGCCGCCTAGTGTTCTCATATAGATGTGACATTGACGGAGGACATGAGTAATTGGAGATATCTTAGAGGCCTTTGTTCTGATCATGAAATAAAGGTAGCTGTGGCAAGTCCTTGCAATAAAGGCTTTAAAAAAAAATGTCAAGGGCACTTAAGCATCCCTACATGGATGAATGCGAAAACATTGTGACATCTGCCGGATGACGAATCGTTTTACAACACTTAATGGCATTACACACACACTGCCTGCACACTGCCTTAATGGCACACTGCCTTGTGTCACTTCTTGCATAATTTTTTTATATTATTTATTTTTTATGCAGTGAATGAAGTAAACAGGGTCTTTATATGTGGAAGGATTTTAACATATAAAGCACTAGTTTTTTCAGTTTTTGGCGTTCAACAAACTTTTGAAATAATAATAATACAAAAATTCTTGTAGCATGTGCCTCGACCTCATTCGCGTACTTGCGTGGACATCTAAAGGAGCCAGACGCAGCTACTGACTGAGAATTCTAAAGTTGGTTGATTGGAGCCCACAACAGAACTCACTGAAATCACCGCACTGACTGGCAGTGGCTTTGCAGAGGAGGGGGGGAGGCAGCATGGGAACGCTGGCATGATGAGTGGCATCAGAGCCAGCTGTGGTAGCAGATGACAACAAACGTGCGAGCAGTGGCACGAGTGTGTCTCTGTGACCAGGTGACTTTTTGTACCATCTCTGGCCACGCTGCTGGATTTTCCACTTCATGAGCCATGTAATGCTTTTGTATTACAAACTACACATTCCACATTTGAGAACTTTTAGCATGCCAATACTTTTCATTCTTACAAGAGCACCTGCCATCTAGCACATGGAATGCCAGCAATGGGATGTTAGAGCAATGGAAGTTGCGTTTGAGCACCTCCTCGGCTAGCCTTAAGCTAGTGCAAGCACAGCAGAATTTCTAATCTGTCATTGCTCCTTACCTGTCCTTGGTAGCTGTATAGTACTGGTGTCCACATAGGAAGCAGCTGAAAAAGTGAGCAAAAACACATTACACAAAACAAAACATTACACAAACAAAGCAAAAACACAAAACAAGGCAGTGCTCCTTACACTTACCCTTGCGAGGACTGTAGAGTTGCATTCCAGCAATGCTTCCATCAAGCTCAAAAAATGCAGGCTCACCATTTCTGCCAGCTGGGAAAAAGAGAGAGAGAGAGAGGGTTCTAAGTACCAAAACTTATGTAAATACATGTCAAAGTTACAAAAGTAGCCAAGTGACCAGAGACACATTTTTTGTCGCATGAAAAGTACATTAATGAAAGCAAAGATGACCATTTCCAGAATTACAAGATAGAGCTGTTGTATTTGTACTTAGGAGTGTTCAAATGTTTGAAGTTTTCAATGCAAATTGAACAGTGCTTCAAATTGAAGAATCTGAATGATGTGAGTATTCAATATTGCATCATAATCAAATATGCAACTATGAATACCGGAATACTGGAAGGTGGAAAAAAGTCCAGGCATGTTGGCTATTCAGGACTTTGAGTGCCTGTTGTAAGCCAACCCAGAGCTGTGGTGACCTTTCAATCTTTTCTCATTTGCAAGCTGCCCAGTTTAGACTTCCATATAGCGCTGTGTGCAGTGAATGAAATATACAAGGTCTTCATATGGTGAAGGATTTTAACATATAAAACACAAGGTTTATATGGAAATTCCTGGTGCATTTCTGCCACCGCCGCCGCCGCGAGTTTCCGTATGAGTGAAAGCAGGTGAGGCTAAGCCGGCAAATGCAGTTCAATCTCGTGTGCGTGAGCATGGAACACCGCCCAGATGCGTGCCCTCTCCTGTGGCGCGCGAGGCAGGGGGGGTCAGGAGAGGGAGGAGGGGCATTCCTCTCAGGCAGCTGCTAGGGCGCCTGAATGTCTTCCTCACCCACCGCTCCCTACAAAGTGGAAACAACTGCGGCGTCTATTACGGCGTTGGCCATGTGAATCGCGGACGCCGTTGTAGATGCCTTTGGCGCATGCCCTAGGGATGCATTGCCGGCGCTCGTGTGTCTTGAAAGCGATCTGCGACATGGCCTAATTACGTGCCCAAGCGGGCCTCATCCTCAAAGTGATCTGTGATGCTTGCACAGTGCGTGTAGTGCCAGTAGCTTCATATGTGCTGTGCTTTCAATGTTTAGTTCACGTTGAAGCGACAGATGCATGGAGGTCAACTGACTCGCGGCTCCTGCCACGATTCCTAATTCGTATTCAAAAGTGTTTCACAGATGGTTTCCGCTGTCATCGAGCGAGATGTGTTCCTGTTTACCTGTGCGCGTGTGACACTGTGCTGGTTAATTTAGTTAAAACACGTTTACAGGCTAGTTGGTTTAAATCTACAATAGAATGTGTAAGCGTGACTGAACAAGGACATAGAAAGAAGCCGACATACAAAGACAGCGCTGTCTCTATGTGCCTGTTTCCTTCTACGTCCTCATTAAGTCACGCTTACACATTCTATCATTGTTAATTTAGTTAGTAAGCCAATCTTTACAAGATTATACGGCTGATAAAACTACTATGTTTACTTCATACAGCTATCTACTAATTTGCTATCACAATCATTCATATCAGTTTCGCCTTTCGGGTGGAACTGTAACTTTTTTTAATGTGACAGCATTATATGCTTCATTACACGAAAATGCTCAAAGCTGCTACCAAAAATGGCCAATGGCGCAAAGAGTAAAAACACGTCAAAAAATGCTCAGACTAATAAGAAATTTCTCAGAGAGGTTCCTGCAAACAAAGTAAATTAACGGTTTTGAAAAGAAAATCTGGTAAATTTCGGTTTGGGTGGGAATCGAATCCGGGGTTCCAGGGTACGAGATGAGCATGCTTCCCCGACACCATCGTGGCTACACTGTTCTGGCTGACTAAATGTGTGCCTAGTGTGTGCATCATTGCACATTTGACGTCACAGTCATCTTGCTGACTAAAGGTGTGACCTAGTGCATGTATCTATGAGCATGTGATGGCACAACCATTGGGGAGGAGGAGACACCACATAATGAGTGTGTAACGTGAGCATGCTCATGGCGTTCCCAGGTCTACTAACGGTATTATGCTTTTGCATTCCTGCACGTAAGCAGTTAAGTGTCTCTGCCAAATTTTCTTCTTCTTTTTTCATAGACAGTATGTAAAGATCGAAAAGGATCATCATATCGTTCAGTATCTACACATATAATGCGGAAGTGTCATTATATGTGGAGGTCTTCATATAGTAACACTTTGCCAATGGTAGTGGCTCTTTCCCTCCACTGGCATTTGTGCTACATGCAGGAAGTTTAGGTACACCTTAAGCTGGCCCGTTACATTGTTATTCATATAGACACTAAGTACAGCAGGGGTCTTTCTTTTAACTTATATCCTGCTCACCTGGGTGAAGGTGTACTGACATCACCATCAAATCCTTCTTGATAGATCCTAGCTCTGCAGATGCTGTCTTTGAACCTCTGCTGTGACACTTTCTGTGACACTGGCAACTTCACAGTAGCAAAGTTTTAAACGCACTTCGTGTACATGTGTTCTGCTTGGTATCAACCACAGCTGACATTGACAACTGTTCATCACCACAGGGCATCAGCTGTGTTTTTGGTTCCTTTTCACACACTCTAATTCAGTTAGGCAACCGTTTTGTAGTGAAAACACTACGCAGTTTAGCTACAGGATAAATATTTTTCAACGACCCTTAGCTCAGTTCTCTTCAAACCTGGCAGAGCAGCATGGGCTAAGTTGCTGAGTGGCAGAGAGCCCACGAGACAAAAGGAAGCACAGTTAGAACAACACCTTGAGCAAGACAAATATGGCCTGCACACCTGAGAATGGCCTTCCTGCAAGCATCCAGGAGGGGAAGCAAGTAAGCAGAGAAGGGAGAGAAGCAGAACACAGACAGTCACCATTGAAGCGAGATACACACACAAGCCAGTGGGAAGCCAGGGAATGCATGCTGAAGCGTGAAGCAGTATAGTCAAGACACTCGTCTATTCCAAGACCACATGCAGATAGAACCCTCACTGAGTATTTGGGAGCTTGAGCATTCATCACGATGACACAATAGATGAGTTGCAAAACCTGTGAGGAAGACTTTCCAGCACTGTAAAAATTCATGTACAATGGCAGGGCAAGCTGTTCTGGCTGCAAGTGTTATGTGCACTGTAGTATTTACCAGCACGCGTTCGGCTTCTAGAGACGCAGGCATATAGGGGCTCAGGGTGGGATTCCTTTGTAGACCCTCCACTGACTCTTTCACGCACTTTAGATTTTATTATTTCCTCTTGAATGGCGCTGTCACTAGCTGTTTCTGAAGAGCAATGCAGGCATTCACAGAAGTCAAACACGTGAGATGCTACACTGCACGAAACAATTGCACTGAGGACGGGCTGTGCAGCCACTGTGCATGAATTTCTGCAGTGCAGGAAAACTGCGTTGTAGGTTTTGCAACTCACCTAGAGCATGAAGCAGAGGTGCACAGTCTGTCTTTACAACTGTCATTGGCAAAAACTAAACGTCAATAAAAGCTAAAGTTCACAAGCAAGATTCCTCACAAGACTGAAACACTGCCGGTGAGATGGCACTATGTGGGACAAGGCAAGGTATACCTGCTGTTCTCCCTTTCCTGCAAAGCTGCCTTCGCCCCATTTTCTAAGCAAGAGCTTGACCCTCTTATTGACAGAGCTATGCGGAGAAGTCTACTTGCACATTTACACTTTTCATGCATGGCTACTTCAAACAATACCCATCATGTCTCCTCAAGCATGGACAGCTATCATTCAGACTGGAATTAGAGCACCATTCAATGCCCTTCCTTCACCCCCTTCAAAGAACTTATATTTGTTAAAGATTCTGACAACTTTTCATTTCAGCTAGTGAGTCTATAGCTGATTTCTACCTTGGCAGATTAGCTGGCACCTTTAAAGGGCCCCTCAGCAGGTTTGGCCACTTTTAACAAACAAGTGTAGCATGTACTTGACACGCTGACAATCGCGTCTGCAAGTTATTACTGCTCTGAGTGCTGCGAGAACAGCTGAAATTTCAAACCAAATGCCACGCTCGTTCACTTTCAAAGCAGAATGCTCCCAGTCAGAGAGGCGCGGTCACATGCACACATTCCTCTTCGTAGTACGTGTTTCATCACTCGCCATAACTAATCATTCAATGCGGAATGCACAGCTTATGCTTGTGCAACAATGGCTTCTTATGATATGACTAATTAAAATTGGGCCCCTCGGTTAACCCCCTTTCTTCTCGTTTACAACTTCAAAACTGTTTATTTCGGAAAGGCACATGTCTTTTTTTATGGAATTTCTGTGCAAGTTAGCGCCATGTATTGTTCCTGTCTGTCCCTGTCTTTTTAGCACTACTGAGGTTCCCAGTATGACAGACCAACAAGCTCGAATCAATGCTTTTGATCAAACTTAAGAGCAGTAAAAGTTGGTTAGTGGCACAAGAAACGGAAGGTAAAGTTTACATTCTTGAATTTCACGCCCAAAATTTGTGTCAATTTGTGCTTCTCTTCTGAAAGATGACCACATAACCTCTTGAATGAGGTGGAGCCACAGTGTCTAGCTAAGCAGGCGCAACAATAGTAAAAACGCCTACATATGTAAACATCCCAGCAACATGCACATATTGGAACACTATGGACATGAAATCAAAGAAAGCAAAGAAATATAAGATTGATGGCTTTTGGCCAGAACAATGAAGATGTGACCGATAAATGCTGCCTTGCTCTACTGCTAGGCAGTCCACACAGCAACAATATTAAACGACTCTCCACCTAACAGCTTAGATGCAATACGTGTCTTGTGGTGCTCTCTAGGGTTTTCCTAGTTCTGCTTTCACATCCACAGCTGTGCAACACCATTATAGTGTTCCCCGCAACTATGGGACTTGTGTTTGCTACAGGGAAAGGTTTGGGCACGAAATGCCACCTGTCTTTGGTAATGCTTCTCACTAACAATGATGGCACGTGGCAGAAATTCTCATGAAATTCGCAAAGTTCAGAAAAGCACTTGCCACTTTGGAATGGCACACAAGTTGAAGGATGCCAGGTGTGATCTTGATCCAGAAGTCCGTCAAGGTCAGCGTGTACAGTTGGCTCTGTTCACTGCCCGGAGGGTTTAGTGACACCATATGTTCACAGTACATGGTCCACAGCTGCACAGAAAGTCGCCACCTGTCAGCAAAGCACTCACAACAAGACGCTATCAGTTAGTCGGGAAATTACTTGTAGTGAATTTCACTGGCTGATGCACAACGGAACTTTGCTTCTCCACACATGATGACACATGTTCTCCATGTGTTGTTTCCATCTTTTCCCTTTATTGTTCTTCACGCCAATTTATTGAAACAATGCACATATAATTGTGGGATTCAGAATGGCTAGCTGGAAATACACCAGCTAAATGTGCAACCTTGCACACACACAATTGAGAAAAGGAACTGGTGCTGTACAGCAATAAAAAGCCATGGCAAGCCGACAGCCAAATTCTCCAACAGGGCTGTTTGTTATCGCTCACACATGACATGAGAGAAAGGCAATAGCCATCACCTGTTTCACGGTACTCAGTAAACACGCTGATTGAATCATTTGTTTTTTTCTGTCATTATAGAATGACTTCCACAAGGCTCTCTTAAACATTTTCTTCACACTATATTGCTTCTTTTTTTCTGCACTTAACCCAACTGCCTTCAAAGTAGGTGTTGAAGGCATACTATGCATGCTGCGTGTGGGGTAAGGGACCTAGTTGGGTGCTGTATGGTGCATTTTGTTCCCACGTGTGTTCCAGGCATTTCATTCCTGGATGTAGAAAACCAATAATGATAGCAAGTAAATTTTATAAATCTATATTCAACCTTTATCAGTGCAATAAGCTATGTTATCATTTCCATTACAAAAAGCTTGCAGTCATAATTTGCTTGAACTTAAACTAAACCTGACTTGATAAAGCCATGTAAATAAAGGCAATCATAATTTCTGTCACATATTCAGGCTTCAAAATTATGTGCTTTGGATTAGTGGGCAATGCGTCTGTCTAAAAAAAGAAAAAAGAAAACATGACAAGATGACTTAGAAATCAAAAAGAAGTTAAAGGACTCTGGCTAAGCTTTGACTTAGTGTTTTCTCCCTAACTTACGCACTTTCTTAATCTAGTGTCCCACTGATACTGCAAGCATATTGGTATGCAAACACATTTTCTGAATAGGACTAGAGTTCCATGCATTTTCGTTCTCTGTGAACAAAAACTATTATCATCAATAGCTCTTACCCCTGTAAGCATCATGCTCCCGTAAGCAAGGAAAAAATGCAACGGCTCATAGCCCCGTAAGGCAGAGGCTACAAGCACTTGGCAAAGTGAAACGAACAGTGCTTAAATTCTTTCTAATCATGCATACAACATACAGAACAGTATGTCGAAAATTGTCATTATCAATGGCTCATACCCCCGTGAGCAATGGCTCATACCCCCTTGAGCAAGCAAAAATGCAATGAGTCATAGTCCCATAAAGTTCATGGCTACTCACTTTATGTAAATCAGCTGCAATGACACTACTCCTGTTGTCATTGTCGATGATATTAATGTGGATCACCGATCCGGCCCAACCGACCACCCAGCAGCGTACATGCATCGATTTGACATTATCAAGGAATGTGATTGCAGTTGAGAGTGAAATAATGACCATCGATCAAGACAATAAATGAGTGTGTGTATGTTTCATCATGATTTTTTTTTATTTGAATATACTGCAGGCCCTTCACGGCCCGTGCAGGAGTGGTACAGAGATGCAATAAAAAAAAAATCACGATGACAAGTCAATACACTGAATGCAGTTAATAAAAGAGTCGATGTTACTGTAACACACAATATCGTTAGTTAACTTGTTCCACTGGGAAATGGCTGACGGAAAAAGGGAATGTTTGTGAACATTAACACGACTTGGGGGAAGATAGATTGTTTTGGAGTGATTAAGTCTGGTTGAACGTTTTGGAGGATCTTGGAGGTAATGAGAACGTGCTATTTGGAAATGACTATGGTATAATTGATAGATGAATTTTAGTCGCGAAATTGCTCTTCTCTGCGAGAGGGGTTTTAGGCTAGCCCTTGCTAGCAGACCCGAGACACTGGACTGCCTTTTGTAGTCTGAATATACAAACCTAATTGCTAGTTTTTGTATGTGTTCTATTTTATTTATAAGGCATTTTTTATGAGGGCTCCAGATTAGATCAGCGTATTCTAGGCATGGTCTTATTAGTGTTTTGTACGCGTTTAGTTTGAGGTGTGGTGGTGCTGCGCGCAGTCTCCTTTTTAAAAAGGTCAGTTTGCCTATGATGACCACCAGTCAAGACAATAAATGGGTTTATACCTTTGTTCAAAATTATGTGTTACCTCCATGACGCCTGCTAAACAGCTTCGCTGGTCAACCACCTTCACAGAGTGGAATAGTTCATGAATTTTTAGTCTACAGTGCATCTGTTAACTAAAGGGCAGCAGATGATCTTTCAAGAGCTTCACAGCATTTGTTTGGCAGAAAACGGTGACCAGCTAGCCCGGAAAAACCACAAGCAATTTGACTAACTAGTTGTCAAATCTACTTTCCTCACAAAAATGACTAGCTTCAGCCAATCTACAATGTTCAAGGGAGCTGCTTTGGGGATAAGAAGCTGATGCCTTCACCCATATCTAATATTCTGATCATTCTATAGCATACACTATAGAGCATTTTCATATATGCTCTATGAAAATGCCACCCCTTGTCTAGTTTGAAACTGTAATCTGCAAAGACAGATAGGCTCAACATATTTCTAGTAAAGCTACAGAAACAAATAAGCATGACAAGAACATTAGACCATTCACTGCACTTAGTTCAGGCGCATCTTCTTAGACCCCCTGAAGACAATACTCAACACTTATGCCTGAGCATCTGAAGCATGCAATTTTAGTGTAGAAGCACCAACTCAATGACAATGGAAGTGATGAATGACTGGCTGCATTGGCACTCTAGTTGGACATTGCAGTCATACATTAGTAAAGTGATCGACTGTTCCCTCCCATTCACTTCTAGTGCCCCTAGTAAAGCTAAATGTATTTGGCAGACAATATGGGAAAGCTAGAACTACATGTACTTGCCTGACAGAGGATGAATGCGTGAAACAATGATGACATGTGGAGAACAGAAGCCTGAAAGGGAGACGTAAGTTGAAGTCACTTCGATTTGCGAAATATGTGAATTTAGGGTGCTATTTCTAAAGCAGGGGTTCTGCTCATAGAAAATTTTGTCACGTGATAAACTGATGTACAACAATTCTGGCAAAATCTGTATACAAGGTACTGTAACTACACATTACTTGAACTGATATTCTCTGGTGAGCAGACTGCATGGAAACAGTGGAGCCAGTGAATGCACACGGCTGACAGAGAATATTTACATTGGCACATCTCAAGTACACACTGGTTATGACTGGTCACACCACCACCTAAGTATGCTGCCACTATGCTATTACTTACTTCCACAGTAATGTTAAGAGTGTGTTACAAGTTGTAATATTGTTAGTACATGTTGCTTTTGCACTGCAAAATTTATAAAATTATATATACAGTAAAGTCCATGCTGAGAGAAAACAACATAACTATTTGAACCAATACGAATTACATACAAGTGGTGATAAGTTGTTCGTTTGCGTGCCACATTTCGATGTCTTGTTCTTAGTCAAATTCCTTGTTTAGCCTCATCCTTGCATTTCACATCAACAATTCAGCTTGAGTTTTTCTTTCTGTCACGACTCACAAATGCCACCCTTTCATCACCCTGCATGACACAAGATCTTATTTCCTTTCACGGCTGTCACAAATCAATGCTGCATAGAGTACTATGGTCCTTGCCTTGGACTGCTCAGCAAAGCCAGCGAGGATGACTTGGATGTGGTCGGCTATGTGGCCATTGGCTTCCAGTGGTATGGGCTGGCACACAAAGTTTGTAGTGCTGCCAAGCAGGGCGCTGTGCATCAATGCTCCGACCAGGAGCCATGAGAGCAGGCGGATGTGTGCTACGCAGTCGATGAACTCCTTGGGGCTGCGTGAGAAGCCTTGTCACTCACAGTGCTTGCTTGAACCGACAACTGCCCTGAGCGGCACCAGTAATCTGCACTCTTCGTACTTTATGCATCATCTCTTAGTGCTTCATGCACCATAACAGCTCCTGGCAAACGAAATTTCACCAAATTTCATTCTGTTTCTTTGAACAAAATCTTGCTTAGAAGTAAATGTGGGAAACGCTGAGCTAGTTCTAATTCCACAGCTTTTTATGTCATAAAGCTCGATGTAGTAAAGAACATAATTGGAAAAAAGGATGTCAAAGGAAAAAACATGAAGAATAAACATTGGCCTTGACAGTTGTATCTCAGGCCAGTGTGGCGGCAGTGGTGGCACTTCTGTGCCAAGGAATCGTGTCCCATGAGTGGTAGTAGAAATAATGCAGAGTGGGTTTTGTCCTGACAAAAGAGGTTCACGTTCTCTCAGCCTTGTCCCTACACCAAGAATGGCCTTCTAGGAAATGACCACTGGACTAATATACAAGCTCTTCAGATAAGGTGAAAACATGCCACAATGAGTGGCTGTTCTACTCTGGAGAAATAGAATAAAATACAATAGACAGTTAAAGTTGGTTGTTCTCGCACCTCTCTGACCCCTGAATGTTGTGGCATAAATTAAAGCTAGTAGTTAGTTGGCAAAATGGCTAGTAAATAGGCTGGACTTGCACGCTATCTTAGAGCACTCACTTGTATTACACACCCACTCTTACAGCATAAAGGAGCGGCTGGTCAAGCCAAATCTAATCAAGATGGAGCCTGTAGCTAACATGATGATAATGCTTTGACTGGCTAACTTGTCCACACCTATAAGGCTGCTTATGAGGCACAGTTATGAATCTGGGTGAGGAGTTCCATCAAGCGATGTTTATTTCAATTTCTTTTTGGCTTAAGTAAGGTTTGTTAGCACAAAGCAATTGCACTAAAGGTGCCGATGTGTAGAAAATATTTAGCTCTGTCCATACTGACTTAGAAGGGTCCACAGTATCCTTAAGTTTATATTTCAGTGGAGTGGAGGAGCAAAGACAAAACAAATTAACCACTTCATTGTCCTTGCATTATCCAGTGTCTTCAGGCACCATATAGTTCTGCACAAAATTGAATCATAAGCATGTCCAAACTGTGCTTTTGACACAGTTCCTCCTTTTCATGACACATTTTGTAAATCAGAAAGCTGCAACTAAGATATCATGAATGTGAAGGTCACAAGCAATAAAGAGCAACACTAGTCCTTTCAAAACATTGTAATTCAGACCTCCTGAACATTTTTCTGATTTATTAAAATTAGTTGTAACTAAAATGAAAGGTATCTCACATTTACAGTCATGTCAGTCTATACAAAACCTGGTAGGGATAACATTATTCAAACTTCATTCTCCTGCCAATGGCACTAATATTGCCTGGATAGGCCACGTGACAGAGCAGATAACTAGCAATAATTAGAAGATAAGGAATTTCTGCATTGCAAAACCCCTAGACAGCTTTTTTTTTTTTTCATTTCCTCAACAAGGACTCCACACAATCAGCACTTGACAGAGACATACCCTTGCTGCAATGAAGAGGGCGGATGGTACAGCCATGGCAGGTACTTCCCAATCGCACGATTATCCCTACCATTTCCCCGTGTGATCTCCAAGGCCAGGTATTGGGCCATGCCCGCTTTCACTTGTCCTCCCAAGGTCTCTTCGTTCAGACGACTCGCTGTGCCATGGAAGTTGCTCTGCGTCATGTTCGAAGCGAGCCACACAAGTTCCATCATAGCCATGTACTGGCTTTGGCTAAAAGCTACTAGACTGCTCCAAGGCTACAGCAGTCCGAGCAGTTTGGGGGACTAAAGGAATCTGACACAAAATCTTTCTTCCTCTTTTCTCTTTAGTTAGATGGGTGCCGATCAGCTAATTATGGCACGATGTCACACATCTTTCTATGCATATAAAATTTGATTGATTGATGGATTGATTAATTGATTTGATTGATATTGATTGATTGATTGATTGATTGATTGATTGATTGATTCTCAAAGTGGCAGTGCAGAACCCCTTAATCCAGGCTTATCCTGTGTGGAACACACAGAAACGTAAAGAGGCGCAGTGAGAAGGACTGACTTGGTGAAACAAGGCGCTTGCTCGAGACCCATTTAAAGTCACTTTCACTGAACCCAGCTTTTGGCAGCACACTGTAGCCTGCAACTGCCGGGCTAACTGGTGCATGCATTGCTGGTTTGTGATACCACATGAAAACATCCCATCACCACTACGTCAGTTTTGTTACAAAGCCACGCTACACTTGGCACGCATTCTGAATTGGGTGCAGAAAAGAATGATATTGTTCTTTGCTTGCTGAATAAATTGTGGCTTCACTGAGCCAACAGATGTCTAATAATAAAAAGAGAAAGAAATTTCACCAAATAAAGCAGCTTTGAAGTGAGCGAAACATTTTGATCTGAGAGCATGCTTGTCTGCACACACGTCTACTGCCAAGGCTTTCATTCTTAGGTTTGACCACTGGCTTATAACTGCAAGTTTTTCATTACAATGATATTTCAAAATAACGGACGATTTTTAGCAGTCCCGCATGTTTCGTTATATTGAGATCTGACTGTACAACAAATCCCCAGTTAGAGTTTCTTTACTTGTATGGCACACGTGTGCGAATGTGTGCTAAGATTAAGAAAGAGGTAAGAACAAAACTCGGAACTAAACCAGATTTTCACAGCAATTCCTTACCTTGATACGTATAAGAGCATGGACATCGGCCACAAATTCCAGCACCTCATTGAGATTTTGGCGCATGCACTCACTCGCTCCTGTGTTGTACTGCAAAAGCAATGTAAAAAAAGAATACAGGGCTTCTGTAAATCGTCTGCCACCAAAAGGCTCTTAAATCGGTACTCACAGTGTTCTGGAGGTCTTGGGGAAGTAAAAGGTCTTCAACAATCACATTTGGACTTAGGACGCCACCAGTATCCTGAAGCACAAACTGTGAACGAAAATGTACGCCCGTGCATATTACCGAAGGGATATTAAACTGAAGAAGGGTAGAAATGCAAAGATTGGAAATGATTTACCTGTACAAGAACAAGCAAGTTTTCATCAGGAATGGCAGACTTGAATTTGAGTGCCTGTACAAGCTCGAAAACTACTGTTCGGGTGAAGACTAGCTTATCTCTCTCCTGGAGATGAAAAAGAGGAAGAAGGTAAGACATCACTTCATCAGCAGTCAGTCAATAAAAAATTAATATGCTTTCTTTATCAGTTTTTAAATTTTCTGAGCAGCTGTAAAAGTGCCTATACAAATCAAGCTCACCCTCGACATGTTGCGGTTACATAAGTGGCACAGTTCCAAGAGTTGCTGGTATTGGATGAGAGAGTGTTGGATGGCGTAGCTAAGTATCTTTGAGAATGGGTCCAGGATAGACTGGAACAGAGAACAGACAGACCGTGTTGCAGCAATCCCCGATGCACTACCGCAAAACGTTGGAAACACGCACACACGCACACACACAAACCTTGCAGGTGTTGACAGTGGGAACGCGCATGACGCAGAGAAGCAGCCTGAGCAGGGGCTCCAGCGGGGTGCCTAGGGGAGCCGCGCCGGAGGGAGCACTGCCACCCCCACTGCCCCCAGAGGAAGAGGGGGGTGCAGCAGGTGGCAGGGACAGCAGCAGCTTTCTAAGCAGAGCGTCCAGCTGTGGCAAGAAAGCGGTCCACAGGAGCGCATTCCCCTCGGGAGCCAGGCACTCCAGGTAGGTGGCCACATTGCCCAGCACCTGCGCAGTCGTGGGCAGCTTCATGTTGCGCCCTCCTGGTCATGGTGACCACGTTGGAACAGGCAGTTTTATAGCCTGACAGTCTCGGCAGGCAATTGCTCTACCTGTTGCACCTCTTTCAGGGTACACTGTAGCTGATCACCACACCCTCACGAAGAAACCCAAGCAGAAAGCAAAATTTTTCTCTTAAAACAATCTGGTGGCCTTCTGGAAGCACTAAATGTTGCACACAAATGAGTGGAAATCCTCTTCTCTGCAGGGAATCAAGCAATACTTTTCACTCTGCTGTAGTATAGTGCTGGCAGTTCCTGTTGGAAAACAGCAGGTTTATGCTGCTCAACATAAAGTATATAAATTATAGGGTTTTACGTGACGAAACCATGATCTGATCATGAGGCACACCCTAGTGGGAGATTCCGGAATCATTTGAACCATCTGGGATTCTTCAATGCGCACCTAAATCTAAGTACACAGGTGTTTTCACATTTCGCCTCTATTAAAATGCCGTCACCGTGGTCAGGATTAGATCCCACAAACTCGTGCTTAGCAGCCCAACACCATAGCTACTAAGCAACTACGGCAGGTCTGCTCAACATAATAGGCACCACGCGCCACATGCAGAGGAGAACAAGATGGTGCGACATTCAGTGCTGAGCTGAAGATACAACCACTTGTGTTTAGACCAAGTACCAAAACGCACAAAATTCTATGAAACAACATGTATTTTCTCCCATAGCTTTCCTCCTTACCTGCTCATGAGAGTGGCTTGTTGGGCTAGTTGGTACCTCACCTGTACTTACTTACCTGTAGTACCTTACCTGTACTTTCTTCTATGCAAATATAGCAAATATAAGTGGAGTTATTTGTGCCTCCAGCCTGCCTACCTTAGTTGAACTTATCAAGTAGATGACAGCTGCAGGCAATGTTTTAACATACTTGTTCCTGTGTTTGATATATTTTAGCTTGTGTTTAAGATTCCCCATACAACAGTCAACTTGTCAGAACATAATCACTAGACACAATACTTAAAGAAAAATTTAAACATTTAAAACAATATAATTGACTGAACTACCATATAAAAAACACAGTCACAGTTTACCTGTCACCTAAGCTCACAGATAAATCTCAAAACTGATTCGCATGTCATGAACTCCTTCTTTAGTTTAGAGATATTCAGCTTACCTAAAGGTTGCTCTATGATAGTGACATATAGTATTGCATATAATTGCCTGTATGTGAAACTGTGGTACTGCAGCTTAAGCACGAGCTGTGCAAACTCCACAAGCATCTATTGCAAGGCATCACACTGGCTAGGGTATTGGTACAGTTTGAATGAGCAAAGAGGAACTGTAGACCTCTCTCTGTTTTTCTTTTTACGTTAAATGATGCTTCAGAAACCCTGCTAGTGGACACGCACACCACATGAATATGACACCAAAGAGGCTCAAAGTGAAGATTGGTGAAATACATTCCACGGGCACATGGGCACTGATGACAATCTGAATCGCATCCAAATCATTTGGCCTTAAGCTGATATAGCACATTCATTGCGTTGTGGGTCACCAGCCTCACCAGTCGATTATGTCGCATATTGACACTATGTGTCAGCTAATATACAGGCCTCTTCTATAGCGCACAAGTGATATCGTTCGAGAAAGCTTTGTCGCACCCATGTGCAGTTAACATGAATAAGTTCTAAATAAACAGAAACATAGTGGCTATAGGCTCACACACAATGCAACATGAAAAAACATGACACATTCAGTCACTGCTAGCCAAATCTTACCGACTTATAAGAAAATTAACATAGCGAAACCCTGCTGTTTGGAAACCTAAACTATCATATCCTTACATAAGAAGTGAATACTGGACTAGCTAGTGTTGATTCCTTATTTTGTCCTGCGCTTAGGACGTTCAAGGAAAGTGGTGATCAAACACCTTAGCTATAAGTGTCAAAGACAATTAAGAATAGTGGCAACATCTCTTGGGACCAAAGAACAGAAAAAGTGCGTGGGACTCACTTACATACCTGCAGCAACTGCTCTCCAGCCACATGCTTGCGTTCAGTGAGCTCCTAAAACAGAAAATAAAGGAAAGAATCATCTATTATAGTACTGCACATTTTCTATCCATGATTACGTACTATCTGGGAATAATATCTCATTCGGATAATTAAAGGGACCCCGTACAAATTTTTATCGAAGTCGAGAAATACATTTAAAATTAAATGAGACTATTTCAGGGATACCTTGCCGTAAAAAAGTTCTTCAATGCATTCAACAAAAGCAGAGTTACTGGTGATCAAGCATACCGTTCGCGGCACTTCCGCTCCTTCTTCAATGATTTGCACTGCGAAGGCTACGACGGAGCAGGATGTGCTCACAACGCTCCACCTACTGAACATCACCGTGGTGCACATTCCAAATTTGATTTTGGATGTTCACGTAGATGCCACTATTTCTGATTTTGGCACCTACGACACGCCAAACGCGGTTGTCCTCACTTAGTCACAGTGTGCTCAGCCAATGGACTTGTCGCACCACCCTGCGGCAGCCGCAGTATTTATGCTACATAGAAGACCGTAGCTACGTGAAACTGTAGTGTTTGCTTTATGTGCGACAGGGCTAGAGTGCATGCTCGGACTCATATGCTCCTGTCTGGCTGTGCTATGAGGTGTGGATTGGCTTTGTCCTGAACATGCTTGGCCGACGGATAGTAACCACATACAACTTGTGCACTTTGAAGCGCTGTCAGTAGCTCAATACAAAGCAAAGTGTGCCAAGGCATCTAGCCAGAAGTGCCCAGGAGTGAGCGCGTGCAGTCAAGCATGCGTGTGGTCTGACCTTAACTTTTGCATGGTTCGAGCATAGTCGAGGGTTCAAAAGTGGTTGAAATTAGTGAAAGCCGATGGCCATGACACCTATAAGTACGGTACTCAAAGTTTAATTCCTACATGGGCTACTGCGGCCAAGCATGAGCAGATGATAGTCAACTTCTTCCGGAAGTATACAGTTATTAGCGAAATCCAAAATAATATTTTCGCTTACTTCAGCGTATTTATTAAACTGCATCAATAAATATACACAGCCACAGTAGGAAGAAGCGTGCCGATCCAAACACCCTTCTTAATTGACTTCAGCTATTGGCCAATGGCAGCCGCGTATGGAAATCTGCTATATTATGAAATAAAGCATCCAGAAAAGAGTGAGGAGCAAGCTTCTGTTGCAAAGAGAGTGTTTGAGAGAAAAGTGACTTCACGCTTCGCTTGCGAGATCCACGCACCGCATATGACTGCAAAATTCAGACGAGATTTTCACAGCACCATCCGCAGACCGCGTTTTTTCACTAAGCCTGAGGGGTGGTTCAGGGCCCCTTTAAAGCATCAAAATATCTCCATAACTGGGCACAAATCTTGCCTATACCACTTTGCTTTAGGATTACTGGCGCGTTCATCATTCACAGTGTCACAGTGAATTCCTTGGTTTATTGCCAATACAAGAGATAAGAATATTGAGGAACCTATAAACACTGAGCTGGTTACAAGGTGTCACTTACTGAAGGGGCAAAGTGGAGCAAACACATAAAAAAACCTTGACCTTGTAGAGAAGCGAGGCACAGCTAAAAGTAGAGAATGCAGCGGGGAAGACAGTCGGGCACTGTGCAATTGCTGTGTAGGTTATCGATTACCAGAAGAATGTTTTGTGGGTTACGTAATTCACCTGAATTCTGTTCATCTAAACTTTCAATCAGCTATGAGATCTTTAACAGTTGAGATTACAGATAAAAATCGAATAGTTTTATTGCTATTTCATTCACATTCTATTAGATAATTTGATGTTATACATTTCTCAGTATACATTTTGGATTGACTATTAGAGTCAAACATAGAGAAAAATTATAGCTGCATGGCATGTTGAACTGCCCAAGGTTGACTTTTACTCAGCGAACTTAAATATTAAAACACCCCTAGTTAAATAGAAATTTGAACTACAGTTCAAAAAAATTGACACACACATAAAAATATAAGAATCCTAATGACAGAACACCATGTGAGTGTGGTCTTTTCTTCTTTGTGTCATGGCAGTTCAAGATACAAAACAAACAAATGATTACGGTTGAAGATGGTCATACTTAAGGGGAAAGGCTGATAAAAGAAGGCCTGCTAGTATCACATTTGTTGCATAACTACAGCTCACCTCAAATAGTATCATCAGAGGCTGCATTTGGTTGAGTTCGTTGAAGTCTGCGAGGGCAGCAGCCATTACTTTGAAGAAATCTGCGTCTGTGAAGCATAGTGAGAAATAAAGGTGGTGTCAGCATTCAGAAAATAAAAAGAGGTATGCCAAGCAAGAGGGGACAAATGTAAGAGCCAACAGTACAATACTTAAACTACAAAGAGCAAGAAGTGAGCGGAAAAATAAAAGATAAGGGCAGCACACAATATTCAGCCATGCAATTGCTAATAGCACAGAAAATCTTGATGGCAAATGCTCCTTTTGAAAACTTAAGGTTGCTCTAAGAATGTATACACTGGATGTATGTGGTGGGCTAAATCCCATGCGACGGAGAGAACACCAGATATGGAAGTATATTCAGCAGCAAAGAATGAAATCAGAAAAAAGTTTAATTATAATTCAGAGGGCTGTGTCTTACTGTTTGAAGCTACATCAGAGTGCCTGAGAACATGGTGTTATAAGAGAAAATTTGCCATAGGTGACTATTCATGTGTAGCTATAGTGGAAATAGCACAGAAAATGTTAGGTATACTTTGTAAGCCTACCACAGTATCCATACAGAAATAGATAAGTAAATAGCTACTCTTCTCAGAGCACCGCTTTTAAGGACAGTGGGGAAAAGGTGAATGAATCTGAGGGTGGAGAGTAGTGATTGTCGGCTGAGTGGTTGGAGGTGGAAAAGGCATTGAAAACACACAAAAAGAACATTAAATTTTATGCAATATTGTGCTTTATATTCTATGGTCTGCTCGAATGGACCATGCCAGTGCTAATGCAAAGCCTCAAAATAATATAGCATGTTCCGTAAATGAGTTAAAAGAAGAACAATAGATTTAAACAAGAGTACACTTACCGAAACTACCAGTGAAAATCTGCTGAAAGATTCCATTGGTGGAGAGCTGGTGCAAGGTGCACCTAATGAACTGGCGTGCGATGCTCTTGCAACCACCCGGCAGGTGAACATTGCTGTGTGGTAGGCAGTGACAGGTGCTGACTCATCGCGCATGCACATGATCGCAGAGATGCAAAATCTAGCTGAGTACACGCATGACATATGCCTCTTGTAGGCAATTGTCAATTAAAAAGAAAAAAGGAAAAAGCCTCGGGAAATGCAGAAAGTGTTGAAAGCAAGACAAAAACGCAGCTTTGCATCTTGTGTGACCGCAATAAATAAAACCATGGCGAAGTTCCAGGAACACAATCTGAAGCCAGTACAAAATGAAACGCCATCTGTCAATTTATACGGCTTTCTTAAAAAAGCAAAATTCTTGTAAAATCACACAAAAAATAAGCCTCCTTGGTTTCCATAAAGCAATATGCTTCGCCAGAATCAGCCAATTCTGGAGCTTTCTCTGTAGAAAATTGCTAATCACTGTGTCACATGAAATGCACAAGACATGCGGGGAAGGTCTGTGCGTGTGCCGTTCCGGTAAGGGCAGAAATTTTTCAATGCATGCTACTCAAATAAAAAACGAAACTGATCACTACAGTTGAGTAAGTTAAGAAAAAGATGCTAAAGGGTTGTCCAAGCAGCCAGTCAACTGTATTCAGAGTGCAAAGTACTGGGACACAGGCCAAGGCACAAGAAAAGACGGAACACGGTGCTACCTGCAACTTGCACGTAGGGCCGTGTCCTGCCTTTCCTAGTGGATTAGCTTGTGTCCCAGTAGCTCGTGCTCTGAATTTAGCCATGGTTCCATACCAACTTGCCCATTTTTCCCTTTTCATCAATCAGTTGTGCGTCCATGAAAGCAGAAATGGCATGCTGCTCTTCAAGCAAAATCTTTTTGATGCGACAAAATCCTTCAAATACAAGCATTATCCTACATTTAAAGAAGAAAAAAAAAGAAAAAGAAAACACGTCTACATGTTTGCTGCAAGCATGTAACAAAAGCAAGGTTGTTCTGCTTTCATAATTCCAATAAATGAAAGATTAGGACACTGCTGCCAGTCTGATCAAGGTATCACTAAAATTTTGCGTAAGAATTTGTTTGAAAAAGAAGGCCACTGTTAGTACAAGAAAAATTTAACTATAATGTAAAACATTTTCTGATCATCAATTTTTATCCTGTTCTCCTGTGAATGTGAGGGCAGAAATATTTGCATGCACGATACCTGTACAAGAAATGATGAGTCAAGGAAGAAGCAGTATGTAAGTTACGGGCAAGGCAGTTATCAAGTAGTTGCATTACTGTGTTGTGTCAAATGTATACAGGACAAAAAGCTCATGCAAATGTATGCCTTTCAACAATTCTTACCTTTCATGCTGCCATGGGTAGTACACTTGTGAAGCAACCCTAGAAATGAATAAATACACACATGCACTCTAATGAACTGACACTAGACAAGATTGGATAGTGCTAGTTAGGGCATGTCTGCTGTAGCTGTGTAGCTTGATTCACAGACACTGTTAGCTAAAGTTATGCTGGTTTATTTAAGGTCTGAGCTTAGTCCAAACAAATCAACAATGGTTAAGCAGATAAAGAGTTCTACGGGGTTAAAGGAGTACTGACATAACATTTTTCTCTTTACCTACTCTTTGCTAAACAGCTTCTGAATCTGTAACAATGGTGCGAGACCTCAATTTCTTGAATGTGGAGCAAAATCGTATACAATCATTTAACGCGATGAATTCTAAGCATATTCCAAAGCAGCACAGTTGTAGGCTTATTAAGCATGGCTCCCCCACACGTCATAAAAATCGGGAGTGGTGGTCACATGATATCAATGCTGTATGATATCAAGATGGTGCAGCGGTCAAACCCACACTGTGGTTATTTTCCTAAAAGCTTTAGACAGTAAGGTAACAGGGGATAAAAAGTGAGGAAGACATTGCATATTCAGAGAGAAGTGATGGCAGATAACTGAACTCACCCTACGTTGAATGTGAACTGCACAGTGAAAGAAGAAAGAATGGCCAATGCAGCACACCCAGCTTTCCGTGACACAGTCATTGCGTGGACTACGACCACTGCACCAGGATGACTGATGCAAGCGTCAGTGGTCTGCGACACTGTGTGACCACTACTTCAGATTCTAGTGATGTACTGACAGGCTCCAGTCAACACACACTGTGCCGTGAGGCTGCGCTACTATTGCTGCGTAATTTGAATCGGTCACGTAAAGAAGAGATAAAGTAATAATTTCTTACACATCTGAGGAATCCTGGTACTATACTATCAACATGGAGTTGGCAGCTATCTGACAAAAAAAAAAATGATAACAAGGTGTGTTACAAAATTTTTTTTTTGTTGTACCCGTTTAACAACTCTTACACTTCCTACCAGTGTGCGCGCTCTGCATACCCTCCTCCAGCTGTCCTGTCTAATCATGTCATGTACCTTACCTACAAAAATTTTGTTGTAAGGAGACAAGGGACAACAGAGAAGCATACAGACAGTGCTGTCCATCTGCACTTCTCTGTGGTCCCTGCACTTCTTGCACTGAAATTTCAAGGTGAATCAAGGACAACTAACACAGCTTTCAGTTCTTTCAAGTATCCAACCGATTTCTGCCTCCCCGAGTACTCATGCTTGTAATGCCTCAACCACCGAGTCCATCTTCTGGAAGCACATGATCACTGATAATTTGATGCGAGTGCAGTTAATGAGTGCTTTTATTTAGTTCCCATTACTCTCCATGACACCAGAAGGCCCCCGAGACCTCGAGAGCAAATGACCAATTAAAATGAAGATAATAATAATAATAATAATAATAATAATAATAATAATAATAATAATAATAATAATAATAATAATAATAATAATAATAATAATAATAATAATAATAATTCGATATGAAAACACAATGTACAAAGGACCTAGAGGGAAATAGGGAGAGAGCATGCTGGCAACTGCCACCAAGAGGGGCACAATGCCTGCCTACTCTTTAGGGAGGAGGGGATAGAAAAAGAAGTAGAAGGTAGGAAGAAAGGAAGGAAAGAGCAAAGAAAGAACAAGATGACAGGCCTTCAAAGGGCTAAACTAAAACAACGACAAAGAATAGAGTGCGCCAGTAAGAACTAAAGAAGACATGCAGCAGCAGAAGACAGGCGCTAAGAGAAGGACGCACTTGGCGACCAGTCGCAGAATCTCTGGAAGCAGGGGCGCAGCCAGGGCAGGCTGCCGGTGCACAAATGTGGCCAGCAGCACAATGCAGAGGCCCAGTTCCTCATCAGTGTAGTGCTCCAGAGCGAGGGCACATTCGGGACAGCGTTCGGGAACAGCCTCCTCAACCGCCGCCCGTCCTCCGCCGCCGCCCCCACTGCTCCCAGGGCGTCGTTTACTCGGGGTTGGGCCGCCGCTGCTTGGCTCGGACTTGCGTGCCCGCCTGCGCACAACGCACTCAGATGTGTGACATCTGTGCAGCACTGATTTAGTGACTCAACACACGCCACAGTTACAAATGAGTCGATGGAAGAGAAAAAATAGTTATTTCCATCCCATGGTAATTTAAATGTTACTTTAACGAACGATAAAACAGAAGGTAGCTATCAGTGCAACTCTTGCCAACCACTTTGAACATATTGATTCCGGGATTACGCGTTTGCCAAGGAAAAGCAAGCGTGTGTGTTTATACAATATATACAATGGGATAAAGCAGTCAAGCCAACCGCGAGCTTGTGCAGCACTTTTTCACTACTTCATCTTTGTGTTCAAGGTACCAATGTCGCGTTTGTTCGCAAGCACCACGTAATAATGTCATGTAATACAATGCAATAAGTTTTGACTGTTCAGGAAACGAAATTAACCTGATAACTAAAAAGTCATCAACGAAACGAGGTTTGTCACTGGTTTGAGCACTAGAGACCCCCTATTCAACTAATCAAACAGGCATTGTTGCGTCAGGTTGCATACACATTTCAAAGAAATAAAGAAGACCTGGAGATATTTAAAGATTGTGAAGAGTGCATCAAGACTTTTGCAAGGACATCGAAAAAGCCTACATGACACGGCTTTAACTTCAAAAGTTCAAGAAACTTACAAGGGGACTATGGAGGAAATAATTAAGTTGAGCTGTATTAGTAAATTACCATTCTACAGTTAAAAAAGAAAAGCGACTCTTACTATGAGAAAAGGCTTGGTTAGACAGGAAAGACTAAAATATGAAAGGCTGATGGCACCATCACCTTCAAGTTTGCCCAAAGTGATACAAGAACAGAGACCATAGCTTTGTGTGAACTCAATGCCATCGTAAATACGTGGCGAGGAGCAACTACCTAAGCACAGTCGCATTCAGTTTGAGCTGTAACACAATGCCTCCATTCGAAAGGGCCCCTAGACTGCAGAGTGATGCCGACATAAAAGAAATTGGAGAACTAAACATCCTTCCAATGACAATTAAACTGGTTTACCCGATTTTTCATGTCAGCACTGCCATGCAGTCTCGGAACGCCTTCGACCAAGGACACCACGTTGCAGCTCATATTGAACACGACTGTACATGCCAGTCCTTTTTTTTTTTTTCTAACGAAAGCCAGCAGTAGCTTCGGTAGAATCAGTGATCTCAGAACAGAAGCCAAATCTGTGAGAAGATGGAACAAAACAAGTTTGCTAAACATGTGATACAAGGACAGGACCGGCTGCCAGCAGTTACCCAGTGCTTTCTTCACTGCGTGTGGTGCACAAGGAAAGGCTCCCTACCTGGCAGCCCCTCCTCGAGCTTCAAGGGTACGCTGAATCTCGACAGTGCTCAGGCCAGATTTGCGCTGCTTGCGGGGGCGGTAGTGAAGCCGTGTGCGGGCTTCGTCACTTGCTCCTGCACCAGTGCAAAGAAAGACAACGTGAAGCATTTGACAGTGTGCCATTAGTGTTCATGTGCTTGCAGCAACTCTGCTTTCTTCAATGTGCAACTGATTTAGCGTTTTGCATTCAAAAAAAGATCCCCGCATCAAGTTTATCGGTGACTACATTTTTGCTATGGAAAGTGCCCATAGGACTTGTTGCTGGACACACACTGTAGTCCAACCATAAAACACGATACATAAAGAAAAGAACAGGGCAAGAAGTAATGACACTTTTGAGAGTTAGCATTTTGGAGGCACATTGGAGGTATCACGAAAGGAGGCCCACTTCACATTAATGATGCATCTATCTATCTCTTCGGCGATGAGCTTCATTTGTTTGACAAGTTGTGCATGCATGTCTGTCAGACTTTGGCTTGTGAATAAAGCAGTTGAAATCAAGCACCTGTCCCATTCTCTTCTTTGTGTGTCATGTGTCATTGTTATGACAATATGTACCCCAGTGCACATGAGTCCAACTAACATAATACTGAATGTATGCAGCAAAAGAAAGAAATCATCACAACGGATTATTTATTGTCTTATTTTCAGCAATAAGTTCAATAGTATGCACATAAAACTATCTGGGTCAGGTAAGTGAGAGAGAAAGGAATATGGCTTTTTTATGCGGCTGGTCATGGCCACACCCTCCTTTCTCGCACGGGTTGCCTCAACATGGAAGGGCACTGTTGGGTGACCCAGTAAAATAGTGCTTGTGCAAACGTGAGACAGGTGAACCAGGTTAAAAACCCAATGACTGACCTGACCCATAGTGGTCAGCTTCATGCATATGAGACAAATCTCGCATTGCAATTTTCCGCACTGCCATTCCATGCACGCTGGTGCAGTGGCAATGCTATCACGTTGCGTGGACAGTGACAACCTGTTACGGCAGTTCACCTGCCTGTACTGCTTTGGCTTCTGCTGACCACTTGTGCCCACAAGCTGTGTGTTACTTTTTGTTCGATATTTTTAACCCTTTCAATGATTACCAAGGCGATAAGGGCCCTGCATGTAATAAGCATGTTAAGCTGATCGCATATGGCAGACATTATCAGCTCCAGACTGGAAGCTTACCATTAACATTGAAAAGCAAGGTGTACAATCAGTGCATTTTACCAGTGCTGACATATGGGGCAGAGACTTGCGAGACTGACAAAGAAGCTTGAGAACAACTTAAGGACTTCGCAAAGAGTTATGGAACGAAGATTGCTAGGCATAACATTAAAAAGACAGAAAGAGAGCGGTTTGGATCAGAGAGTGAACGGGGTATAAATGATATTCTAATTGACATCAAGAGAAAAAAAATGGTGTTGGGCAGGTCCTGCAATGCGCCAGTTAGATAACCGCTGAACCATTAGGGCTACATAATGGGCACCATAACAAGGGATACGCAGTCGAGGATGGCAGAAGACTAGGTGGAGCGATGAAATTAGGAAATTCGCGAGTGCTAGTTGGAATAGGTTGGCGCAGAACAGGGGTAATTAGAGATCACAGGTAGAGGCCTTCGTCATGCAGTGGACATAAAAAAAGCTACTGCTGCTGCTGCTGCTGCTGATAATGATTATGATGAAGCTGATTATCATAATTGGTCTATTTGATAGCTGGTTTGCAGCATTTCAAAATGTTTGCTGAACATTTTACCCTGCAAGACGAGTGTGCCCACCCAACTTAACATCAACTTTTCGGGGAAAGAACACAGTATGTACATCATGCAAGCAAAGACAGCACTAAAGACAGAGAAGGCAATGTAGATTTCAGCTCTGTGCCACGATCGGACACATTTATGGCTTATTACTTCAAGGTGTCCTAGAATCTAAGGTAACACATCTGCTTAAACAAGATTCCAGGTTTCCAGCCGGTGGTGGATGTTTGCTAGTCTGACTCCCTGTAAAGCTGACAATATACGAATAATTTTTTACATCGTGACGTCACCACTGCCCCTTAACTATACACTGTGAATGACGTAGTAGCTCTGCGGAAACCCGCAGAGCTACTACGTCATTCAGAAACCGGAAACCCGCAAGGTGGAGAGAAGTAATGAATAAAGGGAAAATCAGAGATCCACCCGTTCGTAGCAATTGCTACAAAGGAAACCCATAAGGGTTCTTGGAAAGAAAAAGCCTCATGGTTGAATAAAAATTTGTCCTGGTCTGGGACTCGAACCCGGGACCAACGCCTTTCCGGGGCAGCCGCTCTACCATCTGAGCTAACCAGGCGGCTAGCAGATGGCAGGGCGAAGTCGAATTTGTCTACAACACGAAGCAAAGGCAATTGTTTGACGTAGTAGTTCTGCGGAAACCCGCAAGGTGGAGAGAAGTAATGAATAAGGGGAAAATCAGACACCCATCCGTTCGTAGCAATTGCTACAAAGGAAGGGTTTTCTTTGTAGCAATTGCTATGAACGGGTGAATGTCTGATTTTCCCTTTTTTCACACACTGTGAATGGTCGCAAGATGTGTGCCAACCTTTCTCGGGATGGGGTGCAGCTTCCTCATCGTCCTTGACCTCGAGGCTGTTGGAGCCGTGGGTAAGGAAGGCGGTCTCCACCCTTCCGGCGGCGCTCAGCACCTTGTCCAGGATGACGTCCTTCACAAGCATGTCGATGAGTCCTCCGCTGATCGAGTGCTCCTGAGGACGCACCCGCTCCTTTGAGGCAGCGTCTGCGGCTGCTTCCGTGCCACCTTTGCTGCCTTTGCTGCCCTCTTCTGACGGAGCGGCGGAAGCACCGGCCATCTGTGCTGGCGGTTGCCGCTGGGGTGAATTCGCGGAGGGGTGGGCTTTCTCAACCACCGGAGAGTCCTTCCGAGTTGTCTGCGGCTGCCAAGGAAAAAAATATGGCAGATGAACCATCATTAATGCAACAGGATCAATGTAAGAAAACAAAACTTGATGCTTCGATATCTGTACAGATCCTGAAACATCAAGTTTTGTATTTTCACATTGGTAAGTGACCAGTTGTAATAATGGTGCTTTCTTTCTCTTAACCAGATGTTGTTCCATAAAACTCTTGATTGAATACACCGGTGAA
This sequence comes from Dermacentor albipictus, assembly GCF_038994185.2. Lineage (NCBI taxonomy): Eukaryota > Metazoa > Arthropoda > Arachnida > Ixodida > Ixodidae > Dermacentor > Dermacentor albipictus. The sequence goes on along the minus strand of NC_091827.1, from coordinate 20,583,949 downwards.
CGAGTAAAACAAGGAAAACATATTGTGTTGCAAAGCCTTTATTAGTGGTATCAACAAGCTATGAGCTAATGATGCAACCAAATGGCTTCCACTCTGCACATCTGAGAGCTACACATTGAAATTCTAATGTTTAGAGGGCAACTCTAAACAATTGTACTTGCATTGTGGGTTTGATTACATAACTATGCTGTTATTAACACTTGATGTGTAGTACATGCCATAAAGTTCTGCACCCTGTAAAACATCACGGGTGTAAAACATACAAATTTATCCGCCTCTCTCCTCTCACAGTCTCCTTTGATAAAAAGATTACCTCAATAAGTCACACACTGTATGAGAAGTACTTACAAATTCATCAGTTTCAATCAGTTCTATTTAGTACTTCAACCAGATCATTACTGACTACACCAATGATTACCATTATTAGAATGCAGAAATCTTTGGACCTGACTCCACAATATTAAGTAGCACGAATATCCACAAAGTGTTTATGTAGATGCATTTTAAGATCAGCATAATGTCATGTTTGCCAACTTTGATTCCACAAGTTACATGTACTACAACTTCTTGTCATAGCTAAGATGAGTACCACCATCCATTGTGCTTCATTACCAAGACTAAGACAGGTACAGTATGGTCCACTGTTAAAAAGAACAGCTGTACTACTACTGAATGGAATACAACGTACATAAATTACATTTCTTCAACTTTTCTGAGAACAATACTGCTGATGGGAAGCTTTATACAAACATCCTTGGTAAATTTTGTAAGCTTTCATGTGAAATACGATCTCTATTCAGCCCTGGGATACTAGTAAGGTGTTCCCTTTAAAAGTGAATCATACTGTACACAGACGTGCTGAAATGCTATGGCATGGAAGGCAATGCAAGAGGAATGTGTGACTTACGTTTCACGCGACCCCAAATAACAGCGCACCAGTAACAGCGCACGAGTCTGTCTGAACAGTTGCATGCTGATATGCTTTTACGCATCAGCTAAGTAATGTGTAAATGTTATATAAAACACAGGCGATGATGTAGACAGGACATGTGCTCATTTTTGTCTACCTTGTCTGAATGTCCTTTGCACCTTTTTAGAGCATTTACGCATTTTTGTATGACTATATTGCTTCCTTCAGATTGGTTCCCAAAGATTAAGCCAAACGTATTCTTTGCGCTGGTCTCAACTCTTTCCAGAAGTTTCTAGGCATTGTAAAGCTCCCTATGAGTGGTTTTCAAGTTTTCCAGGCTAGTGAACAGAACGCACCGTAAAATATCTCAGGGCAACAAACGCAGATAAAGAAAGCAAACAGAAGCATAGAACTGGTGCTGTGTTACCGTGCCTTGTTGCTCTGAAAGTTCAGTGGGGACTAATCGGCCCGGAGCAGCATTTCACGCACCTCAACTGCTTGGATGTCAGGAAAAGTGAAGATGTGTTCGGTGCTGGCGAGCTTCACTCGTGCGAGGAGGTCGGGATCACTGTGCTTCGTGACCAGGTTGGTGTCTGTGCTCTGCGATCGCGCCTTAAGTCGGCGTGCGGGTGATCCAGGGCTGCTCCGCGTATCCAAAGGCTGGCGTGTGGGCATGGGCCCTACAGGCAGCAGCCTTTCTAGTGACGGAATTTCCATGGGGCCAAGAGGCTGGGGTCCGAGGAGCGCGCCTCCAAAGTGGGCACCAACACCTGGCCTCGTCTGCATGCCCCCGCCTCGGCTGGCTTCCAGGAGGAAGACGTCGGCTTGTCTTGGCTCGTGTCGAAAGCGGAAATCGGCTCCGGGACCAAGGCTGCCCATTGAGAGCTGCTTGGGCATGAACGGCTTGGTACTCTTGGGCTGTGGGCCAATGGGCAGCAGCCGCTCTGGAGTTGGCCTTACCTGCACGTGTTTCCATCGAGTGGCAATAATCAAGAGTTTAAGAAATAGCACACCCAAGAGTCCTTGCACGCACAAAGCCCCACGCCTTGCTTACCTTCTTTTGTACTTTTTTTGCATTCTTCTGTATGCCCGGAAGTCTCTATATATACTTATTAAGCCTAAACTTCTTAATGTCTTGGCTTGGGCCTGTTCGTTCTTGCTGAGACTCATGTTATTTGGTGTGAAAACGGCGAAACATAGAGACACATGAATAACACGAACACCCAGGAAGTTTGAAGCAGCGCATTGTCCCGTGCATTTGTGTTATCCATGCGTGTCTCCGTGTTTCGTCATTCTCGTGCATTCCATCAGGTGGCTTGCACTGACTGATGAAGTTCAACACTCTAAGCTATACACCGGGGCTGCCAGGCACATCATGTTAAAGGGATCTATATTACTGCAACATGAACTGTAACACCAGTACACAAGAATTTACGTGTACTGGAATATACGTGGAACCTCAAAGCAACAGCAACGGTGAAAATTTGCTTGGAGTGTCCTTACAGTTGATATCTCAATAATAATTTAGATGCAAGCAATTTAACCATGCAACTAACACTTGCTTGTTCTAGCAGTCCCAATGACATGTTTAAACAAGGTGCTTTGACACATCATAGCCAATTCAAGGAGGGGAGCCCTATACCATGAGTGGCTCCAGCACAATGGGACCATGTTGCCGTGGCACATTGCAGGCTGGTGGCAGTGGCCTTGGCACTGTCACCTGGCTGCTCTCCGACCTGGTCCTGTGAACGGTTTCCCTCGGCACGGCACTTCGCAGCTTGGCGGTCAGCATGTCAAGGGACCGTTGGGCAGTCGCCGGTTCCTTCACATACACGCCAGGTGACTTCGGCTGTGTGGTTGGCTCCGAGAATGTCTTCTTGGGGCTCATTACCATCTGGTGAGATCTCGAATCTTGTGAAACCATACTGGTTGTCGCATCAGCTGTCGAATCTTTTGGCACTTTCTTTGGAGACTTCACAGCTGCTGTGAGGGCATCGTCAGCGGAAGTGGCATCTTTGGGAGGACTAGGCTTTGGCGACCCTGCCTTGACTCTCAAAGAGCCAAGGTCGACAGCCCCCATGCGATGGATGCGAGGCTTGGGAGACTTGCTGGGACTCAGTGGCGCGGAACCTGTCTGTTCCCCATCATCAATATCAGTCGTGGACTTGGAGGTGAGAAGGGCACGCTCTTTCGGTGTCGTCATCAGTTTAGTATCCAGGGACACTACGTTCTTGCGAGAAGATGCGAAAGCAGCCGCCGCGTCTGATGTGGCTCTCGCTTCGAAGACCTTCTTCACAGCTGCAACTTTGCCCTTAATGTCGCTCGGGTGCACGTCCGGGAGGCGGATCTCTGGCCTCGGCTGAGGAGATCCACACTTGCCAGCAACTGCTACAGTTGTGGCAGTTTTCTGGTCTGGCGGGACACTGGAAGAGTTCTGCCATTGTGAAGGGCTCTGCGATGCCTCTCTGCACCTGTCGTCGACAGCCTTTGTCTCTGCATCTGCCTCTGCTTTCTCGGGAGCTATTGCTTGCGGGGACCTTGGTGTGGGTTTCTCCATGGGCTCCGCTAACGACTTTTCAATGTGGACCTGTGAAGAGTCCTGGCCATCCGTACCTAATGGCACAAGAGACACCGGTTGTGAATCAACCGGTGTGCTGCCCACGAGCACTGGTTCTTCTGCCAGCTGCCATGATGTATCAACAACCTTGATTGATTCCTGTCCAGGTAGAATGTCCTTGACCACTCTGACTCTTGCCTGCTCTGCCAGCTCTGCCATTGGTACAGAAGGGGCCAGGGCCTCGAGCTCGCCTCCAAACTCTGCCATGTCTGAACTCTCAGACTTGGGACTCTCAGGGATGGCTTCAAGCTCTGGTTCTGCTTCATCTTCATCTCCGGAGCAGCTGAAGTCTGCCAACTTGAGTGCTTTCCATTGTGCACGGTCTGCCGTTTCCTTACCAGTGTCATGTATGTCGCGCACCAGAGGCTTATGGTAGCTGGCTTTAGCTTCTGCTGTGGTACCAGGCCCAAATGCAAACCTGATCTCATCTCCAGCAAGGCCAAGGTCAAGGGGAGTGCTCCCATCGTGCTCTTGAATGTTTTCGAGGTCAACAGAAGCTGTACTTAGATCTGTGTGAAAGAAAAAAGGAATACATATTGCTAATTTGTACCACACAATACATTAAAACTTCCAAGCCATCATCATGTGACCTTCATTGCAGTTTCTTTTAACAAAAAAAGCTTATTTTCATTGGTTTACATGAAAGTGCCCAGGATCTATTAGGGATGTGGGTTGCAGGCATAAAATTTACAAAGCTTGTGAATAAAATCACTAGAGAAGGCTTAGTGAACAAATTCAATATAGAAGAAATTCGGGCTGATTTGTTATTTGTGATCGTCTAACAGCAGGAAACAAAGGATATAGAAGAGACACATTGTGTGCGTATGTGTGCTTTTTCTTTATGTCCCTCGTTTCAGATGCTGTTATGAAATTCATTAGCGAAGTGTGCAGAGTGGAAAGGGGGAGCAATTAAAGAAAAAAGACATAGCTACATTCAGTTCAAAATTTTCCTTGTGGCATTTTTTTATTTCAATATAGCAAAGTTGGAGTAAGGTTAATTAATCATAATGCAAAATTATAAAATGACCGTTGTTTAGTAACACAAGGTTTGACCTGGAACCATAATCTTTAAAAAAAATTCAACAGAGCTACCGCAATGAGCAAAATTTATATGTCTTCATAAATAGCACAAATATGATGCATCTCTTTGCAAGATATACAAAAGTACCTGAAAAATCTGTTTGTCCTATCAGATGTTCAACTTCAAAGTTGCACAATATCTATAGGAACTAAACATTACTACTCATACAGTTGAGCTTGATCAAAGAATTCACCTGAACAGAGCATGTCCCGAAGGTAGTCTACTGTTAGCACAACCAACGCTGTATCTCTCTACATCATAAATGCTTGCACTGCGGTTACTTCAATGAAAAGAAAGCAGTGAAACGAAGTAAGAAAGCTGGGTCAACATAGCCAACGAACATTTTACAGCCTAGATCAGGCTAATAGGCCAAAGAATTCGGTGCTCATGTACAGAGACTTAACACTAACATGGAGAGTGCATACAGAGAACATCCTCCACGTAGTTGAGGATACTGCTGCTACCAACTACAAATCATAAACCCCCTTTTTTTGTTATTAGGTGCAAAGTGGGCTTACAAAGTTGCATACTTTTTGCAGGAAGTGCTTATATCACAGTGAAGAGATTTGAGAAGAAGCACAAGTTTCTGATGAGTGAGAAAAGCGAAGCCTCACAAGGGCTGCTTAATGGCTCTGGCAGCAATGTATACTTGCTGTTGGATAGTAAGATACCTTCAGATGAAAACAGAGGTGCGTGATGCCAAACATGTGCTTTTTTTTTAAGACTCTCTGGCAAGGAAGCCAAACTTGGCAAGTGTCATTGTCTTTCAAAAGAATTTCAAGTTTTAAGGTTCTATTACCTACACAAGTTCAATTGCCTTATATTGCCTATTTTGTGGACTACGGTCTCATGCATGCAATCTCACAGTACACTTGCTGGTTTATTGACAAATATCTCAATGTGCTGAATGTCTGGTCATTGAAGAATCGACTCTATGGCCATTGAACTAAGATTGTTAATTTACAACCCAGAACACTACCTCAAATACAGTGTGATAAAAAGAGCATCATGCTTGCATTCTCACCTCGAGAGCGCGATGGAACAGGACTTAAGAATGGTTCTGGAATGTTCTTGCATTGATGATTCTGAGCATCTAGAGTATTTAGCAAAATTCGCACCAACATTTGCACCTGTCTTGATAAAGGTGGCACTCCATAGTCAAACTGAAAGGCAAAAAAAGAACAATGTCCATCTTATACAGCTGCATAATGATGTCCCTATATACTATATATATTTTAAGCTTCACATTTGCTTATCTCAACACAAAAACCATATGTATCTTTCTTTTCGTATAAAATACTTCTATGTGGAAGATGTAATTAATACGCAAACATTGTTTTCATACAGTGCCTCGGAGGAAATTCCAAGTCTATAGAACTGTAAAAATAAAGAACACCCAAAACAGGCAACTTAATTTTGCTTCACATTCAAATTTAGAAAGCAGCAGCAAGTGCTTACAGACTTATCAAAGAGATCATTATTCTTTGAACTGAAGAAGTGAGGCCAACCATAAGCAGGGTGCCGAACCAAAACTTTTTCATTTCGGTTTTCGTTTCAGTTCCGGTTCCACACCGGAGTGAAAAAAATAAAGGTTTAAACTGGTTCGAACCAGTTCAGGTTCTTTAGCATAACTGAAGGATAATGACAAAAAAAAAAGCACAAATTTAATTTTTACCAAAACTTCACACAGCTGCTAAGCTGCCATAAAAAATTATGCTTGTTCTTGTTCTTCAGGCCACACATAGTTACAAAATAATTATGTAGATTCAGCTCCAATGCTGAAATATATGTGAAAAGAAGCTTTATTGAGAGAGAGAGAGAGAGAGAGAGAGAGAGAGAGAGAGAGAGAGAGAGAGAGAGAGAGGTCTAGCCTGCCACTCTGCTCTGGGGGGAAAGGGAAAAGGAGAAAACTAGGGGACTCGGGAGTTATGATGAGGACAGGCAGTAGGATGTGATTATGCACACATTCGTGTTCGAAGTGCCCATTCATAGCCGTTAATGCTAACCTGTGTTAACTAAAAATTCTAAGACAGCCTTGATAGCTTGCTTCATTGATATGTCCCGTCAATGGCCCAGCAATACTCTTTCATGGAACAGCCTGTTATTAACTGGCACCAATGAAGAGATCAATACCTGCTGTTCACATCATACTGGGGACAAGCAACTAGTATACGTGCTCCACATGAATCGCAGTCTAGCCAGTCTACGTGTCAAATGCGATGCAATGTTGCTGCGTTGACACAACGCATAGTCTGCCCCCTGCTGCAATATGCTAAAAACCGTTTTAACGGTGCTGTTACTTTTAAACTCACGGGTATGTGGTGTGTGTTTACAAATGAGGCAGCATAGTTGAGCCACAAGTGTACGAAATGCATGGATGAAAATCTCCAGAAAAGGTGACCAACCTGAACTGAAAACTGTTACTTTTTTCGTTTCGGTTTCACTCCGGATAAAAAAAAAAATTTTAACGTTCCAGCTCAGTTCTGGTCTGAGTAAAAATAACATTTTCTTTTTTGTTTTCGGTTTTCTGTTCGGTTCCAGCTTGTTACCCTGTACAAAGTCTCCTGTAAAACTTAATGCCCATGCCAATCTTTGAATGATTTTAGGAGCATATCGCAACTAAAATCTCCAAGCTGCACTGAGCACATGGCAAGAGGTGCATATGAGGCTGGCTTTAAGAGAAAGGGGTTTTGTACGAAATTTTACGAGCTAAACTGCAATGCTGGCAGTCACAGTGGTTTCTGTAGAAGAAACCAAGGAAACGAGAGAGATAAGGAGAGTTATACAGAAATTAAACGAGATTAACAAATAGACTATCGAAGTAAGCTGTTAGAGCAACCAAAGAAATACACAACGTTTGTGTCGCCACCTTGTAGAGGACCACAAGCACAGCCCTGAGCCAGGAGTGCCGCGCAGGTGGGTCGAGTAGCCACAGCGTGTATCGAGGAGACGCGTGCTCGTGGGAGTAACGCTGTGGCGATGGGCAGTAGATGAGCACGGGCATACACGTGCTAAGCAGAATGTTGCCAATCTTGAAGTTGTAGTCCAGCACCTGCATTTAAATAGAGCCTAAACACTTGCCCAAGAATCCCCTGACTGATACTTCGCAATCTGATTTTTTCAGGAAAAAAAAAGATATCAGTACTCATACCTAAACTGCCAACTTATCTGCATTTCACTTAGCACAGAAGAATTGAGCATTCTAACTCGATTTCTGTTGCAGCAAGTTAACTGGTAATGCTTGCCTGACTTATATACACGTAATCTGGAATCTCTAACCTTGAAATCAGGCAGAGATACTATTTGAATTATCATAACAAAGAGCTCAATACAACACTGTGATATAGAATTCCTAAGCATAAATGCAAATGTTTAAGTGGGAATTAATATTCTCTATAGTGCTTAATGTGTGCTGAAAAATCAACCCGTATCACTGGTGGACAAAAGTGTTCACAAAAGTTGTTGAGAAAGAGGTTAAATGGGTAACAAGGAAAGGAAGCAAGGACGACTCAACAAGGGCTACATGTTTTGCATATCCCTTGGCATAAAAGTAGCAAGTTTTCACAATTTAGTAATCTGTACCATTGCTGCTTGAAGCCACATGCACCAAGCTCTTGCGGAATTCAAGTTGACATCCTGCTATACATAAGCTCATCAGAATTATGGTATTATTACACATTTCACAGAGGTGAAAGGACACTGCCGTTCTCTCAAGCTGTGGCAAGTACCACACTTTACTAAGAAAATGTGCACATTTTACAGCCAGATTTAAGCACCCGATCTGCAGTTATACTTACCTTGCCAGCCAAGTTCAATCTTACCTAGCTGATTGCCAATCCCTTGGAGAATAGCTGTCTTAACAGCTCTTTCCTCCCACAGAATACAATGCACTTTCTGGACTCCTGCCTATGTCACACTACAATGCACAATACCTTCAGGGGAACACCTTATGGTAGCTTCAACTTGCCTTTGTGCTAGTTGGGGCTACAGCCTCAAACATCACATCCTTTGTTGTGAATCATCAATTTCTTTTGGGCAGAGAAAAGGTACGTCGACACTGCTACGATGCCAACCCTGCCTATTCTGCTGTGATGTAAGTTGAGCAACAGTGATAGTTACTGACAAGTACAGTACGCACTATCATTCCTCAATTTGTGCCCTTTTTTCATGCTTCACACAGTAAAACAATACGCTGTTGGCTTGCGCAGTCCCACGAGAGCTAGTGCCCATACCAACGAAAAGTTAGTTCCATTAACTTGCACTAACAGTTGAGTGCAGTACACAACAGGTTCCACAAGAGAAGTATTTTATAGGTAAGCATAATGGCACAAAACTTCCAACTCACTTTCGGCATGGATGCAAGAAAAGCATTGAACACCGGTGATGCCCTGAAAAAGTGTTAGGCATGAGCGGTAAGTACGAGAAAGTGGAACATGACACAGCTACTGTATGGCAAGCTGGCACTGTAATGCTCAAGGCACTGCACAAAAGTTAGTAGTAGTAGGAGCAAACGTAAATTCTACACATAGTAGGATCCGTTAGTTTAATCATTAGCTGCAAAATAAGTTAATAGTTACACAAGAATAACACAATCACTGTGAGTCATATGAATGTTACGAAAAGGCTAAACGCTTGAATATAGTATCATGTATAGGCAGAATGCAAGCACCAGGCGTGCCTATGTTTGAAACAGTCCCTAAGGAACATTTTAATCTAAACTCTCCCTCTAATACTGATTGTCAAGACACACCAATGCGCAACCTTTTATGTATCCTCAAGGAGACAATTAGGAAGCCAGTTCAGCTCCCAGTGATAAATAAAATTTACTGTAACTGGCCAAATAGCATGCACTATTTGGGAACATGACAACAACGTCAACTGCACAAGTTACTATGCCTACATATTTCGGATATTACTGCAGAACGCGTAAATAAGAAGAAGAAAGAAAAAAATTTGGCAAAAAAAATATTACATTCTGGTGAGTTTCCGCAAACTTCATACTTACACCAGTTTTTTTTGTCTCACATATATATAATGAAAAAAAAAAGTTGCCATGTGCTTCTGAATGCTTCTAAAATCGATGAAAAATGTTTCCTTCAGACTAGAGTCAATACAGCATCAAGGCGATCGAAGCTAGAAGTAAGCTCAGGTTTTTCATAAAGCACTTGACCATGACGCTTCAGATTTTAGGTTGACAACAAAGCAAAAGTTGTTATTGCTGTTTGCAGTCTCGCTTAGATGCACAGCTTTCATTGCACACTGGGCCTAACTACAATCTGCGCACAAGTCAACAGAGACAGGAGCGTCCCTTCAGCATGAAAGGTGTGCCAAAAGTTATCACAGGTCGATGTGCACCCCCTCTCCAAGAAGAAAGGAAAGGTGCCCATGCAGAATATTTGGCTTAATTCACCCTGGTTTGCCTAGAAATAAGGTATAACGCTGTCTTTTCTTTTATCTTGTGTGCACAAGGCATGGATGAGTAATGTCCTGACACTTTTTGAGAACAGTGAATATGCACTGATTGGAATGCTTCACGTAGGAATCGATGATTTGCCAGATAAGCCTGCTTCAGCTGTTCCAGTTTGTAATGAAAAAGCCAGATTCCTTTAAAGATGGAAAACACACATACACACACACACACACACACACACACACACACACACACACACACACACGCGCGCACGCACGCACGCGCGCACATATATATATAATCTGTATCACAATTGTGTTAAAAAAATTGTAGAAAACATGTTGCTTTGTGAACAAAAGCAGTCCCAGGATCACACTGTTATTTTATACAAGATTTGCTGCAGTAGTATCTGAGCAAACAAAATTTGTTTATTCTGAATAAACTCGTTCGACTACGAACAGTTATATACCTTTCGTGCAAGTCACACAGGCTCATAAGAGCACACAGAAAAGCTCACAAAGAGTACCCAGTGGAAGAGGCCAAGATTTTGCTGCTGAATTATGAGAACAAGACTTTACAAAGGCGTTATGGGGCGGTGAAAGTCTTCCAGAAATTTCCAGTAGAAACTAATGTGTGACAGCTGGCTCATAGGTGTCAGTGTTGCAAAGCAAAACTAAAGCTGAAGTTTTTCTTAGGCAAACAGTTTCTATTAAGGATTGAAGCAGCTCATTGACAGCACCACCACTGATTCAGTATTTGCTCAACAACTATACCCTGCAACCACTACTACAGCGGGAAAGCAGTTTCTGTTAATATGAACGTACCTCAACTTGTTTGGTGTCACAAGGAAACCCTTTTCAGCCTGGCTGTAACCCAGAAGAATGTTCAGGTGTCGAAGAACTATCAGCTGAAAGGCCAAAAAGTTTATGTGTCTAAGTAACATTTTTTTCTCAGCACAGCAACACACAAACATCAGAGACAAAGGAGCGCCCAGAAAAAAACAAGAGAATAAAAATGTTTGTAGATCTCCTAGACAAACACCTTCTTTTAAAAAAAGGGGAGGTGCCTGTCAACAGTACCAGAAAGACAGTCCTTCCTAATTAAACATTTCATTAGCAAGTAATCGAAAACAAATACAAGACAATCTTATAACACACAGTTACTTGCATCCACCTAAGGTAAGATCGGTATAAATCTGCTGCTGGTGTAAGCACAAGCTCTATTAACTTTGATTATCCAGCACAGAACTTCCAATAAATTATCTTGTACCTGTGCCTCTAACGTTAAAAGCAAGCATCATAGGCAGTGTACTAGCCTCAGCAAAACCAATAAAGATGAGGTAAAACAAGGTGGAATAAGAGAGAAAACAGACATACCTGGTTCCTTGCCATTGCTTTCTCCTCAGTTGGGTGTGAGTGGTCAGGTCTAGAGAGAAACTTCGGGTTGTGAACATAAAAAAAGAAAGCAGCAAAACAACAAAGCAAGGAAAAGGGAGCCAACCAAACAAGATAAAGAAAGAACCAGTGAAAAGAGATGCAACAAAAAAGAAGCAACGGGTTTTAAGGGTTGTTGAGCATTAAAAAGAAAAGTAAATAAACCAGTATGTGGGAGGCGTTGAGGGGAAAGGAAGAAATGAGCCCAAAATCAGCAGTTAGACAGTTTCATAGAAAAAAGTGAGTGTGATTCTGACAGGAAAGCAAGATGTGCCAGCTGCAAATGAGCTTAGGAAAATATTGAATTGAATACAAATCGAATACAAATCAAATAAGAAATGTTATATCTGTGCACACAACTTGGAATATTTGTACATCCATGCTGAACAGTGAGTCTAGTGCTTAAGCTTGTGATAGAAAACAGCACCAAAAGCAACCACACAAGTAGAGCGGATAGCATCAGACCTGACTGTCAACTACAACATCTACCTTAAAAAACCTAAAAACTATCAGTTCACGGGGAAGTTGGACATCCGGAAGTAGCACAAACCATTCAATGTCTTTGATCAGCTATGATGAACAAAACCAGTAACATAGTGACAAGGCTGATATACTGTCAGCCTCCACGAAAATAATTAGCAGCCATGTCACTGCTCAAAGTTTGCTTTCCAGCTAAGCTATCTTTCACCTGATTATTCGTTGTTTCCTGACTACGCAGTGCCTAAGATGCCAGCTATAAAACAAAGCGTATTTATTTAGAAATGGCAGCTGTTCTTTTGTCAGCTCTGTGCATTTGATTTGGAGTTGTTTGGCATCTGATGCTAAGTTTGCATTCACAACTATTTACGCTATTTGATTTTTGGTTCAACTCGACTTACAGATTAGTTTCATATTTGTATGTGAAATGAGGACATGTGATAAGGAAGGGAAAGCAACCAGAAAGACAGTGTGTGTGTCCCACACAATTCCAAGCTGACCTCCATAAGTAGAAAGATGAGAAGATGAAGTGTGTCCTTGTCATGGTCTTCCATGTCCATCACCCTGTGCACAACATGCAGAAAGTGGCCTTCCTCTTGCATCATGTCCTTCAGGTTGCCATCTGCAACAGCAAGTGTCAGGCAACGCAGCCTCTTTTCACTGTTCTTAATAACTGTAGCAAGCTAGGCTCTTCTTTGCTCAGCTTATGTGGTGGTGTCATTTGCTGTCAGGTGTTGATAATGCATGAGCTAAACATGTAATAAACTTGTGGTCGTTAGTCAGCGCTTCTGTGGCATGTTCTCTCTTCCGTGCCATGTTTTTTGTGTTCGTGCTGCAGTTAAATGCATCATCGCAGTTCAGCATTATCGCACAATGCGAACTTGCATAAGACAGCCCCTGACTACTTATCGACTAATGATTTGCAATTCCTTCGTGGTTATGTTGTGCTAGCTGTCATGTATATTTTAGCCAGTCCTGCTTAAGAACGCACCGGTCTTCTTTTATGCGAAGCATATTACGAGAGCTCAACCCAGCTCCTCAGGCGCGGCGGTGTCGCTTTCAATACCACGTGACACCGTGACGTCACGACAGAGGAGAAACGCGGGGCTCCAACTTGCGCCGTCGCTCTAGGCGTCGCGGCGGTATATAAGCAGCTGCGCTTGCCTCTGCTAGACACACACGAGATGAGATGCCTCCTGGAGACAGAGCTGCTCGTTGGAATGAGAAGCGAAGGCTGCGGCGTGCTACAGAGACTGTTTCTAGGTGGCTTTGCTACGGCGCAGCGACTACGCGCCCCGCATCGGACGCGGTGAGCGTCGAGCAACGCAGCGTTCGGCGCGACAACGAAATGTGCACCTGAGCAAGCGCCACACGCCTGAGCCGACGCCGACGACACCGGCGTTTCTGCGACACAAGCTCCTTAACGCTGTCGCGTTAAAATAAAGGCTAGTATGCTTCGCATCCTGGGTTTAACCTTAGCTAAGCCACAGCCATTTTTTTTGAAACAGGAATGATGCAAATACACTGGCATGTATGTTGGGGCTCACCTGGAAAAAAACTGTTCGGAAAATGCTGCATAGAAGGGTATCCACTAAATGTTCCAGCAGCGCTCATCCGAGAGCTTTTCCTCTTGAGCACAGGGGCTGAGGACTGGCGTCCATAGATCTTTTCTTTGTCCACAACTGAGAAACGAGAGAACAGTGCAACAACTGTCACTCCATTTTTGTCAAAAGTCCACTCTTTTTTTTTTACATTATTGACTTCTGGTATTGCATCTCCGCTTAGAATTTTTACTGATGACTGTACAGTGAATACAGAGTATAGAGTTATCAACAGTAAATTTGATAAACAAGCACTATAGCATGGTTTGGATTAGATTGCCTCATGGCGTGGTAATTGGAAAATGTCACTATCAAAAGGGTGTGCACGTCGCCTTTACCAGGAAGTGCTCACATGATAACACATTATTACACTAGAAACAGTGTTCCTATTAATAACATAGTAGCGTATAATCATCTTGGTGTCCTTTTCACGGCTTATTTAAAATGGAATATGTATGTCACTAATATTAGAAACAAAGCACTCGGGGCTATGGGTTCTTTAAGGCAAATTTCTGGCCAGTTACCAAGGCAACAAAGAACAGTTATATGTCTCCCATGTGAACAATTTACTTGATTATGGGAGCATTTCTTGGGATCCACACACTGTTGAGCTTGTAAGTAAACTTGAAAAAGTGCAGAATAGGGCAGTCCAGTTTGTTCTTGGTAATTATGATAGGACACTTGGTATGACGGAGAGTAAGCGAGCACTAAAATGGGACAACTTGAAAGACCATAATAGAAATCTTGTATAAATTTTTTTTCATGAGATATATACTACTCTAAAACTGGCATTGATAGAAGCCCACTTATGTCTTGCTGAGATCGGATCATGACTGGAAAATTCGTAAGATTCCTTTTAGGGATAGCGCGTCTATTGCTATTTCTTTTTCATTTTTTATACATACAATAAGAGATCTTTCTGTCGCCCGATATTGTTCATATTATTCCTAATAAAGATTTTTTCAATTCTTTAGAAAAGTACTTCTGTGTGTCTTTTCTGTCATAATTTGTACAGCTCCAGCTGCAATGCCCGAAATAATGAAGCAGGTAACAAACAAATAAATAAATCAGGTTACAGCTGCTTCTGGGGACAAAACGCACTTCCCAACTCAGTTTGCACCTTGCATTTGAGTTTCAGCACTTGAACATATTCTTCTCTGCCTTTGATTCCTTTCATTATCATCTGTTCAGATAATTATGTTTGAAACTTATGTTTGCTGTAGGAAAGTCTTTGCTTCAGGTCAGACATATTTCATTAATATTTTGGGTGATTATAGGAAACAAACCACACATATAATACATTCTCCAAATCTGAACGTAATGCAAAATAATTTGCTGCAATTAAAATATATTAGTAAATTTTGTACAGTGTCTTACGAAAGAACTTGGGAGTTAGAGTTAAGGTAGAAGAACTGGAAGCTGGATGAGTAGGTAATTATTCGTGGTAAAACTGCAGTGCATAAGGGATGAAGGGTCCATTGCAGTTAGTTGGCGTATGTATATACAATCTTATCCTGAAATAAACTGAGCTGCGAGTAAGTGCTTGTTTGTTAACTTCCTGTGTCCTTTGTCCTTTGTGCACGCTACAGATTTACCAAGACTCCAAACAAACAAATAGACGCACCCATCTTGTCCTGGCGTGAAATCATGCCCCCAGGGGCAGACATAGCACGCTTATAGGGCCATTTGGTTCCCAGGCTGGCTGTCAGCGTGCGCCCAGTTCGGGTTAACGACAGGGCCTCGTGAGCTCGGTTCAGCTTGCGCTGAAACACCTCACTGTTCTTGTTGCTGTTTTTCAGGTCTGCACCACAAACAACAACAACAAAAGTTCAGTTAACAGCCTTTCTATCCCAGAAAACACTGGCCTCATGAGTGCACTTGAGTCAGTTAAAAATTAACACCAGCGTATTCATCACTTCATATTTACACTAAACCAGAATTTTAAACTTGCAATGATCCCCAACTCTAGTGCCTCTTGGTGGTAATTTTCTCACACAACAAGTGTGCATGGCAGGGACTGGTTTATATTAGCGACCGCAGCTGCAACAAGAGGTCACTGGCACTAGATTACTGATTCCAGCAAATGCTGAAGCTAATGAAGCAGTGTGAGAAGCTATGCTCTTCCTCTGTCCTTGGGATGTCAATTAGTGTGCATTTAGACATGCATCTTTCCTTTATTCTGAGACACATGCTAACATGTACATAGTACTTGCCTAGCTTTGTTTTGGAATTCTAATGCATTCTAATTTAGTAACTTGTGTACAAGCAGTCTCGTTAAGTAACAACTAATAATTACAGTCACTGACAGTGATGAAATTTCAGATGTGTTGACATGAAATCTTATGAACAATGTGTCATATCACCCATGATGATGTTGGCAGTGCTTTACTGCGAACAAAGAAATCTGTGTGCGAAGAGATGTCAACTCCGGCAGAGAACAGGACGAGAAATGATTTTGATAAAGACAGCCAGAGAGTATATATCGGGGCACTGGTGATGTCACATACACTTCTGTAAATGGCCACTTAGGGGCGCCCCGTACCACACCTAGAACTGGCCTCCTTGAAGCCCTTGGGTTCAGCGAGAGCAGGGGGAAAGCAAGCATGCCCGCAACAGGGATTAGTAAGAGGCGATAGGAAGATTGGTGGAGAGAGAGAGAGAGAGAGAGAGAAACAACTTCATGTAGTCGCCTGCAGAACGACACCATGACTAAATGGCGCCGTGATGCGGGCCCTGACGTCTTCTCAGTGGGTGGTCTCTACTCAACTCCAGCGCGTATTACTCCCGCGGTCGGTCGCCCTGAGGGGCAACATTCCGTCGGTTTTGCTCGGCCTTTGTCTTTCAAGAGCCGCCGAGACCTGCTGGACGGCCCAGGTTTGGCTTTCGTGGTCGTAGCATTCCACCGCAGTCGCGAGTCGCGGTGGAATCGTACTTGTCGAAGCCTCATTGGGGAACTTGGTGCAATCCCATAGGATGTGCGTCAGGGTGGCCCTCTCCCACTGGCACACGTGGCACACATCACTCACATATAATTTAGGGTATAATAGATGAGTCATTAACACTGGGGAGGATAAAGAACCAATTTGCAATTGTCTGAACAGCACCGCCTCCGCTCGGCTCAGCCCCGGGTGCGTGGGTGGGAAAGTCCTTCGAGCCAGGCGGAGGAACTGTGTAAGTTCATTGAACGTCTTCATGCGGTCCTTGGCACTACACCACGTTGGATGGTCGGTTGCAGCGGCGCGGTTGGTTAGCGCTCGCGCCACTGCGTGTGCCATCTCGTTGTGGTTATCGTGCTTCTCGGACGCATCATTGCCCGCGTGCGCCGGGAACCACTTGATGCTAACACACCGATTCTGTCGTTGCAGGTCAGCCGAGCACAGAACGCGCACAGCCTCACCACATACTTTGCCCTTTGCATAATTCTGCACTGCACTTCGGGAATCGCACAACACCGTCTGGCACCCGGGGTCGGCAATGGCCAGGGCAATGGCCACCTCCTCCGCCTGACACGCCTCGCGGGCCCGTAAGCTCGCCGCTGCCCTCGTTGCGCCGGACGACGCCTCGATGACGGTAGCTACGAACGCCGCGCAGTCTGCCTGGTATTCTGCCGCATCCACGAACCTTGCGTGCTCTTCCTTGGCGTGAAAGTCGATGAGGGCCTTGGCCCTCACCGCTCTTCTCTCCTTCTTATACTCCGGGTTCGTGTTTCTCGGGATAAGGTCCACCCGAATCCGGCGCCGGGTTCCGTCCGGGACAGAAACGTCGCTACTCGCCGCTTTCGCTCCAGGCGTGAAGCCCAAGCATTGAAGCATGCGCCTGCCGGCTTCGGTCATAGAGAGCCGCTCCAGCTGGGCGGTCCGTGGCGCTTCCGCAATTTCGTCGAGGGTATTGTGTACCCCCAGGCTCAGGAGCTTGTTGGTGTTCGTACACTCGAATAGTCCGAGCGCCGCCTTGTAAGCTCGGCGTATCAGGACGTTGATTTTATTCCTTTCACATTGCATCCAGTTGTGGAAAGCTGCAACGTAGGTGACGTGGCTGATTAAGAAGGAGTGCACAAGCCGAATCAAGCTTTCCTCCTTCATCCCGGCCTTGCGGTTGGCAACCCGTCTGATGAGACGTATTGCTTTGGTAATCTTGGCTGTAAGGCGGGAAATGGTCTTGCCGTTGCCCCGTTGCTTGTCTATAATCATGCCGAGCACCCGGATTTTGTCAACCTCCGGGATCACGTGAAAAGTAGGGAAACGACAAACGACAGAGGCGTACAAAAACAAAGTTCACAATAGGGGTTCAGGAACCGTTGTTATGGGAATGCATTGTTTTTTTTTTTCTTTTTTAACATAGGGAGCACATTAGGCAATAAAATAACAAGAGCTTTGTGGCACAACCCACTGCCCCGTTCCAAAGGGGACGCTCATAACATCCATCCATCCATCGAACTGCAACCTACAGTAACTGGAGACTCTCAGCACCACACAATGCCTATCAGAGACCAAGGGTAGGGTATTAGGGTGCCAAGGGTCCACAAGGGCTGTATGCAATGTTCCAATAAGCATGCTTTTTAAAGAAGCTGCAGTGGAAGAAAACGAATTCCACTTTTTTTGTTTTACAAGTTGAGATGCTGCTTTCACAAATGTGCTATAAAGGAGCCCATGCAACTTTACTGGCAAATCTGATGACTCAACAGCAAGCAAAGGAACTTTGAATACTTATAACAATTTCATGTGTCAGTTATTGTGCTTGGATGTGCGAGAGTTCACAAGTTGGTGCCATTACTACAGCCTCCTGTATTTCTTCGATGCCAGCCCACTGACACCAAAACTGGAAGTCAACTTAGAGGGTTCCACTTTCCCGATAGTTGGTCACAGTTTACGGGGCATGGTTATGGTCATGTCAACTATCCTTCATCACATGTCATGTGAAATCTGAGGAGTGGGCACAGAGCGGCCGCAGCGCTCATCAAAAGTTGGTTATTCTCTAGCAACAACAGGTATGAAATGACTGGGAATGCGGAGCCCCCGCAGTAGACAACTGGCTCCCGCGCATCGCCCTGGAGGGACTGGGTAGGCATTGTAAAAATACAGGAGGCCAAATACACTAATCGCACAACCCAATGGGGACACATTATAAATGGCAACACATTTAGGCCACAGTGCACACACCTCGAGTGTAGCTAATCTCGCCGCTCCTCTCGAGGCTGATCTGAGCCTCCATGAAGAGGGCGTCGAAGCGGTTCAGGAAGAAGTCCCACGTGAGGAAACGTCGCTCACTCAGGTGGCTGTACAGCTGGAACACAGTCTGAAGGATCATGGGACGGTCCAGGATCACTGTGTCAAACTGCGCCTCCAGACACCACACAAGTAGCTGCACCAAGGTGGAGAGTGACATCAACAGTAGCTGCCTCATGACAGGATATTTGTCTGTTTTTTTAAATTTTTGTGCAATCTGCATTGAATATATTTATCACGTGTCCGTATAAACTTTCAGTTGAAAGACAGTGCTCATGTTTGTCCCTTCTTTTCGGCCTGTGTGTCTTTGTTGCACTGATACATAATGAACTTGCCCAGTTTTTTATCCTAATTAAGCAGCGCAAGAAAAGAAACTGAGGATATAAACTGAGTCAGTTAATATTTATCTTGTGCTTTGTGCAACACTCACAAAAATTGTGAGATAACAGAACCAACTTCTGCCGAGCGCTGCTGCTGCTCTGTGCCCACTCCTCAGATTTCACATGACGTGCGAGGAAGGATAGTTGACGTGACTCTAACCACGCCCCATAAACTGTGACCTTGACAAGTCATTTTTTATATCTATGTCTTGAAACGCATCTAAATGTGTAAGTATCTAAATGTGCTGTGTAATAAAGCCACTATAACAAGTCTTGTTTCTGTGCTAGACGGCTGATCCTTTTTTAGGAACAAGTTAGTGCTGAGAAAAAAAGACACAGTATGACCAATGGGACTGACAATGCTATTGTGAGGCACTCTAGAAATCTGTTGCGTAAATGTCATAAGTCTAGAGAAAAAATAAATTTACTGGCATGTTCAGGCCCATTAAGGAGCTCGTGTCGCAGAAAAGCCGGGGTGTCGGCGTCCGCGGCGTTGGCCGTGAGCGATAAATCACGGCAGGCACTTCATAAATAAAAAGCAACTTCCAAGATGGGCTAGGTGGGAATCGAACCAAGGTCTCCGGAGTGTGAGACGGAGACGCTACCACTCAGCCACGAGTTTTCTTTTTTTCCTATGCTTGAAAGCGGTGCAAAAGCGCTTCTAGTGAATGCGGTGTTGCCTTAGAAACGTGCCGTAGAAAGTTATACTGCGGTGTATATTGGTAATTATGAGCATGCAACTTACAGAAGTCGCAGTTACACGAGTAGCGAAGTACGTTTCCGCCACATTTCTTCTGCGCTTACCGCACACGCAGAGCCATCTTGCGGCAAACACAGAAGACCCCCTCCTCTCAATGTACGGCGCTGCCCCGACAGGTGGCGCGCCACGCGCGCATTGGGGCTGTGCGGGGACCGCTGCCAGGCGCGTCGCGTCCCCGAATCCCTCCCCCCTGACGATGCTTCGCCGCGCTCCCACACGGGTTGCAGAATCAAGCGGCGTTCCTTTCTTTAGATTACTATCTATCCGTCTCTCTGCCCGTGCCGATCACGACGTTTGGCGGGCGTAGATCGTTTCCCCGTCCGAGACACCGAGTTCTTTGGTTCGTTGCCGCGTCGAACGCTGCATTGCTCGACGCTCACCGCGTGATAGGTGGGCGCAAAGTCCGATGCGGGGCACCTCGTAAGTGATCGCTGCGCCGTAGCGCATTGTCTTACACCCCTTGGCGGGTCGACGGGGACGCTGTCGCGTTCCACTCTTGAAGGCGAAGCTTAAGCGTCCTCCAATTTTTTTTTTATCCGTGCTACTCGTTGCAGAATTTGTCCCGACCTTATAGCTGGAACCATATATGTTTCTATAATATCTAAGCTCGCTTAACTAAGCATAAAGTTCCGGCATCTATACGGACTGTCGGGTCATCTTTTCTTTCGCCTGCACCATGGTGCAGACAAAAGAAAAAATGTAGCAACTCCGAGCAGTGTTGGCAACTGCATTTTGTTTTTCTGTTGGTTTTTAGGGGAATGGGGGAAGGGGGGCGGGGCACTATGTCGTCAGGTCGCGGCCCAAAACACTTCCTTTTCATCGAAGTGTCGCTAAGTGATGATGATGATGATAATGATGATGCGACCACTTACTCGAAATTCAATTTTGTTATTCTTTGCTTTTAATTGTTTTAACTGTTCCTAAACGTATTCATTACTATATTTAAACTGTTGATTTAAATTACCTCATGTAGTAGCGGACCCAAGGGGAAACAGTACCCGATTTACTAAAACGATATGATAGTTAGAATGATGTAATCAATCTATAATGCCAAATCATACACTCTTAGGCAAAGTTACACCCTTTGGCTTGCCCCTTCTGCCACACAACAATAATCGTTATCTGCCTTGATGCGTTTCCTTTCTTTAACGCTGCGAGCCCGGTACTTTCCAGCAACGAACGGCACGCGCGTTATCAGAAGGGGCACTCCAAAAGGTGTAAACTGTTCTATGCTGATAACGCGCGTGCCGTTCGTTACTGACGGGCTCGCAGCGTTAAAGAAAGGAAACGCATCAAGGCAGATAACGATTATTGTTGTGTGGCAGAAGGGGCAAGCCAAAGGGTGTAACTTTGCCTAAGAGTGTAGGATAATTTGTCATATGTAAAACAGCATGTATTGCTGAATTTTGCGTCATTGCTTTGATCTCTCAATGTAGTGCAGTATTTTGTAATGCCGACCTGCTGTCATGATGTGTGATCCCGAGGTGAAGGCCCTGTCAGCAGGCGTTGTTGCCTCCATTTGCGGCGCGTCGTGGGCATCCTGTACCATCTATGTATGTCCAAATAAACTGAATTGAATTGAAGATTGGGTTTTACCTAAAGAACCAGCTTTGATGCCACTCAGATTGCTCACTGGTAAGCACTTCGGTATGCCTTTAGAAACAACAACAAATGGAGGTGAAAATACTCAACTTTCGGATGAAGTGGGATCGAGGCATCGAACTTGAGAAAATGAGAAATTTGAGAAATTGAGAAATTTCCTTGAGAAATCTTACACAAGGCAATTTTCTGGCTATTTCACTGAAAGTCACTGAAAACGTTGTAAGGTCTCCGTTGTTGTGCCGGCGTGCGAATGGAGCAGGAGCCAAATTTGCGCCGGGCCCGTCGAGGCGCGCTGGCAGCCGCCGGTTACATCGGCGCTGCAGTGAGTTGTTTTCGCCAACGTAACGTAGCGCGCGCGCGCGCGCGTTACGTCGGACTATAAACGGCCCTCAAGGCTCAGGCGTGCGTCGCTTGCTCAGGCGCACATTTCGTTGCCGCGCCGAACGATGCGTTGCTCGACGCTCACCGCGTCCGATGCGGGGCGCGTAGTCGCTGCGCCGTAGCCCATTGTCTTACACGCCTTGGCGGGTCGACGGGAACGCTGTCGCGTTCCACTCTTGAAGGCGAAGCTTAAGCAGGGTGTCTACCAAGTTGACATTTCCAAATTCCCTGAGTTTTCCAGGTTTTCCCTGAGTGCCTTTGCAAAATTCCCTGAGTGATGCAGAACTATGTTTTATGTCAAGACGCGCTGAAACCATATCGCCCTATGCTGTCACTCTCTAGTAAGCATATGAAAAAAAAAATTTGAAAAAAAATCCGACTTAATCCAATTTGAATACTAAGGAGTAATGTTTATGTTATTCAAAAAAATATAAGGGAGGGGTTATTAAAATGCACAGCAAATAAAATGTCTTCGAAAAAATTTTCAAATCGAGTTGGACATTCTCTAGCACAAATAAAAAGGAGATGCATACAGAAGCAAACATTTTCGAATATGAGCTATTTCTATGAACTGATAGCATGCTCAGTGTCATGCAACTGTCCTGACATACTCTCAGCTCGCACAAGACGCCTCAGTTTTGTGTTTCACTGCTTTAAAGAATTTATATTGGTTTGGATGAGGGACACCTACATCTCAGCATCAGCCAACAATTTATTTTTTGAGCGCAGGCTCCTTCAAAGAAGTAGTCGTTCATTCCTCAGTGCGTCAATCCTTTCTGTTCTCGTCCTCCTTTCGCCGCGCGTTCGCCCCACGGACCATTTGAAGAATACTCTTGGTCAATTTACAGCCAACGTCCAATTTTTAACACCCCCTAGGGGCCGCGAAAACTTCCGAAAAATCAGGCAGTCCGAAAAAATAAATTCATGTCTTTTACTGCCCTTAAGGGCTAAAATCGACACATGTACGTCTGAAAAAGCTCTGAATGCCTGTCAGTGCACTTATTAGGTATATCGGTACTCCTACTGCGACAGGTGAGGGCGAGTGCACACGTGTAATATTAAGAAATACATACAGTGTCCCGCGACAATTGCCCCTTCTTACGCTTGTACGCTTCACCGCGTGACACGACTGTAATGAGGCGAAGCAGACTTTCGGGAAAAAGCATTATGCAATGCGCCGTGCTTTCCGAGCTTCGAAGACAAAATTATTGCTGTCAGCGGAGAAATGAAGAAACACGGCACCGAACGACAAGAAGCTTAACAGCGAACGTCGAAGCAGCTAGGCCTACCGTTGCCGCAGTGGTGGCCACGGCTGCCAGCGCATCTGCGTGCGAGAGCACCGGTTCAAGGCGGCGAGGTAATCAAAATAGCAGCGGTGGTGGTTTTCATTAATGCCGTCTCGGACCTGCGATCACGCAAAACGTTTAGAAAATCGGACGGCGAAGAGTTCTTGCGTCTGAATTTTCAGAAGTTATGATATATTGACTCTTTGCGGTACGTGGTGGTGCCGCGAAGCCGTCCGAGTTATCGGGAATCCGGAAAGTCGGTCGTTGACTGTACACTGGCAACTCCTCCAGCCGACGACGATTCGTTACGAGTCCTGTCTGTTTCTCGAGCCAGCATTACCGCGACTTTTGACCCTCTAAAAAAATTACAGCTAATTTTCCCTGATAGAAGCACTAATTCCCTGAGTTTTTCCAGACTACTCAAAATCCCTGAGAATTCCCGGTTTTCCCGGTTGGTAGACACCCTGTTAAGCGTCCTCCAATTTTTCGCTAACCCGAGTGTGCCATGCAGTGTACGGTACACGAGCGTTTGCATTACGCCCTCGTCGCAATGCGGCCGTCGAGGGCGTATTCAAGTAAGCGTCAGTGAATATACACCTTCTGATAATGTCGTCAGGAGAATGAATGTGCTAAAGGACGTAAAAGCATATCCTAGCCAGAAATCCCGTGAACAGCAGCGCCTCTGGGAGAAATACGTCCTCAAAATGGGCACTGAAATGCATCGCAGTTTTTGGGTGTAACATTTTGTCGAACTACACTGTTTCGTCCGAGAAAGGTCAGCTGAAACGCCAGTGTATAGTTAAAAGAAACTAAATTGTGGGGTTTCACGTGCCAATTGATGCCACGATTCACGAGTCACGCCGTATATACTGAGGAACTCCGGATTAATTTTTTGACCATCCATGGGGTTCTTTAACATGCGTCCAGTGCGCGGTACACGGGCGCCTTTGCATTTCACCCCCACCGAAATGCGGCCGCCGCGGCCGGGATTCGATCCCGCACCCTCGGGCTCAGCAGCGCGATGTCATAGCCACTACGCCACAACGGCGGGTCCAATGCATTTTCCGCCGCACATTTCAAAGACTTAGTTCTCGAAATTGGCTCAAGGGACAATATTTTATTGCGCTGATCCGGTAATTACTGATTACTATAGTCATTATCACAAACGACGTGTTGCCGAAACAATGGCGCGCCACGCTCTATATAACGTGCATTGAGCCCCTATGAACTGCCGTGAACTGCCTTTATTGTGACATCACGCTTCACACACTGGATGGCCAATGGTACTTGCCAGAACTAAAATGGGCCCGCTCGAATTGACCGCGACAACTGAGTGTAAACGCACGGACGTCGACGAGAACCTACAGAAGCGGCGCGACCGAGTCTTGTTTAGCTGCGCTCGTTGCTCAGGCCACAACGTCGTCCCAGGGGCGGGGCAAGTCTTCCGCGGCTGCCGCAGCCCCTTCCTGGGCGGCGCTGTTCTTCGCCTCCAGGTAGTACTGCTCTTCGACGCGGACGATCCACGCGCGGACTTCGTGCGTGCGCGCCCGGTAAGACATGTCGCCCGCGCGTAGGTAGCAGTCTCCGTCCGAGGTGGTGTACACGGTGCGGTTCACGCCGCGCACCCACACCTCGACCACGTAGTGGTGCGCCTCTTCCGGCTTGTCCGCCGCGTGGCGCAGCACCGGCACGAACTCGACGCCGAAGCTCGTGGACGTCAGGTGCGGGCGCAGGTTGCCCGCCATGAAGTCGATGCCGCGCCGGAGGCTGTCCCGCTCCTCCTGGTTCAGCATGACGCCGCGCACGAAGCCCTCCGGGCTGATGCCGTAGTAGATGGAGCACGGTGTCCACGAGTTCAGGAACGAGCAGGCCACGTTGGCCAGGATGCGCGCCGACACCTGCTTCATGCTCGCGAGGGGCCGCACCTCGTGCGTCTCGTCAGAGCGCAGGTTCACCAGCATGCCGCGTATGTAGAAGCGATCGCCAGGCGGCGCGCCGGCCGGGCCCCCGCCCGTGAATGCCGATGACGGCGGCACGTTGGCCATCGGCTTGGGGATGTGCGTCGGGGCTGGGCGACTAGCCGCGGCCGCATTCGCCGTAAAGCCCCTCAATCTCCCAAAGTAGCGCCATTCACTTCTCTCCTCCTCCGCTCGGCGCGGCCTCGACGGTGGCGCCGCCGGCAGTGGGCCTGCCGTAGCAGACGACGGCTAACACGCTACGGGAGGAAATCCGCGGAAAAGTTCGTTCGAGTCCTGCGGAGCAGTTTTTTCAATCTAGATCTTGCTTTGTCAGTCGGTAACTGGCCTTAAGAATGTCGTGTCGGATTTGCGGAAGAAACAGAGAAAAGCACCATTATTCAAGGCGTATTTAAGGCGTAAAGCGCGCGCACGTTGAAAGTTCGTGTTGCTGAAACACGACACAAGCACGCGGTGTGCTCAGACACGCGAGTAATTACCAGAGTTTCAGGTTTTGACAGCGCGAAAGTATGTGCACGTGGTTTCGTAGGTTAATTTACGTACCTGCAGGATGCTTTTGTTCGGCCGGCGCGTGAGAGATTCCGACTGTCTGCGGTCAGCAATGCCTGGCAGCAGGGCCGTTTCTGTTCCGCGCCTTTTACAGATGTACGTAGCTCATGCACAGGTTGTGGTGGCCATGAGCAACGTTTTCACACATAGGCGGTATAGATAATTTTAACAACTTACCAGCATATGAAATCGTTATTTATTTATTACAGTGCAAATGGTTAGAATTTGATAGAAAAGAAAGAAGGAACTTGATGGGACAACTGGAAAGAGGTTCAGAAAATAATTATCCCCCTCCCTCATTGGCACCAGCAACACTTTTGTTGAAGTGCTAATTTTATCTCTGTATACTACGTGCGTCTGTATTCTTTTGCGTTGTAAGTTTTCACAAGGAAGCAGTGTTGCGTTAACTGGAACAGTCAAGGCACACAAGACAGAAGAAAAGTTGATTCTTGGGTTTTACATCCCAACACCACGATCTCATAAGGCACGCCATAATGGGGGCTCTGGATTAATTTTTTTTGCAGCTGGGGTTCTTTAACGCACCCCCAATGCACTGGACACGGGCCCGTTTTGACACGGGCGTCAAAAGAAGAGGTTGGAGGAGCCGTGTCACTTAACAAAGCCGCGCGTTCTTTGCCACTTGCTCGAAGTCAGCCCGCCCGATCTTGTGAATCCACACTTTTCTTCGTTTTGCGTTGCGCCCGGCGGATGGTAAAACAAAAAGCTTTTTGCCGTCACTGGGTCTGTTGTGGCAACCGTAGGCGCAGCAGCACGGCATCGCAATTAAGCACTCGGCCCTAACACATTGTATAAAACTACCGCGCTCCTTCAAACCGCCTGCCGTACTTCGTCGCGGAGGCCCAAAAATGGGGGTCGCAGGCCCAAGATTGGGGGTCGCAGCGCGCTGGAAAGAAAAGATATACAAAAGCGCGGCGCCTGCTCTGCGCCGGAAAGAAAAAAATATACAAAAGCGCGGGGCCCGCTTTCACGTGACACAGATTGGCCAATGGGGGAGCGGAGGAGGCTGGGGCGACAGGAGGAGTGGAGGAGGAAGCGCCTGGGTGAGCGGGGTGGCGGAAAGATCTAAGAATGGCGCTACTTTTGGAAAATTGAGGGGCTTTACTTCGCCGCCGATTGCAGCGCCTCGCTCGTCAGGTAGCAGCTCGAATCGGTCGTGTCCTTCAGCTTCTCGGGCGTCATGGCGACCAGCCTGCGTTGAGCCGCGGGCGCGGACTCCCTGTTGTACGCAGGTGGCGGGCGACGGTACGCGCCCGAGTTTGACCCCGGGGCCTGACGGTAACTGGCAGACGGTTCCCTGTTACAGTACGCCGGCGGCGGCTGGCCACGGCGCTCCTGCTCGGGACCCAAGATGGCGCGGAGGCAACACTCGACGTCACGGTAAACGGTGCTGGTCGGAGGCAAGCTTTTGTGGACTTTCACGATGATGGCAATGATATCCGTGTCGGCGCACTCGAGACGAAGCTGATCGTTGCGAAAGAACATTGCCTGCAGGAGGTTGAGCAAGGCTCGCTTTTCTTCCGTCACCATGGCGACGCTGTCGTCGTCCTGGCAATTACGACGCGCGAGGTCGTCGAGACACAAGAGAGCTTTGGGCACGCAGGCCGCCTTGGCAACGGCCTGGCGGCCGCTCTGCCGGCAGCACATCTGGATCAGGCACTTGGCGGCGGTCATCCTTGTGACGTAGTCGCGGCAGTGGAGGAGGTCGGCGAGAACATCGATCATTCCGATAGCCGTCACCTTGGTCACCATGATGGTGTGAAATGATTCCTCTTGGTTGTAGTGATCAGTCACGACTCGGAGAAATTTGGCGCACTCCCGCAAGAGCTTTAGGAACGGAACGGCATCCACGTCCTGAAGGACAGCGAGGGCAAGAGCGGGCGGCAAGCTCCTAAATGACGGCATGACCTTGATCAGGTTGCCCCAGTGAACGTTGTGGAAACGGCCGTGATCGATTGACCACACCACGGCAACGTCCTCGATCACCTTCACGACAAGTACCCTTTGCAGGCAGTTGCTGGACAGGACTAGGCCAACGACGTCGCCAACGTTGGGAGGTTCTCGACGGGGTTCGCGATTCAGCAAGGATTGGTGGCACTGGGCCATCAGAACATCCATCCCGGCAGCGTCGTCTTTGGCCTTCAAGCTGTCATACACCATCATGTGTCGAGCGTCCAGGCAGTCAGCTACGATCAGTGAGTCGCTCTCGACCGGCGGATCCGCATTCGACTCAGATTTGGGATGACTTCGTTTTGTCGCCTGCTCAAGAAAGGCGTCGACGCCATCGTAGCCGTTGCGGTCGGTAGTTCGGTTACCCTGGAGTTGGACAGCGTAGCTCACCGTCTTGACCTTTTTCGCAGCGACGCCGAGGAAGCGTTCCCACAACTTATCGCTAAGCTCATCTTCCAGCACCGTCACGGTGCCTACGAGTTCGTGGGACGCGGTCGCTTTGTAGTACTTCCGCATTTCCCGCGAGCTAACGGCGCAAATGCGAGGCATATCATGCGAGTCGAGATTACACAGCTGGACTACGAGTTTCATGAAAGTCGTGTTGTTGAGCGCCACGACGCGGCCCTCGCGATCTCTTCTTATTGCCGCCCGAATTTGTGCGAGCTCTCGCTGGGCCGAACTGCAGGCGGCGCAAATGTAGACGCCGTCGGAGTCGCACTCTCGCTCCACGTGCAAGGTCGTGAAATGGTGGACGAACTTACGGGTCATCTCGTAGATGGTCTCGAACTTG
Source organism: Dermacentor albipictus (assembly GCF_038994185.2). Taxonomy (NCBI): domain Eukaryota; kingdom Metazoa; phylum Arthropoda; class Arachnida; order Ixodida; family Ixodidae; genus Dermacentor; species Dermacentor albipictus. The sequence goes on along the minus strand of NC_091827.1, from coordinate 20,555,503 downwards.
GGTGTCTGCTGAGCCCGCTGCTGGACCTCGGGACGCTTCCTCACGGCCCCAGTTGCCGTGTCGAGGACGCCGACGTCGTCGATGCACAGTGAGGGTCGGAGATGATCTTAGGCACGGAGAGCTTCCTCGTCAGTCGAAGACGAGTCGTCCGAACGCGAGTCCTCGGATGACGAGTGTGCCGAAGTCGCAGACCGACGGCTGTCCTGATCTTCCGCGACTGGTGCATCAACACATGTCTCGACGTTTGCTTGCGTCTTTTCGCCGCCATCTTCAACGCTTGCCTCGACATTCGCCCGCGTCTCTTCGCCACGATTCTCGTCGCCCTCGGCGTTGCTCGCAACATGCTGTTCTTTCGTGCAACCATCGCCGGAACCAGGCAATGAGGCATCCATTGCTTTGATGAGTAGTTCCGCCAATTGTCCCGAGCTTCTACACAACGCACAGAGACGCGAAATACCGCGAGTAACAAACAACGCCAGACAATGGCACAAGCAGCATCAAAACAAACGCGACAACATGGCGACAATATCAACAATACGTGCAACAATATGACACGCGATGTCAATGTGGCTGCCAGCCGAGCAATGCCTGAGCCATAAAATTTGTAGTGAGAAACTCTATGGCCTGAGCAATGCCTTATTCATTTTGCTGCGCCGTCTGCGGTAAAATTTGGAACTAAACTTCAACGCGCATATTTCGCATACTCATTTTCCTTAACGCTATACTTTGCACAAAATAATGCATGTAGTATGAGTATAGGACCCGTGACGGCATTACCTTGACAACGGCGTACAGAAGATGCTGGAGCTACGGAAATTCGGAGCAGTGATTTGGAGTGTCTTATGTTCCTATCGCCAGTGGTGCAGTAGTAGCTAGTGGCGCTTGCGTAATAGGGAGGCGCCTCATGCAGGTTTGCGTAATATGGCCCAGCGTTTCATCTTTTGGCATTTTTATTCGCACCAAATGACTCTTCCCGGTCATATTGACGAGCTTGAGAGCCTGTCGACGGGCGAAAAGACATGGATGGTATTAATTTCAACGTTATGTTTTTTTTTTTGCAACTGTTTTGTTATTGTGTTCGTCAGGCTCGCGCATGCTTTAGTCTAACAGTGTTACTACAGAAAAAAATATAGGAAACGCGAAACTGCAAGCTAATAAATACCATGGTACTGTCATGGCCATTCCGACGTCCGTCAGTGAAAATGTTTCGTGAGAGGTCTCGGAAAATGTTTCATCGACGAAACAACCCGGCCGTGCAGTGGGACAATATTAGTTTACGCTGCTTCGCGTTGCTTATGCTTTTTTTCTTCTTTTTTTAGCTGTCTAAACTGACACGTGCATGCGCGAGCTAGCTTGTTCTTCATTCCATATATGGCTCCGCGGCAAGAGATAAAGAGAGTGAGGAACGATTTCTGAATGACTGTCAGAGTCTTGTCCATCTGTCTAGACCCGTGGTCTGCACACGGGGATGTGTTTTATGGTGGCCATATATAGCACAAGGGCGCAGCTCGTGGTGGAGCGGTCCATCTCTCCCAAGTGCAGGGAAGAAAGGGTGGAATGGTTGAGCGGTCGAAGTGATTCCGCGCACTGTGTGAATCGACGTTAAGAGAATCATTTTGCAGGCAGCTGGCTAAGCAGCATTGTTTGCGATTCCCGCAAAGCGTTGCCAGGGTTGACTGACGTGTTTGTGTAAATCAAAAATTTGTGGGTGTGACGCGAGTACAATGAGCTAGAGAGAGAGTGCGTCTGTGTGACGGCAGCAGCAAGACGACGACGACGGTAACAACGATAGGGGCGAAGTGAACAAAGCGCGCGCGCATACCACGCATTGGGCGCACGTGAATGAATACCCAGGTGGTCAAAAATTAACCCGGAGTTCCTCACTACGGCGTGCCTCATAATCAAATCTTGGCATTGGCACGTAAAGCCCCAGAATTTAGTTTTTTTTTACTACACTGGCGTCTCAGCTGACTTTGCTGCGACGAAAAAGTGCAGTTCGGCAAAATGTTACACCCAAAGCTGCAAAGCATTTCACTGCCCATTTTGAGGACCTATTTCTCCTAGAAAGTACTGGTAAGAGGACACCTTTTTTTCGTCCTTTTGCAAAATCTGCTACTTGAATGATTTGGTTATTCACCAGCCGCGGTAGCGCAACGTGGCTATGGCTTTGCGTTGCTGAGCTCATGGTAGCCGGTTCGAATCCCGCCCTCGACGGCAGTATTCCGATGAGGGCGGAATGCAAACACGCTACATGCGTAAGGGCGTCTTACGCTGGTGTTTGAGGTATTGGCGGCGAGGAGTTACGGAGTCGCCCTCTATCGGAAGCGCCTCGCTGGCGTAGTATGAGGGATCACGTGGCGCGGTCCTCATAGGTTTTGCTATCAGCGCTCACTGAAAACACCACGCGCGAGCTTTCCCGGACATTTCTGTAAGTACTTTCGAAACGAGAGAAGTTTCTTACTGTCTAAATAATAATCTTGGGCAAACTGAAAGCACACAATCGTTTACAGTCGCTAATGCTTTACCGAATACGTACAGTGAACGCCACTGCGCGCGGTCACCGCGATGGAGTCAGCCGAACCGGCTTCTTGCGTGAAAAGTAGGTAAACGCTGAGAGCAAACTATGTGAAACATGTTCTTATAGTGTTTGTATAACTAAATGGAGCGTAATAGAATGAAGCCTCAATGCAGCGAACACGCAGATTCGCAGTGACCGACTGCGCGTCTGCATGCTTGTCCGCGCACTGTTTCGCTTTCTCCGCGCGCGCGTTTTCGCACCGTGCCATGAGCTTTAGGCCGCAGAATATGAGCATTTGACAGTGTACAAGCAAGCATTGTTGTGTGGGCGCTATCAGAGCTGTTCAAAAATAATTTCATTGTAGAGACTTCGACGCCTACGGGGACTGTGATGTGCCGTCGCGACGATTCAATCTTTTTTTTCTTCAAAATTCTTTGACCTTTCGATACTATTTCTCGAGTTGCGTCACACTGTATGTTTATCGGCGTTCAGCGTGCAATTTCCCGCTGCTCCTTTTTTGTAATCCAGTGCATTAATTCATAACACAAACATGACCATATGCCATGCTATCTTTAAATGTGCTTCTTACCGCTGCCTTTCCACTCCACTGAACTTGCCAGTATCTATAGTATCGGCAAGTTCATAGACCAAACCGTCATGACATTAGTCGGGCAGCGGACTCGGGCGTGCGTCTCAGTGCGCGTTTTCAGAACATCGCAGACCGGGCGCCGTAGCAGAAATCTTCCTCGCGTCGATCTGTGCTTGCTGCATACCCGAGTTGTAGCCGATGACTGTTTGCCGGTTTTATGTTTCGCGAGCCAAGCTTCACACAGCTTCTTGTCCTGCGGCTACGTGTGAATAAGGCTGACACCGGCCTCCGCTACGTGCGTCCGGCCCTGCGGCACCGAGCAGTAGCCTACCATGTCGCGCGCCTTCAAAGGCAGCCACTACATATTGTAGTGCTTTCAAGCGTTGTAAAGGAGACACTCGAAGCGGGAAAATTTCTCCACTAAATAAAACCGCAGCGTACGAGGGAATTTAAACTCGTTTTCAGCTCGCTTCGGCGCGCCCGAAGCAGCCGACGCGGCCGCTATGTCCACGTGATCCCTCCTAGCACGTCACGCCGACGGTGGCGCCAGCTTTTCCAGTGGTGGAGCTCGAGGCCAATAGTAGCGGCGCCTGGTGGCGGCGCGCGAAACGTTATCTGGGTAGTACCGGCTTGGGTAGTATTGAGCTCTGGCTGTGGAGAAGCACGTTTCTAGCACGAGTTTTGCGTCGATTCGCACTTTTTTCTGCCCTCTTGCGAGTGCGAAAAGGCTCGTCACTTATCACAGACCACGCCGACCACGCTGCGAGCTAGCCGCAGCCTATAGTTTAGCGAAAACGGACTCTCCATGAGATGTAATGCTGGAAGCAGAAGGAATCGGCGACGCCGATCCGGAGAGGCTTAGCTCAGCCTCAAAAAAGCGTCGCCGTCATTACTTCTGCATCGTGGGCTGTCATAAACAAGAAGGCCTGAATCCCAACATCAGATTCTATCGTTTTCCTTCAAGGCCTCGCGAAGCGGAGCGTCGGGCATGCTAGATAGCTGCAGTTCATCGCGCTGGATAAGCGAAACTTCGCGCCATGCTGACTGCTTCGCCTGTCTTGAAGCTTGCTTGATTATCTGCGTGCTAAAATTCGGTCTTTTGCACCTACAGTCCCGACGGCAGACCGACATAGCAGCAGGCATGGCTGGTGATTCACGATCCGAGACCCGGCCACAGCGACAATCAACAATTCGACTGGTATGAACTGGTGAAGTGACCAGGTGTGTGCAAACGACCACAAATGGTCGGGCTGATTCGGTGATAATTCACTACCCCACTACGAGCAGCATAGGCTAGAGAGTTAAATGTGCTCATCCTTGACCTCAAGCCAGCACGCTGAGGCAGCGCAGCAAGGCAGCATTGATTACAGCACATCGATGTTCGAGCGCTGTCTTTAAACATCAAGCGAGCAGCGCGCGAGCTCGCGCTGCAGCGCGATTCGCACGTACGTTACTGCGAGCTCATATGCATTGCATCAGTTATTTATCAGTTGCTAAAGGGGCAGATGGCCACTACTGCAGTGCAGGCATAACTACTTGCCCAGCGGCATGCAATCAACAAAGATTGCAGGAGGCCCGCCGTTTCGCGGCATGTCGAAAGCTGCCGTCGCGGCGCGTACCGTCTGGGCGCTCGAGCAGTTCCTTACACATGATGTCTGCTTATCGCTGCTGTGAACTCACTTATAACAAGCATTTCCTCGCGTTTGTGCGCCTGAATCTAGCAGCGCGCGAACGTTACCTGAAGTTGAACTTCGTACGCGACTCGCTTCACTTGCGGTTGACACCGCGCTAAAACTTCGCCCCTTATTTCTTGAACGGCGGACACGTATTCGGCGTTGCATAATTTATTGCCTTTGCGCAATGTGCCACCCCTGAAAAAAATCTTCGGCGCCCGATATTCGCTGCAAGCCGTGGTACAACAAAACCGAAAGTGGCGGGTCCATATTGTAAACGTGCTTTCCGAAGCAGACGACCGAGCTTCGTACTACCTAAAGCCCCTCAATTTAGTACTACCCAGTTCAGGACAGAGGGCGCTTTTTAGCGCCATTTTCGCAGCGCCCCCTGGCCAATGCAAGAGCCCCTGCCTCGCGCATCCTCCTCGCCGGTCGCACGGAGCGGCGGGGTAGGGGGAACATGGAGGGACTTTAAAATTTCGGCCTTCGCTAATGGAAGGCCATGCACAGGCCTACGGCTATGCGAGTACGTATAAATTATAATTTTGCTATGTATATTTAGTTGCACAAAATAATAATTTATCCGTCTTTTAAGTGGGCACGAACATAAAGCTTTTGTCGGGGGGTCAACCCGAATTTTCCTATTCAAATACACGTAAAACGCAGCACAGATGTTTTAATTGGACAACTGCTGGAGTAATTTGAATAAAATTTATTGCACTGAAGAGAGAGAGAGAGAGAGAGAGCCGACTTGCATAGAAAGTAAAAGTTCGATGTAAGACCTAAAAATAAAAAAATATATATAAAAGTCCGAAAATTGCTGCTTAAAAAAAACATTAGCATGACGTTAAAAGTCCGAAACTCTCCACCACAAATAAGTGTCGAAGTTATGCAAATCGCGTCTGTTAAGGCATCTACGGCGAACCTATTTGACGAGTTTACACCTTACGTGCCATTGTTACAATGTTTCCGAGAATTTTTCAGCCGTGCCGATCGTAAATTAGCGGTACATTTCAAAGCGGTGCGTGATACATCAATTCTGTCTGCTTCAGATGACTCAATAGGTGTACTTTACACAATTGTGATATAACTTTTGTAGCTCAATTACAAAGTTGCGGAAATATCCAGTTTGCTTTCTCAGATCCTGCGTTCTCTTTTCGTTATTGTTTATTTTGGACGCTGTGTGAACCTTTGATGATTTGACGGCGACTGTATGCAGTGCTCAAAAGCTGGAATGCTAACAGCAATGAACGTCTCGTAATTACATGGAAGCGCGACGCGTAATCTGTAGCTATTTTCCAAGTGTGGAGTATATATATATATATATATACACACTGAAGTATACAGTATACATTTAGGGGTCTGCTAGCTGTTACAAATCCACACGAACCTAGAAACAAAACAACGCATTGATGTAGTTTTGGAATTGCTCGCGTTTCAATTTTTGGGCGCTGTACAATATATCACAGGTTTGGACAGAAGGCTCTTAGAGCTCAGGAAAAAAAAAAAAAAAAGAGGAAAGCTGCGTCCAAGAATTGCCGGATAAATCGTCGATGCCTCGAAAAGTCTTCGAGGCTAATTGCGTTCGAGAAAGCTCTCAATACATTGCGGATATCAGTCACCCCTATTCATTTTGCATCACCTTGCTTCGCATCAGATCCGTTTCAGAAAGTTTACTTCACTTTCGCAAGTTGCCACCCACTGCCAGACGCCACCCACCTCAGCTGGCGTGGGAGCGCTAATTTGCGCCGTGCAGGTGGCAGCTGGTCGGGGCATTAACCGCCAAATGGAGGAGGAGAAGGAGCAGTAAGGCAGCTTCTGGCATCGTTCAAACACGGTCTCCGAGAATCTCGGAGGCCGTGGTTCAAACGAAGAGCCGGCCTGTCGCGGCAAGTCTGACGAGGGCGTGCGCAAACGCAAGTGCCAGAACTGACTGCACAGCGCCTAGTTCAAAACAACAACAAAAACGTCGAGAGCTAATCAGTAATTAGCCCTTGACCTTACTCGAAAGCAGGTGTTTGCGAATGTATACAAAACTTCTAACTAACGAATCGAATATTTTTCCACACAGTTCGACGAAACCCGCATTGGATAGTCAAGTTATTCCTAAACACTAATATTTTTCGAACAGCTCACTTTCACTTTATTACCTTAAAGGCCCCACTGTGGGGTGCCTTTAAGGGGTGGGTGTACAAAAAAAGAAAACACGTTGACCATTCAAGATAAGTAGTGAGCTCTTACAGCATCAACGAAGGCGTGTGGGTTGGTGATGGCCACGACGACGTGGGGAAGGCTGTTACTGACTACAGTGGTGCGTGGACAAAAAAGAAGACGAAAAGGTGACAGTATGAGTTCGAGGGCGAGCAATACTTCGGGAATGTCCTGTACGAAGTGATATGCGAGCTGGTGGTGAGATGTAAAGTATCTGATAGAGAGAACAGTAAAGGTGGGGCAGACCCATTTCTGCCTTTAATGAAGATTAACACCAACACACTAATGCAGAGTTGCTACGAAATTATACTCCCTCAGCATTCCCTACTTCTTTTTTAGTTCAGAGCAGCTGGGGAACTGCAATTTCCAGGTGATGTGCTCATTCATTATTGAGTGCTGCTGGCTTACATTAAATGAGGATAACAGAGAAGGGAGGGTGCAGGACAAGCGCTTGTCCTAGGCACTTCCATTTCTGTTATCTCACAATTTTTTGTGAGTGTTTCATAAAGCACAAGATAAATATTAACTGACTCGGTTTATATCCTCAGTTTCTTTTCTTGCGCTGCTTAATTAGGATAGAAAACTGGGCAAGTTGTTCATCATGTATCAGTGCAACAAAGACACACAGGCCGAAAAGAAGGGACAAACATGAGCACTGTCTTTCAACTGAAGGTTTATACGGACACGTGATAAATATATTCAATGCCGATTGCACAAAAATAAAAAAGAAACAGACAAATATGAACCAATGCTTTTAACAACAGCACTACACCAACCACGTGTGAGTAAGCACGATCTAAAAAAGCATATTCATCATGAGTTAGGGAGATGGAGGGCTGACTTACGCATTGGTAGGCAACTTCTCTAAAGCACATATATCCATAAAAATAGGCAGAAAAATTGCACGGCCATTAAACTTGCCCAAGGTTTCATACTGTATATTACACATTTGAGCTTTTGCCTGGGAACCTGTCTGCATGCTTCGTATTTTCCAGACAGGCCAGCTCGAGCTTGTGACCTACCTTGAGAGATGATGTCTTGATGCTGTCGAGTGAAAGCAGGGCCCTCTCAGCCACTGAGGCCTGGATGTCGTCCAGGCAGTGGACCAGGTAGGAGAACGCATTGGCCAGTGATGATTGTAGCAATGGGCTGTTCTTGACTGTGTTGGATTCCACGAAGTGTGCTATCATGGTCACTTTCTCCACTGTTTTAGACCAAGAGAGAGACGACAATAAGAGAGCTGCCAGAATTCCAATTAATTATTTTTGCTGTCCTCACTTTTTTACATCCATATATTTAGCCACGCAATAAGAAAAAGACATGGGCATGATATGCATATCAACTGACGGAACTAAGAAAAAAACAGCGAAAAAACGAAACACAGAGTGAAGAAATGACACAACACACCACTTTGCTGAGTTGTTCCTTCACACCGCGTTGCATCCTTACACTGTTCTTTTTTTCCTCAGTAAGCCATGTACCAACCACCTTATGTAAACACACTCCAGCTGGCAGAAAAATTAGTTACACACAGACTGCAGAGCACACACATGTCATCATAAACATTCTTAAAGCACTAGTACAAACGATCATTCTGCAAGATGATGCTCTAGCCTGAATTAATTCATACTGACCAGCAGCAAAGCGGTCCCTCCAGTTGTCGCTGTGAAAGTCAGCCTCAACCGCTTTCCAGAACATGTCCATGCCGCTGGGGAGCGTTACACAGTGCAGAAGAAGTGGCACACACAGACGTGCAATTTGCGAGAACTCTGCCTGCAGCAACTTCCAAAGGCTGCACAGAAGGAACACATAAAGTAGTGGTCTTTGAGAAGACTGTCTCAACTCAGAGTGCAAGGTTTCCCACAGAAGCAGATATGTACACTCATATGCTTTAACCATGAACCAATTAGACAGTTCATAAAAGTGCAATGGAATTTTTGCATGCACTGACCACTGCCATATGTACATATAAGCAAGTCTTACATGAAAGCCTGCACAACTTTGGAAATTTAATCAGATCATGTAGCATTTCTAGCAATAAACTTGGCACACAGTGTGAGGTGTGACATGTGCGAGTGTGGAGTGTAGGTTGAGTGTTAGCAATAGAAGATGACGATGCTAAGTGATGGAATTCAGTGCTGGCACTCCACGCGTTGCAACAACAAAAACAAAGCACCAATCAGCAGGAACCATGATGCACAGAAAATTAAAGCTAAAGAAAGAAAAGAAGAGAGTGATGGAAGCGAAGCCAGCAGGGACATGTTTGCTGGTCAAACAAACATAGGTGATCTCGAAGTGCGGCAACAACTTGCAGAAGAGTGGAGTGAAGGGTGCCTGGACCTGGGCCCAACTTCCACTTGACCACAGCATGCCTTCTGAAGAGTCTGGGGACATCCAGCTGTGAATGTTTCTCAATGGCAAGGCGACATCAATTTCACGGAGCTTGCTGTTGCCTTCCGACTCTTGCATTGACCCAATGGTGCCTTCCTAGATTAGACTTCATCAGGATGACCATCATCCTAGCCGTTAACTCATTTGGCTGCAGCCGGTATGTTCAGTTGTTATGTTCCGTTCATAGTGGGTTAGCTCAATGAACTCTCCGTTGCTTCAGTACATTCTTATAACATGCCATGTGCTGTAATGATCATGATGTAACCTTTAGTGTGTATAAGGTTTCGTAAGTGTAAATGTTGTTCTCTTCCATCAATAAGGGTTATCTACTAAAACTGAACTAGATGCACAGCATGAAAGGAAAAAAAACTGACAGTATAATTTTCTTCCTTTGATGCTGTGCATCTAATTCATATTGAGCAGCATTTACCAACTAGCCCAACAACAAGTCAATATCCTTGGGTTATCCTTGGGTTATCCTTGCGCCTGTGTTTTGAAATCAGCGTGCTCTCTTTTATACCAAGGCTGCACTTCAGGTGTGTTTCAATGTACTCTCAAACAAACCTAGCATAACACTTAGCAATGTGCTGTGGTAGTTTCATCACCAGGAGGGGTAGTTACACGACTGTGGCTGTACTGAATGCTAGAGCATTGGTAAAACTGAGTTAGAGACTGTATCTACCACATTCCTGTGTTGGGAAAAGGACAATCACAGAAACATACATATACATTACTGCTACGTTTCCCCCTTAATTATGTTAGGTGCTCCATACAGCTGGACCCAGATATATCGAACCTGAATGGGACTAGCAAACAAGCTTGATGTGTTAAAGATTTAATCCACAAAAATGCGGCAAAAACTCCATGTTCCCATATAAGGGCTGCACTTTTAATTGGAAGCATTCTTTAGCTACCTCCATGAGTTTTTTACATCATCCTCGGTCATCATCGTCGGACATCATCGTCAGTCATCTGCACTGCACCTGCATGCACGCAGCAGCCAGTTGTGTTGCGAGAAGGTATTTTGCCATGACGTCATACATTCTTCAATCTAGTACACAAATATATAGTAGTATACAAAAGATGACACGTCCAGCTTAGAATATTTCATTCTATACCACACTGCATTATTTAATGAACAATATTCTCTGCCGCTTAAGAGGCACTTTGCGGTCGATGATTAAATAGGTAGGTTCCTCTCACGGCATGCTTGAGCTCTCTAACAAAAAAAGTGAAATGTTCAATGGTGGGATTTGAACCAAGATCCTCCATCGCAGTAGCCCAAACCTCTACCCCGTAAGCCGTGGATGCTTGCATGGCACCTAAGAATAACAACCTTAATAATCTTTCGCTCGTGCAAGCAAGCAGTTTAAGTTCTTTGGTGCATATGTCGCATTGCACACAACCACTTTACTTATGTGTCAAGCGAGCAGTTATATGTGATGTTTGGTGCATATTCCAGATTGCACAGTAGCAATCTACTTACTATATGTGAGAGTGCACCAGTTTCCTCCACACTTTCTCGTTGCAGCTAGCACCTTGAGACATTGCTTTACCTTCAGGATCAGCCCAGTTTACCTAGGCCCAGGTCATAACCAAATAGGTTGTCACATTTCTTTGTTGGAGTACAATAAATCAATGATAATGCCATCTTTATCACCATGGCATTGCTGCTGCCACCAAACGCATGTGTGTGTGTGCCTGTGGGTGTGTGCTGGTAAGGCACTGCAGTTGCTTAATACAGCTTATAGGCTATTTTTCTCCTTTTCCACATTGACAATAACTCAAAATGCCAATATAGGTGGATTTGGCTGTTTTCACAACTAATCGCACATTTACTTTAGGGCTGACGTCAGAGCATCATTGGCGATGATACTGTGCGACAACTGCAGGAGCAAAGTGCTGCCGCTAGAGGGGCAGCATGAAATATTTTCGCTGTGTTGGGACTTCCTGTGATGGGTCAAGCCATTTTCGACCCACACGCCACGAGTAGGTGTGCTTTAGATCCTGCAATTGCATGTTCAAAATGTTCTGTGCTGTTGTGGGGCTCTTTCAAGCTGCCTCAGGAAAGCTGCAGAACAGCAAAAGGCAACAACGAAATGTAGCAAAGGTTAAAGGACTAACTTGGCAACCAGGAGATTCTCCTGGCACCAGATCAGGAAACCACGGTGGTCATGTGCTGCCCGGTTCAGCACTTCAGTGTGCAGGCTGAGCAGCTTGAGGCACGTCAGCAGGTGGTACAGAACATCAGCGTCCTCATGCACAGCCATTTCCTGTGGCCAGACAAGACGAAAGTCACTCAGCACCGGAGTGAAATTCGAGGACAAAACTCGGAGAGTGGCCAGGTGGTTCAACACAAACCCCAGCAAGCACACCTCTTTGGAACAGCTAAATTGAGGATTAACTCTTTAAGTGCCTTGCCTGAGTAATACTGGTCTATGTGCTGATGAACATTCTTGAATGTGCCTGACATAGTTAGATAATGTAAGACATTCATAGAGTGGTTCTGCCATCTACACAGAAGTTGGTGAAACTAAAATTGCATGGTAGGTTTTGCTATTATACGACAGATGGTGCAACAAAGCTTATCTGTCGGTCTTACTTGCATCTTCTGTTTTCTGACATGGTGGACCGACGCAAAAAGCCTGTGTGTTTTTGGAATGTTGCAGAAATCCAAGAACTTCATAAGAAGTACGATTCAGAGTACTGCAATGTTGATTACGAGGTGTCTACAAGCGACAGTGACAGCAACAAAGAGGCCATGTTGCCTGTGGAACACTGATGATCCCAATTAAGATCATTCGTTAGCATACATGCTAATTTCTGTTTGAATGACCACATTAAAGAAATTTGTAAAATGCTCAGCAACATATTGCCGATATGTTGCTTTTGAATTTAAAGCCTGCTAATGTGTTACTCAGACAGAAATAGAATTTCTTGTACTTTGAAAAAGCCTCCAGCACAAAGCAGGCAGAAACACCTGAAACACATGGCATCTGAGCAGGTTAAGAACACTAGTAATAAATTAGGGGCAGACAATCATACTCCTTAATAGTCTTTAAAGAGACACAAAAGTGAAATATAAAGTTAAGCTGTATTAGTAAATACAGTCGAACCTGGTTATAATGAACAGCCTTATAGCTAAATATAGCTCAATATATAAGGTGATTCGATATACGCAAACTCACCTGTAATTAACTTAAATGAACTTTTGTGAAACATTCGTTACATATAAATTCATTATAAACATGCCTAAATTAACTTTTGCGATACAGTCATCATATATGCATTCATTATCTGCAGTGGAATAAAGAAGCAAGCAAGGAACTCATTTATTGATAACAAAACTATGCCTAGCAAGCAGTAATTTTTGCCTGTGCCTTGACATGCTTCTCAGCATCACTAAGTATGATGTTCCTTATGGGACACTTATTAATGTCCAGTTCATTATGAAGGAGTTACTTTACATGAGTATTGGTCAGTAAGTTGCGTGTCTGATATGGAGAACAGTTCACTTTATCCAGGTTTGCTATATTTGGGTTCAGCTGTAATGCTTACACAATATCAAAACTGACACACCTGGTCTTGACAAGCCAGAAAGACGCAAAAACAAAAGACTGGTGGCAATGACACCTTGAAGTTCTCGCACCAACTCACCATGACATCATGGATCTTGACAGCACCTACTTGTGTCTAGCTAATTCTTTATTGACAACGAAGGACTACATTTCAGGAACCAAGTGCTCAACCTAGTAAGTTTCTGTAGAACATTTCCTGTGCGAAACTGGTGCAAACGTGAGAAACTAGAGTACTTTGAAATACAGTAGTTTACACCACATGGGGATACTGGAGCCAAGGTTTTGGCATGAAATTCATAATATGATGTTTCACCTTCATTTTTTTTTTTTTCACCGATAGACAACCTTCTCTGCCAGTTGAATGAAAAAGCGAATTTTGAAAGAATGATTTTTAGCAGTCTAAACCTATTAGTGCTGCTTTTTAATGAAGTTTTTATTGAATGAGCAGTTTTGATGCCACTTTGCTTGCCAAGGTCATTACAGAAGCAGCTCATAACACTGAAGTAATTGTAACTGTAGTTGTAAATTATTTTGCACAAGGGCGAGTCTGCGCGTGCTTAGGCAAAGCAAATAGGCAAAACCCTTTGTGCATGAGCACGTGCAAGCCTGACACCTTGTGCAGGAAACACACACCCACTAGGAACGCAATTTTTGCTCTGTTCTTTTATTGCTATCTTTTCACACTGTTAAGGGGCAGGTATAGACAACTACTTTCTGTAGTGACTTCAAGGTGAGCATCTATTTTGTCTATTCGGTCAGGGAAGCAGCGAGTATTACACAGCACTCGTAGGCACAAACAACCTGACATACTGGAGGCATTATAAAACACCGTTATACCTTCAACAATGCAAAGGTGAGGCGCAGCTGAGGTGGCAGTTCATCAATCGTGAAGCGAAATTTCCCTTGGCTAGTGTGCCAGAATGACGAGTCTTCGGCTGGTTCAGGGGCCAGTACGGCATGATCGTTCTCATCGACCAGGGTTGCTGACGCAACGGTACACTTTGCCTCCGCTGCAGAAACGGAGAGAAAGAAAATACACCTTGGCGAAACAGTTGATGTCTCAAATTCACTTCACTGTTCAGCTGGAGGCTATTCACAACTCTTCTGTCCGATTTGTCATCTTGATTGGATTAAGCAGTCTTGGATTAAGCAATCCACACTAAAATGTACACCCTACCTGTGGTTGCTTGTATCAGACTATATGATATCTCGCCTTCATTTCACCCACTTCTGTCTCTACTATTACTAAAAATTTTTTTTACAAATTCTTACAGCAGAATGCTTCCTGAATGGCACTCTACAACTTCCACTGCATAACTAATATTTCCAGCAGGACCTGGCAAGGTGTCCTTTAATGCTCTTAATTAGTTATTGATGATGACAAAGTGACAAACCCTTGCAGCAACTCCAGCTAAGGCCATGCAAATGAACATCATTTGAACTAGAGTTATATTCCTCAACCTTCGTCTAAATGTAGCAAGTGTGACGAGCTATGGAATGTTGTCAAGTGGAGCACTTACGAACATCATCTTCGGTGAGTGTGACGGCACGTGCGAATGCAGTGACCACTTGCTCTGTGGGCATGATGGCCACTGTGTCCAAGTGGCCCGTGCACTCTTCCAAGGTGGCTGTCATTAAAGTCTGCACTTCAACAGGCTGTGATACTGATTCAGTATCCACCAGTGATTCAGGACTTTCCTGCACACATATACATGCACAGACATGGGGAATGCAGCCAAACCTCGCTATATGAAAACAAATTACAATGAACTATTGAGTGTAACAAAACATTGTAATTTCCCTAAGAACTGCCACCACAGAAACATGTGCATGTGACATCTTGTCTTAACAAAACAAAAATGTTCCTATAATGGGTAAAATGAGCCATTTTTAGCTCTAAACAACAACTTAGCAATCATTTCGCACCAACAAGCCTAAACGTTGTGGCACGCAATGCTGTTAGTATTTAACTTGTTCAATGCAGCAGTTCAGAACTTCAGAGGTCTTTTGGCCACCTGGAGCCAAAGCAGCTGTACTGTTAAGTCAGTGACCCTATTTCTGCACTCTACTGCCACCTGTTCCAGTGCTCTGATCACAATGCGCTGCACCTTGGTCGAGTGTCATGAATGCCAGAATGAAGCACAGACAGAAGAGCGCGTGGCTTACAGTACACGTTGCTTGGTGTAACTTCAGCTGAATAAACTGCTGCACATGTATACTTAAGGTGATCTGCGGCTTCGCACCCTGCTCTTACGTTCTTGGTGACCACTCATTTCTTTTGGCATTCTTTCAGTGCAAAAAGGTGATTTTGTTGTTCAGACGAGTCCGCTCCCATCCAGCGACAAGGGTTATAGCAAATCAGCAGACTGCTGTGCTCTGTAAGCATGATCATGAAACTCGAATAAATCGAGTGATATCAGTTTCATGCTGGAAGAATAGATTGGGACATGTAATACTCGTTTTTTTTTCGTTTCTTTTGGTGTCCACAATGAGCTTTTGTATCGGCATCAGATCACATGTTGACAGCTCCACCCATTCCCAGTGCCCCATGGGCAATGTTGGCAATGTTTATAAGCATATATTATGCAACACACTGAAATGTCCCTTGGCCTAGAGATTGGTATCCAGAAGCAACATCATATCAAAAAACACATAGCTCTCTTCTATAAGCCAAGTAATATTTACAAGGAAGTATTGGAAAAACTAAAGGACAAGCAATTATCACCAACCTGTAATAAAGCTATAAAAGTGATATTCACATAGGGTAGCCGTCGACACGAAGGGGAACATGACGTCATGAGCCATCACGCTGCTTCGTGTCACTCACCTGCTCACACGGGCTGTGTGGGAATGCTGCGGGGATTAACGGATGTCAATGACGTCAATCAGTATAAGCTGCCTATACTCTCGACACTGAGTGTACATGTGGGCATGAGCATGCTGTAGTGAGCAAGATGAAAAAGAAAGACGCTTTATCGCTGAGCTTTGGCATGTCGGCAGCTGTTTGTGCCACTGAAAAACTATCATTGCCCAATGAGCAAGACTGCCAAGCACCCACAAAGGTGGCAGAGATTTTTATGCCACCTCTATGCTATCGGTTAGCGCGGTGTGATAGGTTGTTAGACCAGTTGGCAAGATCCCTGCTGTCTCCCGTGCCAAGAAGGAGTGTTTCATACTGGTGCAGCAAAATGTCTCCCATCCCTGGTGATGTTTACATCAGCCCCCTGGTCCCAAAGAGGTGTGACGTCATCATCAAGTGATATATTGATGTGCACTCCCCACTGCAAAGCAAGGGATTTCTCCCCCATGTGAATACCGCTTCAGGATCAGCAATACACGCATTACCGTATTTTCCAGTGTATAAGTTGCGTTTCTTTCTGAAATTTTCATTGGTGCATCTTATACACCAGTGCGACTTATATGCGGCTTTTTCTTTTTTTCTTGGCGGGAGGGGGTGGGTGAACTGCTGTCAAAATCAGTTTGGATGGCATGGCCACGTGAAATGTGCTGGGTCGCCCTTCTCGGGCAGTTGCTACAGGTCGTGTGCGCGCTATGGAGACACCAGGTTTTTCGCGTGACCTAGTTGCGGAGCGAAGCGCGAGAAGGACGGAGCAGCAACACAAGCGGCGGCAGTAATATAAGAGAAATTTGGGCAGCTGATGGTGGTCGTTGTTTCGGAAATTAACAGTGCGAAACAGACAAGGACAAAGGAAAAGACAGCGCCAGTGTCGTGTTCTTTTATGCGAAGCATATTACGAGGGCTCAACCCAGCTCCTCAGGCGCGGCGGTGACCATGAAATCACGTGACACCGTGACGTCACGACAGAGGAGAAGTGGCTTTGGCTCAACTCTTGCAAGACGGGCTGGGTGGGAATCGAACCAGGGTCTCCGGAGTGTGGGACGGAGACGCTACCACTGAGCCACGAGTACAACGCTTCAAAGCGGTACAAAAGCGCCTCTAGTGAATGCGGTGTTGCCTTAGAAACGCGCTGTTTCTAAGGCGTGCGTCTCTTGCTCAGGCGCACATTTCGTTGCCGCGCCGAACGCTGCTTTGCTCGACGCTCACCGCGTCCAATGCGGGGCGCGTAGTCGCTGCCCTGTAGCCCATTGTCTTACACCCCTTGGCGGGTCGACGGGAACGCTGTCGCGTTCCACTCTTGAAGGCGAAGAAGTAATGCATGAGTTGTTTCTTCGTCTAGCCGAACCAAATATAGCCAAGCAACAGCAGTTCACCAGGCTAAACAGTGGTTCAACAACTAAAATAAAGGCTAGTATGCTTCGCATCCTGGGCTTAACCTTACCTAAGCCACAGCCATTTTTTTTTCCTTCGTCCTTGTCTGTTTTGCACCGTTAATTTCCGAAACAAGCGGCAGCCGGCTGCAAGTCGACCAACTCCGAAGTCGTCGCATCTGCAGATCATTTTCAAGATATGGCGTGCACCACTGCACAAACTGCGCACTTGCTACCAGAGTACAAGAGGCCCCCCTCGCTCCTGCGCTGCCATCAGCGCTTTCCACCATTGTACGCGATTCGGCTCACTGTCGCACGCTTTCACTCGCACATAAAGTATATATGGCACGCAGGGACAATGTTATCGCCCTTGGACTTTATACGGTACATTGCGGTGACCATAACCGCAGAAATGCACCCAGAGTGTCCATATCATTGCTTGCGTGTGGCCAGAGTTCACGAAGTGAACACTGGTCACTGTTCTTTTTTAAATAGCTTACCGAATGAACAGGTGTGTCTTATACACCGGTGTGACTTACATATGCCTTTTTTTTTTTTCTTACTGCGATTTTGAGGTGGGTACAACTTATACAAAGCTGCAACTTATACACCAAAAAATATGATACAATCACATGCAGAGCTACACCAGCAGGCAGAGGGACTGACTTGGCTTTCAGGGACAGTTGGTATCGCAGGCTCCTTTAGAGGGGCTAGTGATGGCTGTGTCCTGTGTGGAGGAGTGGCTGAAGATGACCTCTGTGGGTCGTCCTTGAGAAGTGGCTTAGGTGAGATGGGTGGATGACTGTTGGCCATGTTTGATGGATCCGTGGGGATCTACGTAGAAGGAGCGTGCAAAGCAATACCATGTCAGTACATTTATTCGTTCAATTGCAACGCAATGCAACCACGCAGTGCAAGTGAAGTGACACTGGCTGTTGAAGGTGTCAACAGTTTTATTTATTCAAGCGAAAATAAAACAGGAGGTGCGAGGCACTGAACACAGCTGTTGCAAGCCCTCATAGAACACTCAGTGATGTTAGTCGACATAGCCACCTCATTTTCACTAAAGGTTTCCTTGGCCATTCTTCATACAATATTCATATTAAAGACTTGCTTATTTTAGATGCAAGGCTTCACAGCACCTTTCTGCAAACAGACATAGCAGTGCCCTGCGTTAGCAACATTACATCAAACAATGTTCCCGTTGTTACGTTAACAGCAGTTCGTTCCCAAGTACAGTGCCATTCCTAAATAGCTTTAAGAATTTCACATCAAGGAACTGGCAATTTATACAGCACCTGCAAGAAGAGTACACATTTCTAAAAATGCAGCTTGGAATTTTTTTCCATTCCAATTCTCTTTTGCACAAGATATTTTAAAAGCATTTGTTTCAATCTCATACTTGCGTGAAAGTTAATGGAAGCATTTTAAATCAGAATGAGAATAAAGAAAGCTTGTATCAGTGACACATCTGTAATGTTATGAAACAGTGAACAAAAGACTTTAGAAAAACTTCAGTGATTTCATTGCATCGCTAATCAGCAGTACAGCCAAGTCACTTGTGATCTTCCGTTCCACTTAAGTGTGGTGCAGTCTGCACACCTCCCTTGCTGCTTTTTTTTATGTACGTTGTCTGCTCAAAATAAACATTAGTTATTAGTTATCGCTAGTCCTGCGTCTTCTTTCTCTCATCCTGCATTATGGTGTTCACACATTAAACCCGCGTGCATAAGATCTATTTTGGGGGACTGCTACACAATCGCAAGCACAAAAATGTCACGTGACGAAGGTGAAGTGACCAATATGCTGCTTACATCAGCCATGGCAACCTCCATGACGGGGCAGAAGAACTCTACAAGCGCCAGTACCAGCTGGTACCAGATGGCAGTCATCTCACAAGAGAGACATGCTACAGGCACTGCCCCAGCTGCACCTCCGGCGCAGCCAGCTTGGCAACATTGGTGCTGTTCACGTGGGAACCTCAGCATGGCATGCAGCAGGGTCAGGATCTCACGAGCCTCATTCGTGGCCAGTCCCCGGTGGGCGGTGATCTCTTGAAGCTCTAGCTGCACGATCCCGAAACAAGCACACTCGTACTAAACCTTCAATGCAAATACTAGTCAAACATCGTTGCAACGAAATGATACACAGTTAAATATCGATACTATAACAAAATAATGGATATAACTGTACCTCGCATGAGGGCACTTAGGGGCCCTTATGCTCACAGCAATTCCTGGTGCCATACATGCTATAATACTATAGAATGAAGTGATGGACATATCGAAGTAATTCTGGCTGCCCCTCCAACATCACTATAACGAGGTTTCGCTGTATATAAACATGGAGCACTTCCAGAGCATTTGGAAGTGCTCCAGTTCACACCAAAGGATTTTCCATTGGAGCACCAACAAAATAAGCATACCATGTGCTTATCACTAAAAAAAGACAAGGACAATGAAAAAACACGAACAATGACACAGGCTGCGTTCCATAACACATATACACCTTGCTTGCAAAAGGTCCCAAGTACAGCGTCGAGCCTCATGTTCCTGCCCTCGAGCTGGCTTCACTAAACAGACAAGTGGCAAAGAAGGCTGCACAAGATTACTAGGAGAGCTGTTAGTTGGATGGCGGTGATTTAGTTCCACCCGTGCCATTGTTTGTGTTTCTTTCATTGTCCTCATATTTCCTTATCTGTAAACATATGTCAAGCAGTAAATACGAACTAGGAAAATTTAAATTTCTTCTCGAAACAAAATAAATGTTGTTCCAATAATAGCACTTAAAGGCATCAACACAGTTACGAGAACAAACTCTTTGCTGGGTTAACTGGTTTATATGTAGAGAAGGCGTAAAAGTGTGAACTAAGATGACCACAAACAGACAGAACATGGAAGCACTTGTTCCCATGCTTTTTGTGTTATTATCTTAGTTTGTGATATTACGTCTTCTCTAGTTATGAAAACAAGGTGGAAAGCTCTATTTTTGTACACTAATTAACGTAGGTGCAAACTGACAAACACGAAGGTCGACAAAAATAGGAGGAACACTATTGCCAAGTGATTTTGACGAATGGTGAATGCTGTCTATATGTTATGCATACAAGTGAATCACATGTGTAGGGCACATCAATGCACAGCTGTAAGATCATAGGCAACAGTCTTACATTATAAACTTCAGCAATGTATTTCCCAAATCCTAAAGAGTTGTGTTCCTTTTTTCCTTTATGAGATGGCCTTAAAAATACCCCAGGCTAAAATATTCCTGTTTTCTTTTCGAAACAATGGTTCAACAAGGAAAGAGGACACAGTAGTTAAAGGAAGCCATTGGATACAAAATGTAAGCACTTCCCACTTAGATTAGACTAATATATTTATCAAGAAAAAGCAAGATGAGAGGAGCTTCCTCTACCCTTGTCTTTCTTTCCTTTTTGCTGCAAATTGAAAGCAAAGTGAACACGTGGTGTACTGCATTTTTATGCAGTGGCTCAAGTCAGAAACCACACATAACCAAAACTGAGTTCTTTGCCAAGCTAGTCGGTCAACAGATATGACGGAACTAGCACGAAAATTCTGAAGAAAGAAGAAACTCAAACAGAACAGTATTGCTATGTCTTGTTGCCCCTCTTCCTTTTTTCGAATTTTCATGCTACTTCCATCACGTAACCAAAACATTTTCATGTCTAAGTATATGCATGAATGTGCTTGGTTACACAGTGTTTAAAGTTTGCTTGCCTGCTTGATGAGTATGTCGACCATGAGTATGTGGCAGCTGAGGGTGACCTCGGCATCAGACTTTTCCTCACGAGGAGGTGCGTCTTCGGGTAGGAAGCTGGGCAGCTGGTCGCAGTCCAGGCCAAGGCTACCAAGCATGGTACCTGCACAGAATTACGAGCAGGATAAGAAAACAGTGATGCATTGTAGCAAATGATCAACATGTGAACGTGTGAAACAAGAGAAGCCTCAAACAAGGTGAAGACTTTTCAACCAGGAAACAAATAAAAATGTTGGCTCCGAGCTGAGGCTTCTCTTCTGCGCCCACACTGCTGATCAATTCAAGTCTTCATTTTCTTGTGGCATATTGATTTGTTTTCAGTGCCCACTGAGTTACTTAAAAGAAAAGCCTGCCTTCTGACTGGGCTAGTACAAGGGCTCACAAGGTGTAAATGTTGATAAGTAAGTGCTTGTCAAGCTCATTACACTGTTGCTGACGCCCTTTGTTAGATTCTAGTGTTATGGCTTATTGCTTACAACGCAGCATCAATTTCCACTTTTAAAGGAGACTCAGGATCATACATGGCAGCAAGAAAGCTGGTTCTATTTATATTCTTTAGGTGGAACAGATTGCTTTCCACAATATATGAGTATTATTTAAATGAAAGTGTGGAGGTCCTCCTCTCAAAAGAATGGCAGCAGTGACATATAACTATCTGTTTGATCATTCTGAAGCTTGGGAGCACTGAATATGCTCCAAAACAGTCCACATTCCTGGGCAAGGCCACAACATATGGCGAACGTACACTGCATATGCTGGACCAAAACTTTTGACAGCTCACAGGCCCTCCAGGCCTTATGCTGACATAAAAGTTGGGCCAAGTCAAGTTTATTTCAAAAAGAATGGTGGCGTCATCTGTATATATAGTGAAACAATACAGCAAGAGGTTCAGGTTTAGAAAAAGAAAAAACTGACACGACGGCCTCCTATATACACAAAGATAAGGTAATTATATTTAAAAAAAAACGAGCAAGCAAGTAATAAAGGTGTGGACATGCAAACAAGCATACCAGTACTAACTACAAGAGAAGTAGATTAGATGTAAAAAAAATAACTCGGTGTATACGATAACCCCTACTGAATACGGCTATTGAAGAACTGCCTGCACACCAGTGGTGTCCTGCCTCAGTGGATGGAACCTGGGTGTGAGACCAGTGACTTGGGCAGGTCCTTCCTTGGCAGTCGCATCACTTGCGGTGGGTGGTGCCCCCACTTGCACCCCAGAGGAAAACATGGAGAAGAGCAGGTTCAGGGGCACCGGAACCTCCAGCATGGTCAGGATCTGTCCACACAAGCACAGCAACTTGCATCGGTTACCAAGTACAAGCACACTAGGACAACTCAAGCTCGCAAACTACTGACTTCACAAGGAAAGAACAAGACCTACTAGGCAGGGCACTAATCATCAGCACAGAACTCCGTCATGAATGCCTTTTCTTCTGGTCTCTCAGTTTTTAATGAATAATCCTATCAACATAGGACAGACTTGTCTTAAATATGGCCAGAAGCAAGAGGCCTAAGTCCCATAGATCAATGCATGGCGTACCTGTAGCCAGTACAGTGCTTGCTCCTGTACTTGCACAGTGGTGTTCTCAAAACGAGCAGTCAGGAATCCATACATCTGCATGATGTTGAACCCCAAAGGGCTTAGGTCTGGATCTAGTATTTTGCTGCAATGAAGGAAACCGCCAGTTAATATTACGCAACGTGAGGTGCCTCTCGGCAACCGCTGCAGAAACTGCTGCCCGTGGCACACAATAGTTGTGCACACGCTAAGAGCATGTTGGCCACGTGTGTGGAAACGTGGACTCCTGGATTTGGCTGTGGACCTGCCACTCAGAACAGCCAAACTTTCGTGCATATTCTGGAGAGACTGTATTCCAGCTTTGGCTTTCTGGCTACTCTATAGTTTCTGCAGCGGATGCTAAGAGTAGCCCCAGAACAATTAAGCATATGCACAAGCCATTAGCTAGGCAATACCCAAATTTGAACATTACACATGCCACATTATGACGGGGTACAATACCTGAGGAGGATTTTGAGTTCAGAAAGTTCTTCCTCTGGTATTTCAAATCTGAAGGCTTCCATCCAATGTGGCATGATGTACTCCCACACCTGAAAATGTGACAGTGAGTCTCTTTACTCAGCCAGAAGGTGCTGCAAAAACTTAGTCTGCATACCGTACATCAACACAATCAGCCGTAACAGGAAAATTGCATCTTTTCATTTTTCAAACCTAGGTCTTGATTTACTGAAGGTACACAAGTTGAGCAGACACATACCAAGATGAACGTGCGACAGCTGTTTCCTTCACAATTACTGTGATGCTCTGGGTTCCCAGGTCAGCCTGAATCAAGATGAGTGCTCAAAGAAATCTACAAATTTATAAAAATCAAAGAAAGCCAATTTCCACGTGATATGCCATACAATATGTAATGTACTGGCTACTTTCTCCCTTTACGGCTGTCTCTCCAAGCTTAACTTGCCAAAAGATGTGTGTACAACATTCGTGTGAATCCTCATTCCCAGATGTTTCAAGGGACACTGAACAAAAGATAAGACCGTCTAGTTTGGGAGGCTACTTTTGAGCAAGCAAGAAGGGGTAACCAGACATGGTGTCAACACCACATTTCTCAAACATCTTCCAGTCATGAGGCAACCTCACAGTGGCTTTCATTTTGTTTTGTTTGCAGATCTACTTGTAGTACCGCCAGGTGCCTGCTCACAGGTATGGCAGCACGTCACCTACTGGTACATGTGAAGTTTCAATACTAGCTGGTGGCTTTCATTTTCTTTGTTTATGGTCTCTGTTTTCAGAAACACGGACATGAAAGTCGCAAAGCCGATAACACAGTTTTACTGCCACATCAAAGTATTAGTAGAAGAAAAAATGCTTTTCAATACAGCAATTACACATATTTAGTAACACGTTTGACACATGAACTGTTTGAAAACAAGCCCAAGTACAGCAACACAAGCTTCAAGACAAAAGAAAACTCAGCACTTACATCTCTGTTGATAATGTCATACGGAACGAGGCAAAGGAGTGTCTTGAACCCCTCCTTTATCTGGTCAGTCTGGCATGGCCAGTTATCCCTGGCCACAGAAAGAACAAAAAGATGTTGACTACTGGTGCAGCACAACAACCAGCAAGGCACGACACATTGGGTCCAGGAACGCATTTGTTGAACTTTGCCACAGTGTACAGCTTCTAAAGGCTAACTGCAACAAAGCTTCGGGCTGAATAAAAAGGCTACAGTTTCAGATACCGATGATTTAGAGCAGCCTCTAAGCAAAATTTTATGTTTGAAATACAGGTGGATGCACTGCGAAAAGCTAGTAAAAATGTACATTTTTGATGCCAAAACTGGGAAGAAATGCCGTCATTACCTTTTAGCAGAAATGACACAGAATGTGGAACAATAAGAACCAGCAGGGTGGTTCCTCAACATAACCTCAAAGATTAGGCGGTACATGTTGCACACCGAAAATCTTGGAGGCCATGGTCTGGGATTTGCACGTCATATTCACTGACCACCAGATGCACATGTCATCTGCTTAGGTGCTAATTAAAGGTAGTTAATAAAAAGATTTGACAATTACCAGCTCATCAGTTTTGCCATGATTGCTTCAATAGTACATCTACTATACATTTGTAGCCAATTTAGCCAATATTAAACTTTGTTGCAGTTGTCATTAAGAGCATGCACTGCATTTACCTCAGTAAAAAGGTGCTATCATGTTACTGCTTAAAACTTCATGCAAAAGTTGGGGTGATCTTATGGGAAAGAGTACACAAGAACTTACCACAGCCTACGCGCTTAAAAAAATAAAAGCTCTGAGATGAAAGAAAAGCACATGAAATACGGCATTGAGCAACGCAGAAAGCCGTCTGTCATCGCTCACACAAAAATAACAGTGAGATAGGGACATTAAAGACGTAAGTCAAGGTCAGTCAGTAACAGCAAAAGTTGCTACGAGTCGGCGAAGCCAAGGCAAGCTTCAATGACTGGCGACTTCTCTGGCAGTTGTGCTATTAAATTAGTCCTTGTGTTTCCATTACTGATTCTTCTAGCAAATGAACGACTCAGCAGGGAAGCCCAAAAAGAGTGCACAGGATTCCAAACAGCACAGGGACTCACCAGTGCCCTCCAACTTGGGCATACTCTGCAGGGTGAGGCAGGAGACAGGACACGAAAACGTCAAAGTGGGTGCGCGCAATGTCCATCAGCCAGCCATGGATGTACTGCAATGACAAGCATGCACGACAATGTACCCTTTTGTGTGCATCATGTCACCAGCATGTGTAGGTGACCCCAGAAAACTTCCGGTGCACATTTACGACACCTATGTTTGCAAAAAAGAAAAAGTGTTTTCACCTGTAATCAACTATAGGCACACACTCTTGGTGTGTCCAAATATAAGAACATGCCTTGTACATCAAGCTCTTGTATCTAGCTTTCCTGTGCATTTTGGAATAACATTCATTTACCAATGTATGCCTTAACAACGTAGAAATACTGATGCCATGTGGAGGGTCCTGTATATTTCCAGGTTATTGCAACTTGTATTGCTAAATTTAGTGGGCCGTTTCAGATGGTGAAACACGAAGTCTTTTAAAACCTATGTGAGTAAACATTAAAAGGATCTATACTGCGTACTGCTGCATCAATGAACACTACAATACTTTACACAAGGTGAGTTTCGCCTGCATCCGTCGGAACACAGTGCAGTAGATTTTTTTTAATATAGGTCGCAAGATTAGCAGGACTTTTTGTTACTGCAACAACAAAAATGTTAATTCATCACCTCATGGCTGTGCATTCTCCACACAAATCAGCAACTAAAACCGACCCAAATAATTTATATTCCACACCCATATCGATATTCAAAAGCAAAGCATTATCAAGACGTAAAGGTAACTGCATTGTTTTAAGGATTCCCTTGGGCATAGTAAATTCACGATATAGCAACTTCATTTATTAGGCTAGTAAATTTTAAAGCCAAGTTTTACTATGGTAATATAACACCAGTACAGGTTCATAAGAAATCAATTTAGATTTTTAACAAGGAAGCAAGCCATAGTCCTGTACTAGTGAGCAAATTTCGAATTATTTACCAAACAATGAAGACCACCTTAAATGGGGTTGGTAAAGTGGTGGCATACTTACCTCTGTCTTAAGCCTTTCCAGTGAATTTCCTGTCTGATCTGCAATGATAAATAAAGGAAATTAAGAAACCATGCGCAAAACACTGGCCTATGGGACGTACCATCAGGCAAGCAAGCAGTGTAGTGGAACCACTGAAACAGCATTCCCAGGAGGCGGCCAAGGGTCTCCTGTATGGAAGGACCGGCACAATTTAGACAATACAGAAACACATTTTCTTTCTCTATGTTTTAAGCAGTTATGCGACAAATGCTGAATATTCTATGCCAGGTATAAAATAAGCCAGGTACAAATAGCATTTCTGGCTAAAGCTATGGCTCATTCAAACTTAAGTTTCACAGCAGGCCTTTTAGGGCTACGACATTTTCACAATCAATAGACATTGCTTGATGCCTTCCATGTTAAGTGTAACCAACATGACAGAAATTGAGACATCCTTGAACTTCCACTAGGTCGGTTGAAAATAGTCCTTTAAAAGAAAAAGATATGCCCTGCAATGGTAGAAGA
This sequence comes from Dermacentor albipictus, assembly GCF_038994185.2. NCBI lineage: Eukaryota > Metazoa > Arthropoda > Arachnida > Ixodida > Ixodidae > Dermacentor > Dermacentor albipictus. The sequence goes on along the minus strand of NC_091827.1, from coordinate 20,528,861 downwards.
CCTATAGCTTGCGTGCCTACACTAAAGGTTTGATTGAAGATTATTTAGTTCTGTTTCTTTATTAGTACTTCCCAAACAGACACGCTTCCCACCGATTAACATTGTCCAACATTTTGCAAACAGACCAAGAAATAAATTAGAGAACAGATTACAGGAAGAGTGTTGTCTTCGGGTGTGCAGAGGCCGACCAGGAGCCAAACACCATAGCGGCTCAGCAATTGACGCTCTTCCTGGGCCATGCATTCCAGAGATTCCTCGGGGCCTTCTGAGAGTAGGCCACCTAAGCGTGAGTGGCGGTCCGTCGTCGATTCCTTGCTAGGAATGCCCCCTTTGTCTGACGAGGGCTGTGCCTCCTTCAGAAGACTGCATTACAGGTAAGAGGTGCCAAATGCATGACTTTCAGTGAAAATGAAGTTTATAATCAGCTTTGGCACCTTTGTGCTGGAGCGACATTTGATTACAAGTGAATGGTGAACTGTTACATGTAAATTTCATGAAGCGTTTTTACGTGCGTCATGTAAGTGTCACATCACAAGGTTGTCATGATGAGGCGGCAGGCTTAAAACTATGGCTAATAAGTCAATGTGGCATGTAAAAGTGCCCAACAAAAAAACTTATTCATCAGTTGTTTTCTCAATGCCAAAAGATGGGCTGATGTGAAAGAAAACACTCGAGGTGGTTAGGCATTTATGTGCTTTGTAGAATGAACAAAGCACTCAAGATAATGTGAGAGATGAGGTGGCTGACCTCCACTATCTGATACTTTTCTATGACATTGTGTAGTATGTTATCTACACCGCTCGCTTTCCTTTTACCTCGTATCCCCCCTCCTCTTTCTGCAGAGTAGTAGGCCAGAGACTTATCTCCTCAGGCCAACCTTTTCACTGTTCATTAAAAATCTACATATGGTATGACTGCTAAGGTTCTGATTATTAAAAAACTGCTGCGGCCACTGCATTTTACTACTTCTTATCTGCTAATGTCTCGATTCGGAGTCACGCAACAGAACAGGGTGAGTGGTTCAGCCTGCACAACTATGATGGCATTTCATTTCTCACTGACTGTACATCCAGCCAGTTGTCCATCTTTTCACATTCTTTTGTTTTTCCACTAATTCTACCTTTTTTTTAATTCTCATTCTTCAAATGTCCAACCCGTATACTTCTTACCTTCGTACCTTCTTAGTTCCCTGTTTCTCTGGAAAATATGCCCACCTGTTTGACAATGCCTGCTTACACGTGTAGTTCTTTTTCTGCTTTTCTCAACCTACTTAGAAATACCAACAGCAGTACCCCTACATGTTCATTCACTATCACAATTAAACACACACTCACCCCCCCTCCCCCCTTTTCTTTAGGGCGACATCCTTAAGCTACATCATGCACCAGCTTACTCTTTTCCCCCTCCCCCATTGTGGGTGGGGAAGTGTAATTTAAGCACACGTATATGCTGCTAAGGAAAGCAGTTGACCACCTGTCAAACGCGAGTCCACTTGTCAAACTGTTGGTTCCACCGACATCCCTCGTTCGACCACTGATAATCACACAAAGCAAGCGTAAGATCGATGTAGCCACTGTTTATGCACCTGACAATGGCTTCAACAAAGTAGAGCTGTGTCTCGCGATCCATGCTCCAGGGACTCGGGATGGGCCGCAGAGCCACGTGTTGGCTGGCACGCTCATTGTTGCCAGCATGCTTTCCCTGGAAGCACTGGCCGCAGTAGCGGATGGGCCGGTTGCCGTTGAAGCTGGCGCACTCCATGGAGAAGCAGGTCACGCTGGCAGACTTTTCACGGCCGCTGCAGTTCTGCATTCCAGGACAGCATTATATATTAAAAGAAAGCCTTAGCCTCGTATGCCACGCACTTCTCTATAGCACCTTCTCACGCATATCTCATTCAAGTGCTGCGCACACAACTATGCATACCATGGTCACGCATTGAAAGGAAAACCACATTGACAAATGTATTGATATTTACAACGAGTTGCATAGATCTTGAAACACTTCTGATTAGACCTGCACTGCAAGTTTGAATAATATGTGCAAAGTGTTTTGGTAAAACGAGAAGGAAGGTAGACGTCCAATTGCGTGCTCTTGGTGCCAGTATGTCGTCAGATGGCAGGTTAACTTCTTTCCCGTTTTCAACTAAGTCAGGCATATTTTCCAAGTGGTTGAATGAGTGCTTCCCAAGTATGCTAGACGTAAAATAGTTAATGTCCTTGTATCGGATGTTCCTGTTGGGAGTTCTTGCATAGAATGTACATTTTGCAAGCTTGTCAAAACTCTTTGAAGAATGTAAAGATTCTTAATCCATTCTGCAGCTACTATACTATGCTTGCCATGATTCTGAGGCTGCAAGAAATATGGCGGAGCTACATTTTTAACGGACATAATTAACTGGTGCCTGGCAGGGTTATTATCAACAATGGTTAAAGAAGGGATGCCGCAGTCTTCAGCCTGAGGCATCCCTCGTTCAGTCACTCTTGATCACTTCGAACCTCTGCTTTGTTTCAACTTCCTAAGCATATGACTCACAGTCCAGATAACTGCCCTAAAAGAAACACCACCGGCACAAACCAAGAAAGTATGTACTGCCTACCTTAATGACAAATGCCATCAACCCTTTAAGGACAGTAAAAAAGCCTTGCAAAAGCCTTGCTTGACAGTTCCCATTTTGCATGCACAAAATTGTTATGATCACATAAAGCAAGACCGTGTGAAACATTTCTATCAAAAAGGTGAATTTTACTAGGAAAAATAACTTTTTACACTAACAAAGGTGGGCTTCACTGTACACATGTGAGTCCACGTTCCAAAAACCATGGGCAAGCAATTCTGATGAATTTGGTAAACTTTGTAGACCTTTTACGAGAGAACTTGGGAGTTAAAGGGTTAAGTTGACCTGTTTCACTCCTTCCTCCCTAGCAATAAGCACAACCAACCTTGTTTTCGCAGTGAAGTGAAATCTCCTGCATCGGCAGCAGCACATCCATCAGGTGGTTGGGGCCGTGTTCCCGGCGGATCTGGTCAGCGCACCCCTGGCACACGAACAGGGGTGGCGGCCGCTCCCCCGATGCAATGGCAATGGAGTGATCAAGGCACATCTGTTCACGGAAAAAGTGGTGCCAGTAATGCATGTACGTATTCCCTTTTAGTAAACAGGTTTAAATTGTTTGTTGTTTGAGAATGGTGCTTTGACAAACAGCCGCTGTATTGACCTAACTCTATTGGCAAGGGTCTGAAATTTAGGGTATAATTAAAACATGGCTGTTATTAACGATGGAGTGTCATGTGTAGCACTGTTAAATCTAGTTTTAACAGTTCATACTACTCATATGATAAGCCAAATTCAGAAGTGTAAAAGAAAGCCTCTTAGTTTGGTGATATTGCAATTCATATTTTAAGCATACAGTTTTATTGTGGTGAGGCAAGCCAATGGTGATTGACTTTATTTTTTGTGCATTACGAAGTTGTTTTTACAATATCTGACAGCAAACTGATTTTCCAAACCAAAAGAAAATTTTTCCTTTCGCCTTGAAAACAATTGACACAGAATCAAGCATGTCTGTTCTTCACAAGTTATGAAATTGTATCATTCATCAACTCTTCCTTCACAAAGCATCGAAAACTAGCCATGCTGCCAGCTCCAGCGTTAAATAAAAAAGCATGTCACCTTGTAGGCTTCCTTGTTTTCGATGCTGACACAGCTCTCTCGTTGACACATCAGTGGCTTCCAACCTAGAGAAAAACATTCAACACATTCTCAGACAACTTGTGGGTGTCACATTTACATATAAGCCACTACCAGAGATGCTTGACTACCATTTCATTATAGTAAAGTACACAAATATGCTAAATTAAAGCTGACAAAATTTTTTTCTTGTGCGTGATGCTGAGCTAGTACTTAAAATGCCTATATCAAGGAAAGTGACAGAGGCATAATATTTAATTACCTTACTAATTGTAGTAATTAGTGCACCTTTCAAGTTAAAGCCTGCATTACCGGAATCAAGCATGCTCGCAGTAAGCATTAAATAAAATATGCAAGTGCTCCTCCCATCTGCTTTTGTTTGCGCTGTGGCTATTATGAGATTGATCATACCACGTTAAGCGCACACTTCAACATGCGGAAACTAGAGATCACTTTTGTCCTCTGAAGAGTAGTTCATATGCATATTGTAAGGAATTAATTTGCATCCCAGCCAGTGTATTCAGAGCCATTTTGTTTTCTCATTTTTTTAGCCACACAGACTTTTCATTTCATGGCAAAAATTACGAATGCGGTTTGTTTTCATGATGCAACATCATGCAAATATCGAGTGGAACAGGGATCACGAGAGCTGGGATGAACATAAGAGGATAGAGTACACGAAGAAGAAAGCTTGCATCAAAGTTCAACAATGTATGCAGCAGTCCTTAATATGATATAATTTTGAGGACAAAAATCCCAAGTTGGGACACTAAAAGAAATTCTTAAATCACATGAGTCAAAAGATGACCTAGTTTTTCTCCCTGCAACATTTCAATTATATGCAGATATCGCATTTATTTCATCAGGAGTTTTGTTGCATGAAGCCCCAACAATAATTCTGCGTAATCATTTAGTCCCGCTAACAGCTGTCATATTAGGTTAAGTTCTGAAATGCAGTTCAGTCGAACTTCGATATAATAAATGTGGATATGACAAACTATTGTATATAACAGAATACATCTAACTTATCTCTCGCCCATATCAGCATGTAGCAAATGCACGCTTTCCATATTTAGTTGCATAATGCTCGCACTCACATAATGTTCACAGCACCCGCATTGGTCATCTAAAATGATAATTTCTTTACTCAATTAATCATCGCACCCTCGAAAATGGCTGCGGCAACAGTCGTCTGTCTGCCTGTTTCGACATCCGAGCTGACACTGACACTGAATAAGTTGGGCAAAATCACTTTATTTATTCGTTTAGTGACTCGATGTTCAGCTAATGTTTACAAAATAAATGAATTTTGCAGTTTCTGCTTTTGTAAAACCTGTGCTCCTATTACAATGACAAACGCTTTTTGTTTGCAAGTGATATTTTGTTTGTGTTTACAACGGTTGGCGTGAGAACCTCAATACAGAGCCACTTTACTTCTAATTTTTCTATTTACCTTCTAGAGCATTCTATCAAAAAATGTTCCCCACACAATTATTGAAACCCCCAGCTGTGCATCAATCTTCCATGGAAAAAAGTGCGAACATTGTGCGAGCAAATACGGTATAACATATATTCGATAGAACGAAGGTATTTTCGTTTGAGGCGTGACTGTTTCAACAGAACTTTACTGTATCTGCAGACCTACTTAACTCTTTTCATTCTTGCCTTCTCTAAACTTATTCTTGCAGAAGTCTGGACTTTCTTTCTTCCATCTCTGTTAGCCAATATAATAGCTAGTGCGCTGCAATCATTGGAGAGCTTCGACTTGGGTATACAGCAAAGAGACATCTTACCAATGGGGCAAGATCCTGACAGAGTTAAACAGGGGCAGAGGCCAGGGTGAGACAACAGGGTGACCACAGGGCACAGAAGAAGAGAGAGACACACACACACAGCTGAATGGCACAGACATATACACCACAACACTCACTTCATTTCTTTGCTTAAAAAAGAAAACTGAAAAGGGTACAACATTTTCAAAACTTAAGCTTCAACAAGTCCTACCAAATGAAACATCTTCTTTATAGCTAAAGGGGCAGGAAAGATTGCAAGTCTGCCCCTGATGCATAATTGGCATGTAGATGTTATGCCACATGTCCTGGATGCTGCTATCCAAGACACGTCGGGAAAAAACGGGAAAAAAATGAAAATGAAGCCAAAGAATTCATCAAAGAAATTAATTGGTAAGTTATATTTGAAATGTAGATATAATAGGGGAAAGGGAAATGGAAGTGGACGAAAAGACAACTTGGTTTAACCTTTTAAGGATGGCAAGATAATGAATAAACTTGCAAAAAGAAAGAAGGAATTTTTTTTTGCCTGCAAATGCGCCCGATGATAATATAAAGCAAGGCCACATGAAGAAATTTTGTCAGATGGATAAAATTACTTAAAAAAAGAAAATTTTACACTGCAACAAAAATGGGCCTCACCACACAAAAGTTAGTGTATGCTACCAGCATCATGTGCAAATGATTCTGATGATCTTATAAGGCAAGAACATGCAGAAAACTTCTGTCAGAAAGGTGAAGTTTACTGCGAAAAAAAACAAGCAAAACTTTCACAATGTAATGAAGGTAGGCTTCACTGAGCATAGGCGAGTCTACGCTCCCAACTTCCCTCTTCCATAGCTATTTGTGCCATCTGATGCTATTTTCAACCAGCACAAAATAAAGCATTGCATCTGAAAGAAGTGTGGAGCAACACAGGAGCTCAAATCATCTTTAGGCCTGCACAAAAAACAAACAAAAATAGTGTTGGACAAGCAGGCAAGTTTTTGCTTCACGAACTGAGCTCATCATCCACCTTGAAAGACTTAAAGCAGTGCATGCATAATGTAGAAAACATGGATTCGGCTCCGGCTTCCACCAAGTTGTCTTTTCATCCACTTTTGTTTCTTTCCTTATACCTACCTTTCAATCAAAACATAACAATTAATTTCCCCTATGCTTTCCTCGTCTTTCTTCTCCATAAAGTTGTAACTAACAAAAATCCAACTCCCTGAGATCCCCTTAGTAATCTTTATCTAAGACATTTTAAATACATATATGCCTACACTATGCATTCTATAGCGGCTATTGCTCCTTGTTGCAAAATTACCCCTCGACACGATAGTAAACATAGTGTACTCATACCGCAAATTCTCAAGAAAACTGCATTTCTGTAAGCTGCTGGCATGTTCATGCTTGGCTTTAATGCAGAGCTACCACACTATGCATTATCCGAAACAGTGAGGTACCAGGTGTAAACTTTTTTGTCTAAACAGATAAAAGAAATTGATTGTGTCCGGTATATAGCTTGCGTTTCAGCCTAACCCTGCTTGCCTTCCCTCTTTGCAGCAAACAGATTGCTATACTGTCACTCATAGCAAGAAACAACAATAAAAGGGGAATGACCTCTACATGAAAGTCTCATGGTATTGTGACATCATATGAAAAAATATGCCCGAGCAGTGTCTTTCGTGTGGTATTTCACTGTGAGCAACACTTTAATAAGTGCCTCCTCTGAACAGCTAATATTTCGTTTATTATCAATTTATTTTTTAAGACAAATAAAACTAGTAGCAGAGTCAAAGTGAATGAATAACAGCGCAAAGTAACGACGACGAGAAGGCAACAAACACATGCACTGACTTACATTGTTGTAACTTACGACATTGTAAGTCAGCGCATGTATATATAAAAACAACTTGCTGCAGGTGGGGAACAATCCCACCTGTAATGCGAAGGTTGTCGGATCGTTCTCCACCTGCGGCAAGTTGTTTCTTCATCCACTTTCATTTACATTAATTTATTGTTTCTTTATATCACTTATTAAGCACATGTAACTTCCCCTATGTTGTCCTTGGTGTCAGTGTTTGTTGGCTTCTTACGATATGATTTATTTGAAACAGTGACATGCAATGGTGGGTGTTTGTTGCTTGGACAGATTAAAAAAAATTGCCTGTGATAAGCAGCTCAATTTAGCCTCTCCAGCTGGGTAACTTAATGAAACAGACAACAATGAGCCAATAAGTAACAATGTTATTGTTAATTCATTATTTCATGGCCAATGTTGTATTTATAGAATGCTCTTCTTCCACATATATAGAACTAATGCATTCTATGTGTGAAAATGAATGCCCAAAACTGACAGTTTTCTCAGTAATTCTGGCAAATGGGTGTGGCCTTAGAAATGACTGATTACCACTTGCAACTAAAGGTTAATCATTACAGATCAAATGACATGTTCACAAAAGCCTCGTGCTTCCATTTAATATTGGAGACAAGGCTGATTACCAGTGTTCTGCAGATGTAGCGGAATGCCAGAAAAGGAAAAAGATCTACAAGAGGCATCATGCACATAGGCTTCTCTACATGACAAGTTGTGTGTTGCGGAGCACTCACACTGCTAAAATATACACTGTATTCTACTGCTACCCAGTGAGCAATACCGATACAAAATACAGAAAAGCCAATGAACTATGCACTACCCCAGTCATTACTGTTGCTCAACAGATCATTCTCTCATGCCTTCTAAACAAGATATGACTACTAAATGCATGTGAAGCATGATGTCTGTTCTGGAGGTCTAGACTACCAAACAATCCCATGCCAAATCTTAATGCTACTAAGCAGAAATATGAAGTTCTAAGGATAACTAAAGTAAAATGAGTTTTCTACAGTCACATTCAATATGAGTTGAAACACCAGTGCCCGTGTTCAAAGGGGCTCTGAGAATGCATGATGGCTCTGACATACGAAAAATTGGTTTAACAAATAGCGATAATTGAAACCACATTTAGTTGTGCAATTTTTCATATGTTGGTGCCACCATGTAGCCTTGGAACCCCTTCAACCATGGGCACAGGTGTAACAGCTCATACTGAATGTGACTGTGCGTAATGCAGCAATCTCTTAGCAAGGAGACAAAGGCTTTGACAGAACAACATTTATAGTATCAACATACAATTTCATTCTGCATGCAGCAAAGGAATCAAGCTGGCCAAACATGATGCTCAGTTATCAAAAATGTGTTTATCTGTTGATACATGCTGTTTCTATCGCAATGCACAAGGAAACTTAATTCTCTCTACAAAGCAAACCAGATGGCTCAATATTTTGTTTAAATGAAACACATTGAATTTAGAAGGAATTAAAGTTATTAATAAATTGCAATGAAAAATTGTAGAATGTGAAGCAAAAAAGAAAAAGATTGCAGCAGCTTCAGACATTAAATATGTGCTGTGACTGGATGTGGATCAAAAAGTGCATTTGGTCTACTGAGTGCTGTTATCACTGGTTCCCCCTATAGTATCAAAGTCAGTGGCATCACTGGTGAGTCAACATTCCACAAAGGGATCCTTGGGAAGCATTCTTAACCTCACTGTTTCACCTTGACTTACATGCGCTCCGTCCGAGTGGTTTTAAATGATGCATGGTGCTGCCAAAAAAAAAATTGAACTACATAAAGTGCAAGGTAATTGAAGAAATCACATAAGAATGAATGACTTCTTGGAGTGCAGTTTGCACAACAAATTTGACAGCTGCTGCGACAAGTTGGGGTCGAGTGCTCGGGTTTCCGATGTTCCCGTTCTGAGACCACAATGTTCCAAGACTGCAATCTAGCTTGCTTGACAGGGACGATTGGGAGGTAGCATGTATAGACACTTCTAGGGAATGCAGTTGGAAGACACAGCTTGCAGGTAAGGTCACAACGTAAGGACACATGCAGGTAACGCAGGCATACATGTTCCAATGTGCGATGCTGCACTGCGTGAAGACTGGCCGGCGCACAACTACGCTGCGCGGGAATCGGGCATGCGGCGAGGTGTGGGCCAACCTGAGTGCCTGATTGAGAACCCTTTCTTGTCCCTGAGCATGGGGTTGAGAGTGGGCCAGTAGTGGAAGAGCATTTCCACCGCTGGGTGCCGTGCCTTGGCCGTGCCATGGGCGATCACGCACAGCAAGTCCTGCACCACAGCTCAAATCATTTATGCTCTAGAGACCACTTGTACATGCAGCCCACATTATTGACACAGTTGGATCTTGCACAACTCACAGCAGCGGTGTTTAATAACTTATTTTTTCTGGAACTATAAAGAATACACAGTGCCAGAAGATGCTGCCATTGCTCAGGTGGGGAAAAGTTTATATGGGACAAACTGACCAAACTATGTGCTGTTACATCCCCAAGCGAAGTCTCTAGAAACCAGCAAAAGCCAGAAAACTCCACTAACAAGTTGGCTTGCTTGTCATTTTTCACTTGTTACTTCAGTGCCCCACTAAGAGCTGCCGGCACCAATGACCAACAGCCATAGGTTCCGGTGAAATGAGATAACATTTTAAATAAAAGGAAGCACATCTCTCTTATCACTGGCCTGACACAGCAGACCTGGCTTTGCTCACATGAACACGCTACGAAGCTTGAGACAAGTGGTGGCAGGTGGTGTCATCCAAATGAAACATATTCACTCAGCAGGTTGGGCATCATATTCAACGTTGAGTTCAATACAAAGAGCTAGTACGAATTCCTGTAGACCCAAATACAAGTACTCATTGCTTGAACATAATTTTGCTACGTCTAATATTTCCATGTGCTGGCATATACCTTTTTCAAAATATACCTTTAGCTAATGGAGAGTGCTTGTGTCCATTGTACTTGAGCAGTGTTTTACTTTATTATTTGTCCCAAACTGCTCCATTTACGGTGCTGCTTTATCACACTAAAGAGATGTTTTACTGCAGAACGAACCTGCAGTAAGCATACAACAAAACTGAACTCCTAAAAGTTATCCCTTTCGAAAAATGTGGAAGTTCACTTTGTTCACTGCACAAAGACATGGGTAGGATAAGATAAGAAGAGCACAGGCTTGTCCTAGCCTGAATGCTCCTTGTGCAAGTATTTTATTGCATTGTGAGAAATGGACCCTTTTCAGTTTGCTCACTTCACCTTCACTACAAAGACACACAGAGACTGTTACATGTAAACCTTAAGAGAGAGCAGCATCGACTGTAGATAAGTTGTACTTGGTACCAAAATCAGGCACCCATGTAACCAAAGGAAAAGGACTACTTGCCTTGACAATGTCTCGTTTGAGGCTCATGAGACATTCCAGCAACTGGGTCTGGTATGCTGCCAAAGGCAAGTAAGAAACAGTAACAGTATAAACAGTGCGTGAAGGTGTGAGATGTAATTAAACAAATTCGCTGCATAGGTAGTTTTTTTGCAAAATGAGTAAGACCTTCCTTCTCATTCTGCCTTCAACAAAATTTTCCATACTGCTGTCTAAAGAGACGATTTTAAAAGAAGCATAAACTGAAATAGTATTGGCTTTAAGGAAGGGCCTAAGGAAACCAATTCTAAATAGACAGCTCGTATAAACCATTTCTTTCCACCGTAGCTATCTACATTCTTATAAGTGCCCTTTATCCATATTCAGATAACATCTTATCTTGCCTACATCACAGCTTCTATTTTCCTGCCTGTGGAATGCTCATTATGGTGCAATCTCTTTCGTATCCACTGCTATGTGATGGCATTACAAACAAACATAGGCAACCATAAAGATACGATTAGAAGCTATCCAGACGGTTGCAACAGGAGCAATATTGTGCAATTTCCTGCACTGTAGATGACTCTGCAAGCTCAGCCGAGTTAGCCCTTCAACCTCTCAAACACTATATATTTACTAATGCAGTATTCAAAGATGACAAAGCGCACAAGCACAGCCATGTGGTCGAGTTGGTGATGCATGATTCAAGTGGAGGTTGCATGTTGCAACAACATCAAACAGAGAGAGATGAACACACTTAGCACTCTAGCACTATGTCTTCACAATATGCAACAGTGTACTGACCCACATTCTCTGTGTACTGGAACACCATCATGATAACTGCTGACGTAGACATGTTGGCATAATTAAGGGCATCTGCATCCACTGGATTAGCTGGAAGAGAGACAACAAGGTATGCCTATGTTAAACCTTACAAACTTTGACTTGCTCCCAATTAATTATGCAGCATCAAAATAAAGCGAAACGGTAAGAGGGAATTAACTGATCAACATGCCCATTACACATAATTACACAGAAGTCGAATGTGTGATCTCCCTGTAGTCAGTTAAAGTAGTCTCGTGTTCATTTTATGGAGTCTGAATATAGCCCCTGTTACAAAAGCAGGTGAGCCTGAAAATGGAACAAAGCACTGAAATAGTTCCGAAATTGTCTGCATTTGAGGTTATGTGCTCATAGTACATTCTTCCATGATGGCCACAGGCATACTACGCAAGCCTAAAAATGTGAAATACATAACCAGCAACAAAAGTTAGGGGCTTCTTGAGGACAACAGATAGAGACAGGATGTCTCCAATTATATGCTTTCCTCTTACAAAATATTTTTCGCATTGTTTGACTGCACATCTGCAATGTAGCTGCATGGAAGCGCAAGATCTATAAAGTAGCATGCAGCCAAAGCGTCTTACAAAGTTACTAAATTGAAGTCATAATTTTATTATTAAAGACACCTGTCAAAATTATCAGCACAATCTCTGATATATAAGAAAACTGAAAATCTCACTGGGGTCCAGCAGAACCAACAGTAGCATACCAATTACTCTGCAACATGTTCGGATAATCTTTTAAGCGCTGTGAACAATTACAGCTTGTCTATTGTCACGCTAAGGAATGTTTTACATGTGTATGGCTCATCAAGCCAGTTTGACAGACAGAATATGCTACAAGAGCAAGAAAAAGACTGTTTGCAGGTGTGAAGCAACATTTACTTTTGAATTTCCCTGCTTGAAAAAAGAACAAAAAAAATCTTTAGAAAACTGTCGCACATTGGCAAATCAAATATTTTGTATTAAGAAACATTTACCCACATTCTATACTAGGCACTTAAAACATATTGTTCTTTCTAAATAAGCTTAGAAGTGCCAGACACCCCCCTCCCCCCTCCCTTTTTTTTGCATCTTTTGGAAGTTGCCAATTTCAAACATTGATATGACAAAGCAAAAAGAACAAATACCGAGTGAGACTGGACTGGACTGGAAAACTTTATTATGGTCCTGCAGGACGCACTTAGTCTCTCACGTAGGAACGGACTGAGAATTCCAGAAAATTATAAAGACCAAATGTGTAAGCATACATCTGATTATCATAAGTGTCTGACCTTCTAAGCTAAGCAGAGATCCTAAGATTACCTAAGCTAAACATTATAACAGTAAGGAGTTGTGTCCTCAACCTCTAACCATCTGAATAGACAGCTCATGATGTGCTGTAGTAACTTGCCTGAAAAAGTATTTGCTACGCTGTATTAGGCTTATGTAATTCCAAGGAGAACAGGCACCTACACAATATGGCAGCTCAAAAATGGATTGGCAGCTCATCCAAATTCAGGCAAAAATGGCAAGTTAATCTACAAGAACAAAAATCTGCCAGCATGTGAGGAATTTATGGATTACTCACTGATGGTGTAAGGCAGCAGGTGATTGCAGAGCATGTCTACAATGTCCTTGTGCAGGGATGCCGGAAATAAGGCCATCGATGAGGCCACAATGTAAGGCAGTGTGTCCATATATTCATGCTCCAAGAATGGGACCAGGCAAGCCAGAGTGTTCAGGATCGTATAGCCGAGAGCTAGGACAATAACAGAGAGTGGGACATAGCCAGGTAACAAAACAGAATTAAGCTGGTAGGGTTATAACATAGAGCGAAGCATTGTTCAGACAGTGTCTTCACTGCTTACAATGAAGCCACCATTACAATCCATAAATAATTTCAGGTTCCAGCATCCCTAACAAAAGAATCAGCACAATTTCAATCACCTTCACACATTACGAGCTCTTAGTAACTCGTTCACAAAATTTCCAACCCACCCTACACTTCAACAACTTGTTGAGAGTGTAAATTTTCAAGAAACAAAATACTTTACTTGGTTGACTCAATAAGTACATGACTGTCGCAATACATCACCAATCATAATACTGACACATTTCTGTGCCCCTCACAAAAACATCAATAACAAAAACAAAATTGTTTATTTGGTTACTCATGTCTAAATGCTTCCTGCCAAATGTAAAAATCTCAGCCATGTTACATATCATAACAGCATGGAAAATTGGCTGTCAGAAGAAAAATGGAAATAACAAATTCCATGCTCAAACACAAACCACCAGAGGCCAGAAACTGTATCCCATGTCTCGTTACTGTCCAAGTAAGTCACCAAGGCAAGCCATAATCTCATAGTGTCAATAAAAGAAACTTAATTCAATGATGCATACAACAGTACATAACATATTAAGAGCTTGTGATAACCAATAGCTTAAAATAGTGTACAACTAGCATTGTTCGCAGCATGCAACGAATCTAAGCAAGCATAACCAGCTCAGTTGTAGAGTCAAATGCCAAATTTTCTCACCATGAGCTCCAGACTGGATGACAGGAACAGCATCTACTAATTGCACAATGGCATGATAGAGAGCCTTGTAGTCCAAACTTGGAAACAATGTTGTTCTGGCATGGTCCTTTTCATGACAACGGATCATGTCAAGAGGAATGCTGGGCACATCTTTGAGGACACTGAAAACAAAGTGTGCAAGAATACAGAACTCGCAATTCAACTTCAAAAGAAAGAGAAAACCAAGAAAGAATAAAACAAACAAACAAGAAGTCTGGCGATAGGCTGTTTGACAAAACAAACACTCTTAAGTAGGCAACTGAATCGAATCACCTGTGCGAGGCAGAAGACAAACTGTCTATTATCACCTGAAGCAAAGAATGTATACATATATTCCACCTTTGACTCATGGAAACAAGAACTGGTCCTGCCATATTAACAAGAAGAATGCGTTATGCACAGGTCACAATGAAGTGGTCAAGAATACAATCACAGTTAAGTGCACATAAAGTGATACAATGACAGTTAAGTGCACATAAAGTGATACAGTGACAGTTAAGTGCACATAAAATGACATTTTACTGACAGATGTTTTGTCATGTTTTTTATAAACAAAAGCTTTTAAAGCCAACTGTGATGTTTTGCTAGTGCATCTCATAAAAAGCTGTGTTCTAATTAATATCTAGTTAAGGATCCGTGTTGGGGCCACTGTTATTTTTCATTTTCATTAACGACATAACCAGAAATATTGACTGTAACATCAAACTGTTTGCTGATGACTGCATCCTCTACCAAACAATTAACACCTACGAAGATCATGTTTCGCTTAGCAACTCACTAGACCAGCTAAATGAATGGTGCAAAAAATGGCAAATGACGATAAACACAACTAAATCAGTTTGCATGACGGTAACAAGAAAAAAACAACCTTACGACTTTCCATACTTTATTAACGGCACAATGCTAACGAAAGTTCACCAGCATAAATACTTAGGCATCACTCTAACTTCTGACCTGAGATGGGACGCGCACATTGCCAACGTGACCTCGAAGGCATTACGCAAGCTATTTTATCTCCGAAGATGTCTCCGCCTCGCACCCACGTCGACTAAGCTTCTCGCGTATACTACTTTCGTTAGACTGGTTTTAGAGTAGGCTAACACAGTTTGGTTTCCCCACTCAGTAACTAACGTAACGAAACTGGAAAAAGTACAGCGAAAAGCGCTGCGGTTTATTCACAACAAGTATAAGCGTACAGTTTCACACACTAACCTTGCAGCTATATCGGGTTTAGGGACGCTCTCATCAAGGGCGAAGCAAGCACGGCTAAAATTTTTATTTAACTTGATTCACAATTATTATAAGATTGACCTCACAAAATACATATGTTTTTCGCAGTCACGATCATCGAGACATAAACATGCACAAGCTTTAACAGAATATTCATGCCATAATGACACATTCATGTACTCTTATTTCCCCCTCGTAATAAGGGAATGGAATCGCCTCGATCCGTCAGTCACTTCTGCAGACTCATTATCTCAGTTCACATCACGGTTAGAATCCACATCTAGTAATCAGTAACGCAGTCTGATTCACATAATATGCTTTGTAATTCTTGTAAGCCATGCTGATTATCGTGAGGGTGTTTACTGTTATTTTTGTTCCTGTTTGCTGTTTTTTTTCATGATGTATTATCTGTATAGCTGCGCATGTCTCCTAGAAATGTGTTATCTATATTTGTTTCTTTTATGTATTCTTACCTTGTTCCTTTACGTTCCTTGTTTGGCTTATTGACATGCAATTTGTATGTGCACGTTTATTACCATGTCTTTCATTTCTGTATGTCCACGTGCTATGGTCCCTGATGGGACTGGCAGTATTGAAAATAAATAAATAAAATGCCTTTGTCACAAATTTGTGGCTCACATTCTTGTGTGTTTTTCTGCACCTAGCAGAGTATAAATTCTTGAATACGTGTCTAGAATGTGTGCATGTTTATGAGGCTCTTCTGTACATAATACTTGCTATATACACATGACAAAAGGTAAATACCTTCACACATTTTCAAGTTAATTAACTCTTAGCAGCAATGCTTGTGCTTACTCATTTCTTGTGTTCATATTATTGTTGTGCTAGTTTACCTTAATCATGTAATACGATATAGACCAACAGTTAGGCCTTATATCTGCAGGAAATAACATGCACAGCAAAATTAACATACCCACTTATCATTCCTGGCATAAGTGCTAGTAGAATGCTGCTGAAACGCATGTTTTAGACAGCATCATCTGCTTCAAGAAATACCAGAGTCTTAAAAAAATAATCAAATAGCAGGTGTGTGCATTCACATTGTGCAGCATGTCTACAGGACAAGCTCAGATGATGAAATCTTTGACTGTCAGTAGACATGGTTGTCTTGGCTCTTCCAGCAGGCCTTGTCTATGCCTCCAGCAGAACCAGTTCAAGTTTCATAGAGGACTTGTGACCTTTCATATGGCACAGTTTGTTTCAGCTTTTTTTCTTATAAAGAAGTTTGAAAAACAGTATAAAGTGAAATATATAGCTTAAATAATGTAGAAACTTGGGCCAGATGGTGTAGCAAATAGTTCAGATTATCAGATCTGCAGCATGTTCCCAACAGTGTTGCCACAATTTTTTGAAGCGCGTTGCTAAAGTGAGACAGAAAGATGGCTAAATTTCCGCTGAATTTGGTTGCAAGGTCGCTAAAATTGTTGCTAGAACTTTTTAGTATATTTTAGGTAACGTAGATGCTTCAGAAAACTAAAATATAAGCTAACTTAACATAAATAATTTACCAAAACGTCTCACAGTTGTGGGTAAAGAACAAACAGCAGTTTGCCAGCAGTGTATAGAGGGCTTTTACTTTACTTTTACACTTACACAGCAACAGACCATGACAGCTGCATTTGGCATTTATCTTCAGGGAGTAAGGTTGCATATATAGCACAATTCAAAAGAACATGAGTGCTCTAATTTTCGTAGCACACAAAGGCAGTACATAGTCCCACATCATCCCTAAAAATTTTCTAGTTCTTGGTGCTCCTGCAATGAAAGCTCAATTTTGGGATACGCACTGATTTGAATCTTAAGACAGTGATGTAATTATGTGAGATTTATGCAAATAAAATGCTACGCTACCCCACTTTGGTCTGCCTGAAAACTCCTCACAGTACTGATCTGGGTGAAAGCCATAACAAAAAGAATCAATGTGTTCAGACTTGCATAAAAGAGCCCATAAGCTCCAATGTCTATGCCTTTCAACCGTCATGCAATGTGTCTTATTCACTTGTTGAGTTCTAAATTTCACTTTAAAATTGATTCCAATAGGTATAGGTAAATTTATTTATGGCTACTCTTGCAAATGTCCTCTAATCAAATGTATGATTTATCGAAAGTACAGAACATAGAGCGTTTAGACTAATTCAAATGGGTTTCATAAAGAATTTTAAAATAATAATAAAACCATGCATTTTGTGAGCCCACTGTGAATTTTTGGAAGGAAACAATTGCTTCATTATAGTCACAGATCCCACCTACTGTACAGACAATTCCAGATGCTGACATGTATTTTTTGAACAATGAAGTGTGCTTTAGAAGGTTACTTTTGAAGCGAGTTTCCTAAGTTCGAAGTCGCTAAAGTGTGGCCAATTTTCTGTCATATTGCTAAATAGAAAATATGTGTTGCTAAACAGGCAAATAAGTGACTAAACTTAGTGACAAAATTGCTAAACCTACCAACAAAATCACTAAAATAGCAACACTGCATGGTTCCCAACCTCTCATTTTTGTCTTTGTTGTTTGTTTGCAGCTGTATAAATCTGAAGGCTTGAAATAATAAACTCATATGGATGTTAGCCAGCGCAACACGTGTGTCCTTGTCTTCCTCATGCTTTGTCTAAGCTCTGGTTTTGTAAAATCTGAACTGCGGAATGTAGTAACTTCCCCTACACTGACTGAGCTTTTGTTCTTGATGGCTCAGGCTTTAGAATGAATCAGTTGTTTACAATGATGACCTTTACAATGATGATCAGTTGTTTACATGTCTATTGCAAAGGAAATATTTCTGTGTTTTCCTTCTGACAAGAAACAGTTGTGTGTACCAGTACTTGGCCTCCTCCTTCTACATGAGTTATGCACTCATTTCCGAACTTAACATCCTGCAAGATGCATCTTGAAACTGTAAAAGTGCACAAAGACAAGAACGAAGAGAGTGGACAGGATGAGGCGCTTTGTCCTGCCCACTCTCTTCGTTCTCGTCTTTGTGCACTTTAAAATTTAAAACAAAAAATTTTAACAATTTAATTTAATTTGTTTTTAACACAATTTAAAACAATGTTAAAATGCAAGTAAACCAACCAGCCCAGTTATCCATTCTGTTGCAAGGTGCGAAAGAGGCATGACTGTTACCCCCTATTATACTTTACAAGTGGAGCCAATTAAGCAGCTTGTGTACAGACAGATAGCTCCATTCAACTTAATTTCTGCCATATAAGTACATGTGCAGTGTTGGCAGCTAGGACTGTACGTTCATGAGAAGATGTTCCAGTTATTTTTTATCAGTAAGTCTTAAACACTATGATTCCAAGGCATCAAGTTAGAACACGGACATTTGTGGTTTGCTCGTCATAGCTTAGCAACAACATGAGGGTAAGCTTTGCTGTGCTGGAAGAAGAGAAGCGGCACAACAAAGACTGTTCCTGAACTGCTGAAAGGAAAGCTTTCAAAAAAGTTGTTAAACATGACAAGCCTTCATCTGATAACATTTAAGAACCATGGAAAAGGGCACAATATTATACAACTGACCTGAGTAGTGTCTGGGAGAAATACTTCAATGTGTTGGCAACATCTACCCCTGACGGCAGAGGAGGGAGACCATGCAGAATTCGTGTGTGGTAGTCGTGTAGATTGCGAATCTTGGCGGTGACTGTAAGAAAAGTTTTATCGATCAGGCCAGAGCAAAAGTCAAAGTTTACAATTATCATGTCTGAAATGGGCAAGGCTGCCCATTTCAGATGTGCATGAAAATACTCAAACCATAAGTATGGCCATATACACCCCCAAATGGAAACTGCCCATCTCCACTAGTTCTAAACTGTCTTATTAATCAGCTCGTTTGAATTCTAGTCTGTGTTCACTGAAGGGCATTGAGCATTTGAACCACATTTATTTTTGAAAAATTCACTAAGCCTTATGCTATTTTTAGAGCTGTGTCGATAGATCTGTGAATGCACAACATACTGTCTGAATTTGGGAAGAATGCAGGTAAAGTAACCATTTCTGATTTTTTTTTTCCTACATCCAGAAATTGTACTAAAAGCTCAATGAGGAACTAAAATGGAGAAATGACAAGTGAACCCCAAACAAGACAAGAGCTATGCTTAAATACATATGTGGCCAACCGTGTTGAAATTTAATGAAGTAAAAGACAGGCTAAACTGGTGAGATTCTTAAAAATATATGCTATAGCTCTATGTAACGGTAGTATCGGAAACTATTAATACTGATTCAGTTAGAAAAGGGAATTGCATGGAACAACAATAACTTGGACCATCCTAGTTATTGTCGTTAGTTTGGACCATCCTACCCATACGCCCATATTTGCAGGAAGTGACAACACATCAAGCTGCCAGGTGCATTCCATTACCACTGTATTTTACTTTTTTTTTTACATTCATGCACTAGGAGGACAATTGGCAATTTTTGGTTCCCACCGAGTGGCCCACTATGTTTAACTAAATTTTGCCCTCTTTCCTCTAGGGTGTACATATTTGTCTACACAAAATAAAAGCACCTGCCGGTAGTCAGTGTTCGACCTGTCTGGTCTTTCTAGTGCTGTTTTTTCGGCATGATGTAACTAAATCCACAGAATCTAGTTAGTGCACCCCATACCCTTTGTCAATTAAATCGTTTTCATTTTCATTATATGACCAAACACGTGTACCTGTGCATTTTTCTTTTTCTCCTTACCAAAGAATTTTGGCTGCACCCTCGCTCAGTGTTTGATGGCACAGTGATGGTAGCTCCACACCTGTTGCCATCTGTATCGCATATCCCCTACTTCAACACAAGTGTGATGCATTTTTTGCTAATGCTGCATATGCAAGCTTGAGAATTTTCAGCCCGAGACACAAGAACAAAATGTAAGTGGCAATCATGTGTAGACAAACCTCACAAAGCTGAGATTAAGAGGACAGAACATGAGAAAAAATTTTAGCGAGACTTCAGGCATAGAGAAAGGAATGTTCAATATTCCTTTCTCTATGCTTCAGGTAATAGACATCTATGATGCTTTATACTCACACACTATCAAGGTTAACACAAAGCGGAATTTGTCTATGGAGTGTAGCACCAACAGAGCAAATATTTTTTTTTTTTTTTTCAATACAGCTACACTGAAGGCAGCCTTACTTTTCAATGCTAAGATTTATGTGCCTTCAGGGTTACGGTCTGAACATGATTTCTTCATTTTGTGACAAGCTAGAAGCACTTTATGAGGGACACTTGTTATGCTATTCACACTAAGTTTTTGTAAATGGAAATTATTTGCCTACAGAAACATAGGAGACATGCAAGACGAACTGTAAAGGTCATTACATTAGCTCATTTAAGAGGGAATACTTACATGCGGCGGCTCTCGTTCCCATGTTGAGCTATACTAATCTCGACGTCTGGCAAGAGGGGAAAATGTGGGGAGAAAAAGGAAGACAACAGTTAAAAGTTTATTCAAGCAAAGGTACAATTCAGGTTTTTGCATATACAGGTGCTTTTGTGCATAAAAGACTGTGTCTGTAATGCATCTTTGCATGCTGGCTAATTTCCAATGTGTTGGCCAAATTAAGATTACCATATCTCAAAGTGAAAATGCAACAACCTAAAAGATGTTGTCCTTTAATTAAGCACTATGTATATTGCAACTGTCGTAAATACCACGGTCTATGGAGCTTTTACTCCAAGAAAGAAATGATAACCCATACAATATATTTATACACATACAGACGATTACAAGAATTTGATGTATCAATAGGGAGGTTCGATTTCCAGTGAATATAACTCATTTTGTACCGATGTCGCATGTACACTTCTGATCGTGATCGGCACGGATCCGGATCGAAATTCTTTACTGCGATTGGCTTTCTCGCGCATTTTGTGCAAAGGATCGAGCCAATCACGACCGAGAAATTCGATCCGATCGGGCTAGATCGCGATCAAAAGTGCGCCGTGTGACACCCATATTACTCGGCAATCTTTCCGTGAAGGTTCCAGAATTCAAAATGAAATTATTTCTTATTGTTATTACAACTTGAATAAACGACGCGTACCCATGTCTCTTGCACCTTACTCCTGAGGAACCCATGCATGCTGTTCTTCTGGCCATCATAACAATATTTAAGGTGTTCCGAATGCCGTACGCAACAGCTGCGCGGCAACTATATATACGAGTCAATCAAGAGTTTATAAACATTAATTCATTTAATTCTGCAATTCCGAGCGTCGGCGTTTTCAACCTTATTACAGCCTCTTTCCAGACGACCCCACGCGTGATTAACTCGCTAGAATGTCAAGTCGATACACAAATGGGAGTTGGGAGCAAGGCTGCGCGCCATGACCATCACATGATGAGCGGGAGCAGATCGAAGTGATCGAGACACCGCAGCAGCATCCCGCTTGCGGCGTAGTTTACAGAGAAACGTTCACGGCCATCAGCAGCTCTACACCTGGTTGTTACATCTGATCACCTGTGCTAATTAGTCGCGAGGGGACAGATTTCGGGGATGCCACTGCGGTTGCCGTCGCCGGTTCCGCATCCGGAGAGAGAGAGAGAGCGAGGCCAGGCGCGCGCTGGGCAGCAGAGCCGCTCACCGTTTCGTTTGGAGGCGAGAAAGAACGCAGGATTAGTCGCGCGCGCGGGGTCTTTTTTTCCGGGCGTTTTAGCAGATCAGCGGCGACCCCGGCGGTGGCGTAACGGCGGCTGAGCCTCCAAGGATCGGAGCTGTCGGATCGTTTCGGGTCCCCGTCGACGTTTGCTTCGACGCTCGCGCGAACCAGCGGCGCGGCGTTTTCGGGCCTCTCAAGTCGCCCAGGCACAGGCGGCCCGACCCACAGTTGTGAATGCGGAGCGGAAAAGCCATCAAGAGAGAAAGAGAGAGAAAAAAAAAACCAACAAGCTTCTTATTTTACACACTAGATGGCTGTAGTGTACCACAAAAGGAGAAAGCCGTTCAAGAAAAGAAAAAGCAAGATATGGCGGTAAAATTCGAACATAGCGTGGAACACAGTATGTTTCATAGGCTATCACCTAAAGCGCCCGTATCTGGTCTACCTTAATTCACTCGCTTCTTTTCTTTTTTCTTTTGTCTTTAGCGCTGAAAAAGATGGCGCAAATATACACCCGCAGAGTTTTAAATGCTAGAGCCGCAAGGCTGGATATTATACCACACCCATATCTGTTAGAGGTTGTGTTGCTTTACGCGGAAAGCGAATAGCAAGAATGGATACACGCAAACGCGTACATACGCACATACACGCACTGGCCATGTGACAGCCTTTCACTAATTCGGCGAAAGCGCAATCTGTAGCCGTTCATTACACCATACGTGGGTTCATACTCTGACATTCTGACTCAAATTTTCTTCTGCTCCGATTCAAATTATTTCCCTTGTTCTATTTAGGTTCACTTTTAGCCGCGCTCGCAATCGTCCAAGTTTCGCGATGACATCAGTCTGTTTTACGAGTAAGAGAAGGAAGAAGCTACCCAAAGCCGTGAAATGCTTTTTTACGGATAAACATTTTAGAATCAACGTTCAGACAACTTGGTTTAAATTTTTCAATTCTATATATTATTTCTCTAGGAGCCGTCTCTCTTGGAAACTACCACGGGGATGTTTGCTCAGCCGTGGAGGAATTCATAGTTGTGTCAAGGCGACTCTCTTAAATTATTCAATCGTTATTCAATCCCTCGCTGTGGGTAAGCGCCATCGTAAAAGGATGTATCATGTCCTATCCGCGAAATGTCCGTCGAAAAAGGGAGCTTCGCGAGGCAGGCCACAACCAGAGGGCAGGGTGGCCCCAGCTTCGTCGGAAAGCGTGCTGACCACGCGTGGCCCTACGACGCGCGAAAACCCGATCCGCTCATCTATTCTCCGCCCATGCCTGCCCTCGAAAGGGACCAAGGGCGCAACCTGCCCAAGCCGGAAGCCTACGCGACGCCAGCTGCGTTTAACTTGCACTCTTTAAAAAAAGTTTGCACCCTTTTGAGCGTATCTTGTCCCGCAACAATAATCGTCGTCTGCCTTACTTGCGTTTCGTTTCTTTAACGCGAGCCCGTTACTTCCAGGTCACGAACGGCATGCGCGTTAACGGCGTGGCACAACATTCTCGACAGGAAAGTAGGGAGCGCAGATTTTTCAAAAAAAGCAAACGCAAGCGAGGCAGAGGATAGTTATTGTTGCGGGACAACATAAGCCCCAAAGGGTGCAAACTTTTTTAGAGTGGTAGTTGCGGATGGATTCTATTCCAGTGAGTCGTATTATACTCTAACAGACACCCTTTGATTCCTGTCGTGTCGCCAAATAACTCTCTAGTTTGCACCTTTTGGGGTGTCACCGTGTCCCAAAACAATAGTGATCTGTCTGGCTTGCGTTTCCTTTCTTGATAACTCTGCGCTGGCTACTTTCCAGTATATAATGCTACTTGTCACGCTAATAACGCGCATGCTGTTCGTGACTCGGACGCACCGGGCGCGCAGGCTTAAAGAAAAGAAAGCCATGCAAGAAATATGACGATTGTTAGGGTGGGACAAGATGCTTTCCAAAGAGTCTAAACATTTTTTTTTTTTGCGATGAATAATGGTCATTACATGGGTGCCTTTCTTTGACGCTGCGCGCCGGTGCTTCCAGGTCACGAACGACATGCGCGTTGTCAGCCTGACGTAGCCCATTTTGGCAGGAAAGTAGCGAGCGCAGTGTTTTCAAGAAAGGAAGCGCAAGCAAGACAGATGGCGATTGTTGTTTGAGCACAAGACACAATCCAAAGGGTGTACTTTCTTAAGAGTTGGTTGGAGGCAAGATAGGCCTCAAATGGCGTAAACTTTTTTCGAATGTACACTCCAAAATATTTTACGCCGTTTGGGGCGTATCCTTGTCCCACAACAATAATCGTCATCTACCTTCGTGCCTTTCTTTTAACGCTGCGCGCCTGGCACTTCCAGGTCACAGACATGCGGCATGCGCTTCATTAGCGTGACCGAGTTCTTGACAGGATAGAGAGCGCCGACTTTTCAAGTAAGGAGGCGCAGTCAAGACAGATGACAACTATTAGACAACTATAAGACGTAAAAATAGTTTAATCGGCCGTGTAAACTCGTAAACATTCAATTAGTAAATAAATTTACAAGCACGGTGTCACGCGCGCACGGGCAAACATATGAACCCATCTCACTCGATGACCGCGGACATTCGCTGTCGAAACACTGGCTTGAGGAAGAGCGGCAGCAGCTGCGAGCGAGTTACCCTCCTTGCCGCCTCTCGCTTCAACGCGAACTAAGCGGCGAGAACACAGCGCGCACGAAGCCATCAGCCCTCAGCGTGCCTAGACTCTGTACCCGTCGCGGATCGCTTTCGAGATAGGGCCCTCGCAGCGGCACTCAGCCGCCCCGCCTTCCTCCCCTGCGCGCGCAAGCTCGAGCCACCATCCTCATCGGCTCACCCTTCATCATCATCATCGCCTGGTTACGCCCACTGCAGGGCAAAGGCCTCTCCCATACTTCTCCAACAACCCCGGTCATGTACTGATTGTGGCCATGCCGTCCCTGCAAACTTCTTAATCTCATCCGCCCACCTAACTTTCTGCCGCCCCCTGCTACGCTTCCCTTCCCTTGGGATCCAGTCCATAACCCTTAATGACCATCGGTTATCTTCCCTCCTCATTACATGTCCTGCCCATGCCCATTTCTTTTTCTTGATTTCAACTAACATGTCACTAACTCGCGTTTGTTCCCTCACCCAATCTGCTCTTTTCTTATCCCTTAACGTTACACCTATCATTCTTCTTTCCATAGCTCGTTGCGTCGTCCTCAATTTGAGTAGAACCCTTTTCGTAGCCTCCAGGTTTCTGCCCCGTAGGTGAGTACTGGTAAGACACAGCTATTATATACTTTTCTATTGAGGGATAATGGCAAGCTGCTGTTCATGATCTGAGAAAGCCTGCCAAACGCACCCCAGCCCATTCTTATTCTTCTGATTATTATTCTGATTAGACTCACCCTTGCACGCTTTCCACTCGCACCCACAGCACACTGCCGCGATGTTATTGCACTTGGACTTTACACGGAGCATAACGGCGACGCCGACGGATGCAATTCGCCTGAGTGTCCATACAATTGATATCGCAATAAAATGCACGCGTATATAGTGAACGCATACAAGAAAAGTTCGTTGAAGTTTGTGGGCGGCGGCGACGAAGAGGTAGCCGCCGTAGCCACGGTTTATTTAGGCTCACCAACCATGGGTGCCGCGGGATCTTTGGAGCGGCCGATACCGCAACCGCTCAGGTCGAGCGCAAGCGTGTTCTCGCACTACGTTACCCTATTCTAGAGCACTGTAGCTACGTGCACCTGAGCCGCCTTCTTCACCGGCTCTGGAGGCGATAGTCACGCCGTTACAAGTTCATTGTACGGGCGAATTTGGGCATATTAATTTACCCGATATATCGAAATATATTTCGCGCATAATCGTGTGCGTTATAACCAGGCTCGACTGTGGTAACATTGTGAATGATGCACTTGGTAGAAGTGTTCCCGAAAAAAAAAAAATAAGTGTCACACCCTCATTAGTGTTATTTGATTCACGGCGGATTTATGCATTTCCTGTCGTGGTTTTCAGGTCAGTTCAAGCGGTTGTAAGTAGAGAACCACCGCTTTCTTTTTTTTTTTACGTCCACGGTGACGACTGGTACATTCACATCCATGCAAGAGGCGTATACGCTCGTAGCCACGTAGGAACTTTCTTCTGACTCACTCGAACTTGACCAGGGAAGGGGGGCAGGCAGGTGTTGTCACAGGTCGTTGTATGTATCCTAGCTAGCACACAAAAATTACGGAGAGATGAGGGCAGGGGGAGGAGTACACGTAATCCTCCCCCACACACATCACCACCTTTCCCAAACACATAACCATAAGCTATCTCTCTCTCTCTCTCAGTGCGGCATGATCGACGTCACAGGACAGTTTTGATTCCAGTGTGCCTGCGAGTGTACACTGAATGCGCAGCTCCCATAAAAAAAAAAGAAAAAGCTACAACTGACTCAACATTTTATCACCCGCTATAATGTCGAGCACGGGCTTCAAACTGCCTGAATGCATTAGTCAACTGATACTAGTAATGGTTAGTGCTGTTGTCTTAGCCGGTTCTCTGAAGGGCGCCACCACCGCGGGTCGATTGAAGCATCTGCAGCGGGCTGAGACAGCTTTGCAGAGCAGTACCCCTGCAGGCCGATTGTAACAATATATAGGAAAGACCTAGATAAAATTAAGCCACGGATAAATGAATGACTTAATATTGCCTTAAAATTTAGCTTTCCAATTGTTTTTCTCGATTTTTCAGCTTACGTCTTGTTACTTCCCGTTTCTTGGCAGTACTATGCTCACTGGAGTGGCTATGCCTTCGCCCATGCAAGGACGTTTTCCCGTCTTGGTTCTCCATACTCTCGACATAACCGGCAGGGTGCATGCACACACATATACACACGTACACATACACACTTTTGGTACTGAGGTACCGAACACTCCTGCCCGGAAAGTTTTGTTCTACTGTGGAGTCGATCCAGACGGTCATGCTGACTGTTGTATGTCTACATCTTGTAGGGGTTGAAGTACGGACTCCGGGATGAAAACCAAACTTGGGAGGGTTTATTCTACATTATTTACAAGGAGGTGAGCGACAAGTATCAGACGTACAGTCATTACGGGCCGGCAGCAACTCGGACGCTGCGGCCCGCGGCAAGAAGTTCGAGAGAAGTGAATCAGGGAATCAGGGCATGTTCCAGAATCCTCAGGTCTCTCTGGAAGGCTTCTTATAAACCCTTCGAGCACTGTAAGTCACGTCATGTTTCACCAATGGGAGAGTCCGCTCCGATGACGCCACTTTCAGCCAATGGTAGGCGCCCGTGTCGCGGTGTCGCACCTGGCGGCTCTCTGCGGTCTTGCCTCGCAGACTGGCAATCCACTTCTTCTAGGCTGGAGAAGGAGGGGGGGCGCTCATGCTTCATTGCACAAGGGCCCACCTGCACCCGGTGGCTCGGCTCCGCAGCGGTAGCAGATGCCTTCTTCAAAGCCGAAGGGGGACGATTGAGCTCCATTGTACGAGGCCCCCTTCTAATCCCGGCGACGCGCGAACTTGTTGGCACGTGAACTTGTTGCCTTAAACTTGTTTGCTCGGCCGCTTCTCTGGAATGCACTTTCCTGCTTCTGCATTCCTCAATTAGCTGTGCTGCCATCCGATGTGGTCTGGGGAACTCGAAGTAATCGCAGGAGACAGCTCCATATCTAACAGCTCGTCCTCGCCCCGTTTGTTCTGAATGGCCGGTGAACTCAATTCGCTGGCCAGGAGGAACGCTGAAAGAAGCTGCAGGGTACTGGGGTCGAGCCTCGTTTGACAACCCTCGGGATCCTGGGCCCCGGAGAACATACGTCAAACAAACCAAACAACACAGCGCTGCACCACGCGCAAGCGCAGGCTCTTCACCCCTGACTCGCCAGGCTATTACTGAGTCAAAATCAACCCTGATCTTTTAGTTCCCCAATTTTGACCAAACAGTTCCAACCACCCCTCCAAACAGCTATCCATTTCTCCTCGATTGCCGACAAGACCAGAGTACTATTGTTGTTGCAAAACAAAAGGGTCGTTGACGATGCAAACAACAAATGAAAACAGCCGAACATAACTTAAGTGGCCTAACCACACGAACAGCATGTTTCCGATCTATCGCAGTGGCGTACATATCGCACGTAATGGTGCCACTGAACAATCTGGTCAACCTCACAAGTACGTAATCACAAGCGCACTAACCTTGTGGTCACTAAACAGAACGCGTACTTGCGTTGTAGGCAAACTTTTCATTTACGCTTACTCACGTTTCTTCCCTGAAAGTCCTACAGGACACGTGACATAAACGAACAATTAAACTTGCGGGACTTACACACTCCGCAGAACCCTTAAAATAATGCGTCTTTTAATAACTCGTTCCACGCGTACTTATCAGAGAAGTCAGAATACGGCTGCCCTCCACACACACTAGCAACCCAGTCATAAAGTCTGCTTCCTTCCGTCCACACAGGACACGCGCTAATGGAACTAAGAACGCTTCTCCGTGCAAATCATGCACTCACTGAAAATCTACGCGCTTAATCTTAGAAAATTCAAAAATACTTAAAGAAGGTTAAATAACACACACGCGCGTTACGATAGGCCTCTCAACAATAACCTTGACCCTTCAGGTTACTCACACATACACACACAAAAAAAAACCTATCTACTTATTAATGAGCATCTCGCGAGACTACATGTTTATATAAACCTCATCTTTCAAATCACGGAGCTTCTCAAACGAAAACACAGACAAAGCTCAAACCTTACACATTGAAAGAAATCCTAGTCTCAAATCGCGAAAAACTTTCCGATGCTCAAAATAAAAAAAAACAAGATACTCCATTTCTACGGAAGGGCTCTTCGCCTCCCTTTCCAAACGCTTATGTCTGACTCATACTCTGAGCCGTCCTCGCGGTGGCCGCGGCTTGAAAGCTACTCTGGCTGCCGAGAGACAACAAAAGGGCTGATTCACTATCAGCTCCCCCAAGACGTTACGGTCTCCTGCCAATTTGCGTCCCCGCGCCCCGCTTTCAACACAAACTCGATTGACCGCGTCGCTACTCCCCACCTGGTCTCGTCCTGCCACCTTGCATTTCTTCGAACTGCACGCTGAGCTATGAAAAGAACTACGGAACGACGAGGAGTTTAACAGCCTCGTGCCCTCTGTCCGCGTCCGTGCAGAACATTCTTCGCGGTCCCTCTTTGACCGGTGGCTCGAACGTTCTGGATGCGTCAACATCGTCCTAGACGACCGCACCTTCTTCCTCGCGCCCTGCCCTTTTGGGTTTCTCGCCATTTTTGGCGGCGCTACATTAATTACCGACTTTCGGTCTTTACCGCGCTTCTTTTTACGGCGCTTTCTCTTTGCACTCGCCTTCATGTCGCCTTCTCGTGCCTCGTGCTGGCCGGTACACATTTCGTCGGCCCGGATCGGTCTCTTACCCGCACAGTCTGAGTGATTCTCACTTAAATCAACACTCTCTCTGCCTCGACTGGCGGACAGCTCAACCGACTCTGGCACAATGCAGCAGGTTTTACTCGAGTAAGACAACTCGCACTCTTGCGAACTGCCCTCTACTACATTGCCCAGCTCACGCTGTGCATCGGCACACAGCCCGTCGGTATCGATCGCTGTCTCACGCGCACAGTCCGAATGATTAACAACTGAATCATCCCTATCTAGGCCATCTAGACTGGCGGAGAGCCGCACCGATCCCTGAACAATGCAGTTGTTCTCTCGTGGACTACGGAGCTCGCCATCCCGAGAACTACTCTCAACTGCATCGTCCAGCTCGCACTTCACTTCTGCACGCAGATCTGGCTCTACATGGGTGCTCGCGTCTGTCGGGTCAACAGTACCCTTTTCCTCGCTAGCAACCTCGCTAACCTTACCAGCGACGCACACACGCGGTAACTGTGCCAATTTGTTCGCAGCTGGCCTAGCTGTCTCCACAGTCATCTGTTGGCACAGCACCTCGTCGCTCTCACTCTGGCCTTTAGCGGCCTCTATTGCCACTAAGGCATCGTTAGCAGTTAGCTTTTCCCCTTCACTTATGAATCTGCAGCTAATCTCACAGGCACTACACTTTTCGTCGGCTTTTGGCGAAAATTTGCTAGATGCTTCCTCATTCTTTCGCTCTGTACTACCTACAGAATTCTCAGACAGCCGTTGTCTCTGTGCCAATAACTGATCACAATGCTGTATCTCTTTGATCAGTGCTGCCTTCTCTCTCTCATACTTTTCCTCTCGCTCAAGCTTACGTTGATTCTCACGTTCGCGTGCCTTCTCACGTTCGTGACGCTGACACCTAAGAGTAAGTTCTTGAAGCTCATGCTTCCGTTCCTTCTCGCGTTGTTCACGCTTACTCTCACTCTTAAGTTCACGACGCTCCCGCAAACGTACACGACGCACACGCTCCCGTGGCTCCTGTATCACCTCCCAAGCAAGCTTAATGCTTTCATCATCATTGCCACTATCGTTAATCGCCTTTATGATAGCTGGCGTTTCCATCCGTTCGTCCGCCTCAACTCCCAAATCGTCGCACACCAACAACAAGTCTAACCTCGTCAACCTTCTAAGATCCATGGCAGCTGCCCCGACAGGTGGTTAAAACTGTTTTCCTTAATTAATTTGTGCAAATACACAGTGCAACAAACTCCCGATTCCCAGAACTATCAAAATTGAACACACAACCTTTGAGTCTGGCGAATCATAAGGAAAAAAACCACGCGCTCACTTACGGTTGCAGCACCCTGCCATCCGGTTCATTCGTCCGCTGTTGCCGGTTCCTCCGGACTCCCTGGGTCGAAGGCTCGCTCCTTCTTCGCTACTCCCAGTTTCTTCGGACCTCTTTCGACGAAGGCTCTCTCTTCTTCGCTCTTCCCGGTTCCTTAGGATCTCTCTCGACGAAGGTTTATCCGTAGCGCTGCCACCAGCTGATGCATTCGGAGGCGATCCTACCACTGCCAACCAGATGTAGGGGTTGTAGGACGGAGTTCGGGATGAAAACCCAAAACTTGGGAGGGATTTATTCTACATTATTTACAAGGAGGTGAGCGACAAGTATCAGACGTACAGTCATTACGGGCCGGCAGCAACTCGGACGCTGCGGCCCGCGGCAAGAAGTTCGAGAGAAGTGAATTAGGGAATCAGGGCATGTTCCAGAATCCTCAGGTCTCTCTGGAAGGCTTCTTATAAACCCTTCGAGCACTGTAAGTCACGTCATGTTTCGCCAATGGGAGAGTCCGCTCCGATGACGCCACTTTCAGCCAATGGTAGGCGCCCGTGTCGCGGTGTCGCACCTGGCGGCTCTCTGCGGTCTTGCCTCGCAGACTGGCAATCCACTTCTTCTAGGCTGGAGAAGGAGGGGGGGGCGCTCATGCTTCATTGCACAAGGGCCCACCTGCACCCGGTGGCTCGGCTCCGCAGCGGTAGCAGATGCCTTCTTCAAAGCCGAAGGGGGACGATTGAGCTCCATTCTACGAGGCCCCCTTCTAATCCCGGCGACGCGCGAACTTGTTGGCACGTGAACTTGTTGCCTTAAACTTGTTTGCTCGGCCGCTTCTCTGGAATGCACTTTCCTGCTTCTGCATTCCTCAATTAGCTGTGCTGCCATCCGATGTGGTCTGGGGAACTCGAAGTAATCGCAGGAAACAGCTCCATATCTAACAATCTGGAGTTAACAAAACCGGACAGAAGCAATATCATCCAGACTAACAGAGACACTTGCATACTTTTGTTGTAACAGTGCAAGGGCTGCAAGCCATTGTTTTCTATTGAAGCAAATGTGTGACCGGGCTAGTTGGAAATCAGTGCCCTTGTCAGGGTGCCTCTCCTTTCTGTCATCCGCCCAAAAACCATGCTTTGCAAATGGCCTTCGAGATTGGAGGGTTGCGCGTTGCCAGATATTGGAGGCTATGAGCGCAGTGTAGTAGATGACGAGAATTACGTTTGAAACCGGTCAAGTGCTACCAGATGCCAGAGGCCATGACTTGAGTTGGCGAGATACGTTTGCGACCGCTGCAATCACTGGCGTAGCAAACTTTCTTTGACATTCGTTTTTTTGATGGCTTTCTTTTTTTTCGTTGGAAAAAGGAACCGCACAGCACTAGTTTAAATGCTGTAACGGTCATTTTCTGAAATCCTTTACAACTTTTGCATTGACGCGTCATAAATTAAGTAGGTTAACTAAATGTTGGCCAACGAAAGTTATTGATGCATAATAGAAAAGAAATATGCTCATAACTAGCATGCACAATGTTCGTTGGCACATTGCGATGTTCATGTGAATGTCTCGTTAACTGGCATATATCTTTAACCACATTGCTGCAATGTCTGGTTCCATAGATAGGTGTGCACTTGTGCTCATGCATCTTTCATTTATTCATTGTGCATTCACATTTATGTTTTCGAGCGCTTGTAGTTGCCATAACAGCTTCGCTAAAAAGAACTGCGGACCGCAGATGCACAACCTCAAGTTAAAGAGTGCACTGCGGTGAAACATAGAACAGATTCAATTATAGGAAAGTGGTATATGGCCCCATTTTGACTGCTTATATTACAGAAAGTCAAACTGTGAGCTCGAACAAGTGACACAAAGGAAGGGTTCGAATGAAACCAGCTCTGTAGTATATTCATTCTTGTGTAAAGTTTAGTTTTTTCGCCAGAGTGTTGCCTTTTGACTGCTTATGGATTTCCTGTGTACTAATATAAGGCATACTCAGAAGCCTGTTAATGTTTCAAGTTCAAGCATTTTTCATGGCTGTGTCAGTGACAGCATATTTTCTCATCAAGGCTATAATAACACAATCATAGTCCATTTCCTAAAGTTGTCTCCATAACAAGGTGCCTAAGAGTAGCAACAGGTGGGATGTCTTAAAAAGACGTTTGTTGGTGTTTTTCTTTCCAGGTATCCCTCTTTGTTTTCCAGCCCTGAAGACATTGCAAACATATCTGTGTGTGCTTAAATGCCACAAATGTCCCTTTCTGTATTGCTGTATAACTTGTACTCTACACACTATGATGAAAAATGTAAGTATTGGAAAACTAGATGCGTGACAAAATGTGAAAAAGGAAAAGAAACTTCTAGCACACAGCAGAAAAACTAAATGAAGCAACTAGCACACATTGCGGTGAATGTGGTTGAAATGTGCCTGATTGATGTGAAAATGAGATAAGGCAGTGAAGACATGACGAATATGGCAGAGAAGAAACTTTTATTTATTTAATAAACACAGTACTGCCACACATAAAAAATGTGAAGAAAAACATGATAGTGACTTCTCTACTGGATATGCTACATATGCTACAGCAGCAATAAAAGAACGAGGGAACCTCTCTGCTATTTACAGCCAGTAAACTTTCATTCCATGTGTGCTGATAATTGGAGGAAAATGTGTACACACTATTATATGCTCCATCCTTGCAAAGAATAACCTTCACTAAACATAAGCACTCGGTATGCAAACGCTCGAAGAGTACTGCAGAATAAATAAGTATACAACCACGGCATGTAGGAAAACCTTGGCAGTGCACAAAATCTTAAAACTGGCTTTGATCAACTCACATGTTTTGGGAAGGGCATACACCACAACAGAGAGGCCAATTCAATCACAGGATATAGCTGACTCAAAACAGCAGTCTTGGCTGGACCTTACCAAACTTGCACTATGGAGTTGCACAACTCTGCGCATAATAGCATACACCGGTAACTGACTTTATGCTTATTGTAGCAACAAAACTGAAAAGTTTTTTTCTGGTTTTGGTCAATTAAGTCATTTCAGCATGATGAAGCGAACTTATAATTATGCCTTTCTAGAATCAATTACTCAGACAAACACAAGAGTAATAAAATGAAAACAAGCACCGGTAGTTTGACAATAGCACCAGTGAGAAAATACCGTACACTAAAATTCACTAGGTGCCACATAAAATCATCAAGTCACATAAATATGCCTGATGAAAGCTGAGATGAAGGAGCAAGTTTAACCAAAAAAAGAAATTCATCCTTGCAGAGAAAATGAAGCACCTACGAAGTGCTTGTACCTATGTGCTCTTAGTAAGCAGTGGAACGCTGCAACACAATCTATTGCAGCATTTCCCTTGAAGGGAGTCGAACAGTGCAAAAGACAGGGACACATAGCGTACACGACAGAGGCAGCACTGTACGTCCACGCTATACGTGCGGTCTTTTGTGCCGTTAGATTCCCTTCCACATGCAGGAACCAGCTAGTTAAGCACACGCCTGCATTTTCCTTGCACAGCAATACTTAAACATACGCGTCATGTGGACAAAGGAACACACAGAAGTACAAGACTTCATAGGTTGCCAACATATCCTTGCCAATATGCCATGATAAGGCAACTTAACTTGCAGCTCTTTTTAACGAATTATAAAACACTATTTTGTAGTGACTACCGTAGCTACCAGATCAACTGTCGCTACTTAAAAAAAAAGAAATGTAAGAAAACATGAGGTGGTCCATTACCAGAACAATGGTTCAAAATATTACCCTCAAATTACCAAAAGCTTTCAAACTAGACTTGGTTACACAGTTTATAGACACACACATACAGGAAAGTAAGACTCTCTTAAACTGCCGCGTCCGATGAGTGATGAACAAGAACAGGGCTTCTTTACAAGGGATGACTGGAGAGACTCGCCCGTCTTTCCCTTTGGTGTGGCGATAAAAAATCGGCACAAAAAACTATAAAGCCTGATAGCAGCGCAACGTAGTCTTCTTGTCAGGTGGTGTTTGCAGATGAGACACGCATCCTCACACTTACCACAGAGATCATTCAACTGACACTAAGCTTTCTTTACACATGTGACTAGTTTTCTTGGCTACAGGTATGGTTCGACAGCTAAACATAATGGCTGAGAAAGCAAATCACCAGAACAGAGGCGTGGCTTGAAGCTGTTTGTTGACATGGCAAATGTGCTCATGACAGTCTGAACTATTGAGCTCTCATTTAACTATGACATTAACGAACAACAAAATGACAGAATTTCGGCGTAAATCATCATTGAATTTCGGAAAAGTATCTTTCCATGTCACTGAAGTAGTGCTAGAACATTTTAACACACACGATAGGCAAAAGTCAGAATGATGCATGAATGGTGTACTCTCTTCTTTTCATCTTGTCAGAAACGTCAAAATGTACAGACAAGACAGTGCTTTTCTTTTCAATGAAATCTCTTTCAATGAAATGCCATACAAGCTTTCACACTTCAATGTAACTTCAAGAGCACTCACAGCATTTGCAAACTTTTCTCCCCTACTAAGACACTACATATATATAACGTAAGCAATTAAGTGGTAAAAAGAACTAGAACACGAACATAATGGCAGGACGTATATTCAGCGTCAGATAAGCCTTGCGTAATGGCCGCTCTGTGCTCCACAGACAATCCTGTACAAGCAATGCTATCATGCCAATGCGTGTTCTTGCACTGCATACAACTGTGGTGACAACTGGCACGGTGCAGGTTTTCACCGGTATCTTTTGCAAGATGCGTTGCCCATGTCCAGTCTTCTCCTGTTGTAATCTATGATGTGCACTCTGAAATTTCATTTTTGAGATTAACTTTGTTCAAACATAAGTGCGCGCCAGGAAGAGCATGAATTTCACCTCGTGGCAACACCTTGACAACCAAGGGAACGCATGCAATGCAATATTGCTGCTTCTTGCAAGCCGTATGAAGTCGCTGTCACTGCAGAATAAGCACTGCAAATAATGTAACTAGAATGATGTATAGCTTGTCCTAGTTTCCCTATAGCTTTTTAACAGTAGGCATCAACAGAGTTCGATGTATCGGCCACTAAATGTATCTTCATGTTCATGTGGCTTTGAAGCACTAATAGTACTAGTGTAAAATGATATGTATGCTGCCTCAAGACACAACACTCTGCAAATTACTAGTGACACTATATAATGATTACAAGTTGTATTAAAGAAGAAAGAAAAAAGAAAAAGGACAAAACAAGTTCTTGAATAATGGTGCTACTGCCTAAGATGACCAATTACGAGAACACAGAAACTGAACAGAAGGCTATACAGACAGACTGTGATTTTATAAGCAGTGTGCAACTACCTGTCGTGCAAAGAAAGCGAAGAAATATATATGGCAGTCATCATAGGTTGGCGATCAACACTGTAATTCAATCCAGCTGAACTCAAGCGAAGGGCTGCTAAATGTGCTAGTGTCTTAAATGGTACATTTGTGAGCACAAACTTTATATGCTTCTGCAGCTCATACAGGGTGGGAAAATGTTCCTTGCTCAATGATCTCATTCTGATTATGCGTTAAGTATTGATACAATAATTAAAATAACTAAAAATCAAGGAAATAACTGATATGTCTTGCCCTGAGACTGGGACAGTGTTTTGTATCTCAGTTCTAACTCCAAGGAACTGTGCGCATTGCTGAAGTGATCATAGCACACATACAGCAAATAGGTGGTAAGCCATTTGTGATATGTCAGTCAGTGATGACAAATATGTCTAAAATACAGCAGCTAACAACATTTGTGCAAAATATACAAATTAAGGTGAAATGACAGGCATTTCTGATCTCACCTTAATTAGGAAGTTACTTGTTTGCTTACTCTGCTTCGCAACAGATGCAAACATTCTTTTGCTCAGAGAAGTCACAAGAAGAATCTAGTGAACACACAGACCCCCATTATTGGAACAATAAGTGTCCAACTGGCACAATCCGCCGACGGCATGAACACCAGTGTTCTGATAGAAACTAAGATCATTTGACAGTGGTCTAGTTGGTTAATCATTAACGTGAAATCGGTGAAGACTGTAGAATAAGGCAAGCTCGAAAAAAGTAAACGCATGCCAATTCGCACTTCAAGATGCAGTTAACTCAGCCACTAGGCGCCTGAGCTGTGTGGGAAAGCCAAAGCTTTTTGCCATCACAGTGTTTATTTGGAGGAAAACTTGAACCAAACTAACCTGTCCAATGCCTTGTTTCAAGGAAACCGGGGAAAACATAAAGGGATCTGCTGTGGAGGCTAGCAAGAGGTGGCTGGGGGAGTGGTGAAGCTAATGAGCAAAAAAATAACATAACAGACACAACATTATTTATTACAGTGAAGGAAAGTTCTGCTACGGTTTCTGTACGCCGGTGAATGCTGGCATGTGACGGCGTGGTTGCTATCAAATGTGAATGCAACACAGCATGCCTCAGAGCACAGAATTTGTTCTGGAACATAATGTCTATGTAAATAAAAGTTACCTTGTACACATATATAATCTAAATAGACAACTTATTGATGCTGTTTAATTTGGCCAGTGATGTGCAATTTTTTTTTCTTGCGTTGCCTTCTGCAGCTTCAAGTTGAAGGACAGCTAGAAATTAATATGGCTGCAGCAGTAAAAGGTGGCGGCGTGGTTATGCCATACAGCCTGCGTAGAAGCCGTCATTAAGAACAGAGAACAAATAGACCCCCAGTATGGAAAGGTGTGAAAACTCGCTCATACAACTTCCACGTCCTTGATGTGCATCAGCTGCTCAGACTGGCATACACCTGCAGATGACTTGTTTTTTCTAACTAATTTTGCTTAAAGTATATGAGTACAGATTCCATGGTTCATTGACAAGAATACCACATCTTGAGGTTCAAGAGAAGACAGGGCGTAAAGGCAGTAAGAACCAAGCTTGGCGACATTTGTCCACTACCCCATTTCAAGAAAGAAACCATCACCATCCACCCATACCGCAAACCTCTCGATGTCCTGTAGAAGATATAGTTAACACAACCCCCGTGTGACTTCCTGGAGCAGCACATCGTGGTTGACAGCCATTATCGCAGCATGTGCATGCATCGTAGTGGTAGCTGACTGCGTACAATGCTACACAACAAATGCTTCATTTTTTTAGCACCACGGCTGAGTTAACGTTTTGCCCTTTTACTTCACTTTTAAATCAGGATATGCAGTTGCAAAATGCCGTCCCACTCTCTCCCTCATGCTACAGCAGTAGTCATGTCACATTCTTGCAAATGGGGTGCATGTCCTAACATTGTCATGCCTTCATTTTTGTTTTAATTACTGCAACCGACCATATTTATTGCACTGAAAAAGTATAGAGTGGCTCTTCATGTAATGTAATGAGCTGAACTAACACGTGAGAGGCTACACAGCAATTAAATTTGTATTTCTTCTCATGTAACGGCATGCACGGGCAAGGTACTTATATGTACTTGGACTGAACTCAATGAACTAGCCATCTCAACAACAGAGACGTGTCTAAAAACTCCTTAAAAGTGAGAGAAACTCTGCGTGTTTTGGGAAACTCAACATCCATTTCATTTTGCTAAATGTTGTCCAATTAACGAACCAACAACAGTGGAGTGTATAGCATTCGGCACATGTACTGCAACCCATAGCCGCGATAACCAGATTATCAAACAATCACTTTTGAGAATACAATTGCTTTCGAAAGATTATGCATGACTCGGCACCAAATGCAAAATCTTGCTACGTGATCTCATCTTTCAAAGTGATCGTCAATCGAATAATCATCAGCATTTCTCAGCTGCGTTGAGGTTCATCAAGAAGCAGGAAAATTAATATATACATTTTTTTTTTGCTTTCACTTAGACGTGCAATGGCCCAGAGCAGCAGAGCGGGACACGCAGCCTTGAACATAGAATGTTAACCGTGGCCTCCGAGATCGAGTGGCAAGCACACACCGTGCCACGCGATCTTATAGGTCACGCCTTAACTGCACTGTCTTTTCGTGGGCATGGTTACATGGCCTAGTGTGAATCAAAGACCACATGCCCCACTGCTTGCCATTCCAATCAGTACTTTGCTCAAAAAGACACTTTCGAATTGCAATCTGTCAAGTGAACTTGATACACCGGACACTGGGCAGCCTTTTCAAATTTGCACCGCTGATGCAGCTGCGGCATGTTTCCATTCATTTCTGTGAACTATCTTGGCAACTTCACTTGCCAAACTGATCAAGCATTTCGGCATACCACATTCTCAAACTTGTAAACATTGCATGGCACGCTGCCACGTTGAAGTTGCAATGTGGGATGACAAATGAGTGGCAGCTTCGTTCTGTATAGCTGTCAAAAAAAAAAAAAAAAAGAAAACTTCACACCACCGGTGGTGGCAGGGTGGGCAATGCATTCTTGGGGCTGGGAGGAACGGGAAGCTCACGGGCCTCCTCGCCATCGTCTGCTGCGTCGTCGCTGTCATCGGAGGACTGCGGTGGGTCTAGCGCGGTGTGCACTGTCAGCTGGACGTTCCGGTTCAGGCTGAACGCTGGGTAGAGTGCGGCGCTCGGTCCCTGCACAGGTGCTCCCAGTGCAATGGCCGGTCCCTGCCGTTCATCATTGACGTAGAAGCACAGCTGACGCCTGTCCAAATCGAGCAGTATTCCGATGACCGAGCCCCTCTCGACGCCACCGTCCACGCGGTGTTCGTGCCGGTCGGCATGAAGAAACCAAGACCTTTGGTGATCTATGTACATGCTCCATCCCTTGTCGTCTTTACCTGCAAAATGTTTAACAAGACAGCACTGACTAAATTATAACTTAGGCTCTAAAGTCGAGCTATCCTACATTATTTAGACTAATCTGTAGCTTTAAACACCGTGAAAAGCAAATCGAACAGTACTTCAAGAAGTTTTAGAAAACAGCAGTTTCTTTCCTAAACATTCACACCAGTACTAACACTATTCGTTTCTGAATCAGTAATGTGGTTCACTTCAACACTCTTCTGCAATTTACTGCCCCCCCCCCCCCCAAAAAAAAGAGCCACTGCCTTGCCGAAAGGCAAAGCATTGATAGCAATAGCTAAGTATCGGACTATACGAAGCAACATTTGCAGCTTAATCTGCCATGTAAATTTCGGTCAATATTCACATACAAATTAAATTAACTAGCAAGGTGTCACTTGCGCACAGGCAAACATGAACCGATATCCCTCGTTGGCCGCGAGCACTCGATGTCGCAACGCTGGCGTGATGAAGAGCGCCGGCAGCGGAGAGCCATCGCTCCGTGCTGCCCCTCGCTTAGCTGCGTCTTCGAAACTTGAGATTACGCGACCCCCAACCAACCCTAGGCACGCGGGAAGGCACGCGGGAAGACACGCGCATGAAGCCACCAGCCATCACGACTCGCCCTTGAACTTTGCACCCGCCGCAGATTACCTTCAAGATACGGCGCGCGGGCCGCGTATGCGCTCTTCCGCGCGGGCAGTCGTGCAGCCATGCGCAGCTACGGTCGGACTAAAGGAGGAGATGCGCGCCCTCCTCCCCCAGCGCTCACTCGATCACG
Organism: Dermacentor albipictus; assembly: GCF_038994185.2. Taxonomy (NCBI): domain Eukaryota; kingdom Metazoa; phylum Arthropoda; class Arachnida; order Ixodida; family Ixodidae; genus Dermacentor; species Dermacentor albipictus. The sequence continues at coordinate 20,488,599 of NC_091827.1, read as the reverse complement.
TGACTTCCAACACTGGGCACGCGGGAAGACGGCGCGAGTCAAGCCGCCATCGTTCTCTGCTCGCCCTCGAACGCTTTTCCTAACACCCACAGCATACGGCCGCGGGGCGCGGTCTTGTCGAACTTGGGACTTTATACGTAACATTACAGCGACGATGACGACGGCGAAAGCTCGATAATTTCCGTCGCCATAAAAGGTCGCAGTTGCGTATGAGAAAGTGAGTACTGACAGGGCAGCAAAGCATCCACACTAAGTAAGGCTCGCAGTTTTATCGGCAGTATAAATTGCAGTAGACAATAACTAAACACGCACTGAAGAACGGAGCTTACTCGACGGTCACGAGCAGTCACAGTCACAGCGCTGGCAGCGGGGCGCGCACCGACTGTTTCAAAGCGAATTTCTCGCGCTGCCACTTCCGTTACCATTTCACTGTGCCGCGCCTCTGAAACTCGTTATATTGCATGACCTTCAATACCTGGCGCACGTACCCGCCGTGGTTGCTCAGTGGCTATGGTGTTGGGCTGCTGAGCACGAGGTCGCGGGATCGAATCCCGGCCACGGCGGCCGCATTTCGATGGAGGCGAAAACACCCGTGTACTTAGATTTAGGCGCACGTTAAAGAACCCCTGGTGGTCGAAATTTCCGGAGTCCTCCACTACGGCGTGCCTCATAATCAGAAAGTGGCTTTGGCACGTAAAACCCCATAATTTTTCAATACCTGGCGCACGCGAAGACGGCACAATCGTTATGCTCACGCCATTTGTGACCGCTCGCAGCGCGCTTCTGCCCCTTGCTTCGCTACTTGGTTGCCGTAAGAATACAACATTAGGGAGTTCTAGCTTGTTCGCTAACGTAGTAGCGTTTGCGGAGTAGTAACGTAGTAGCGTTTGCGGTTTACCGCGTTACCAGAGAGGTGTATGCGGCAGCAACAACACTGGTATAGCGAAATCTGGCGACGTAAGTGTCTAATCAGAGAGCAAGCACGCTGTTGAAACTCCTGTTTCAAGCACGGTGTCGGAACGAAATGTTTTTCATTCTGGTTTTAGTTTCGTTCCAATGAAAAACAGAGAGAGAGAGAGAGAGAGAGAGAAATGATCCGTAACGGTTCATAAGGGTTTTGGTTCGCATGAAAAAAATTTCGAAGCAAAGTAAAGATAAAAACATAGCATTTATTTTTCCTAATGAGTGAATTATGAATTCTGAGATCATGCTCAGTGTCATGAGTCAAGCCACTGAGCATGATCTCAGAAGCAGCACGTCATCGATTGTACTCGCCGAAATGCGAGACCGCTGTTCCGATAAAACGAACTTAAAAAACATAAACGAAAGACACAACTTCGGCAACAAAGCGTTGTGCCCATAGAAAACGAAACTATAGGCCCTTCAGAGCGCAAGCCTTGGGTTTCGCAACGATGCCGACCTGCTAGTGCACCGAATAGGAGGCTCACATTCGGGGAGCGCTTGACCGGCTATCGCTCGCGCTATCCCTGCTTGAGGTGCGCGCAATTTTGGCGGTACCTGACACCGGTTGTTTCGGATTGCCGACTTTGCCCTTGAACCGAAAACCGATCAAATATATTTTGGTTACGCTCCGAAACAAAATAATAAACAATGCACGTTTTTGTCCCGGTCAAAAATACCGTTATTTTTCGTTCCGACACACTGGTTTCAAGTAATGTGGTAGCGTCGTCTGCTACGCAGACCGGCAACGAGGTAAAGATGCTCAGGAGGGGGCGTGCCACGCAGCGTGCGGTGTATGCGCGCGAGACAGAATAAAGGCGAAGATGAGCTGAAGCACTGGGTGTCTGTCTTAAGGCTGGGTGACGTCGAGGAAGGCTCCTTCTTCCGATAAGGCTCTCGTCTTTAAATGCGCTCAACAGTAATATTGCGGTGACTTGCACATTCTACTTCACTGCTAGTGTAAAGCGCAGGCAGCGACATAAGAAAGCTTTAGTTTGTCCGCAAACGTCTTGCTGCTTGCGCATTATCGGGTTATCGGAGGTGCAAACGTAAGCAGTCTGCAGGGCTGGTGGCGCTAAACGGTAGCGCAGAGGTCAACCAGACAAACACAGTGCTATTACTGCAGTGAACTACTGTATAGTGCTTTGCTGCTGGGATAAATTTTCGGCAGCGGCATAATCGTGACATCGCCTGTTTAAACGTTTTCTTCTCTCGACAAGAACACTTGTAGAACACGAGACGTGTCAACAAGGAATTATGGTTAGACGAAGCGTCACAAGACGCCGCTACAAACGTCCGCTATATATACCCGGAATTACGTAGACGTCATTACCGGACACGCTACCCCTCTCTATAACCCCTAACGCGCCGTACGTTTACAATTTTCCTTCAGCGATAACACATGCACGACAAAATATTTCGAACGCATTTGCAGTTCGACAAATAGTCATCAAGATGTCACCTGCAGCTTTGCGACTGCCGTTCATGCACGGATGGCTCCGGAAATCCGTAAGCGGTAGGAAATTTGCGCTGACGGTGGAAAGCAGCGCACATTGAACACAAATTTGTGCCGCTTTTCACTATATACGAACGTAAACTAACTTGTCCGTCTTTCAGCCTTGTTATGTATAAAGAACGTTGCGGACGAGCTAGAACTTTCTATTAAAAAGAAAAGAAGAGATGGGGCGTGGTTGCACTCACCCAACATAACATCCCTGGCCGCATCGGCGCGCGCCACTCCAACGACGACGTCAGCGTTGTTGTCGCAGCGGTCCACGGTGACCTCCCAGTAGTGGACGCCGCGGGAGAAGCACAGGGAGCCGAGGACGACGCGGTGCTCGTAGCTCTCGCAGCGGGCCGTGGCGTTCTCCTCCGACAGCACTATGTCGGGATGGCACGCCACCGGGTCCAACGCGAACCACGCCACTGCACGCCAACGAAAACACAGAATCTAGTACGTCTCGTCGTTTCGCCGGAACCTTACTGCCGTTCGTCGTGTTACTTGGGACACACGACGCTTACGCGAACGTCACAAAGTCGGGGCGAAAGCCTGTCGTCAGGTTTGTGTAAACGCTAGCCGGTTGTGTCGAGCGAGCGAGCGAGCGTCGAGCTGAGCAAGCGAGCGTCGAGTCGAGGTTGGCCAACGCGGGTGACGTGGGGGAGGGTTGACTCGACCAACTCGATCGGCAAGATGCACATAAATGCGATCAGGTCCGGCTAGATGAGCTCGACTTCTGACTCAACCTACTCGCGTCGAGTTCATGTAGACGAAGCTACTATGACACCAATCTTCATCTGCGGATTTGGTTGATCCTAAGCACCTTCGTTAAGAAGTGGTATCGCTCAAGTGACAGATTTATCAGCTCAGTTCGCGCCCGCATGTGTCGCGACCTGGATTTGCAGTGGGTGGATTAACGCTGATGATGAACGATAAGCAATAGGCTCGTAAACGACGGCAAGACAAGTTTCCACAACCAGCGACGTGGCGAGGACTACGGAGCAGCGAATCGGAACTCCGGCACGACAGGCAAATAAAACCTAAAGGAGTTATAGTAATACTAGGAGCTTTATGAGCAAACCTCGTATATACGCGACCGCCGCGAGCCATATCGGTAGACCCAGCCCCAGCTGTGCCCACTTGAAGAACCAAATTATGGGAGCAGAACGAATTTGGACGTTCACTTTGTGAGCGATACAACGTGACCTAGTCTGGTAGCCGTGCGGCGGAGATGACCGTATTGTATGCGTGTAATCAACGAGATTGCGAGTAATTCCCTTAATGTACGATACATGTAGCGCGAGTGCACACACACAAAGCCCGATGTGGGTGGCGAAAAAATGCGGGGAATATCTTTCTGACCACTTCTTGACGATCAAAGATGCGTGCGCTACGGGTTTATTAATGTTACTATAGCGCTCTCTTGTAGCTCTTAGAGGGCGAAGTCGGTGACTAGACGAATAGTTGCTTACAGCAGACCCGTTACGAAAACGCAGAGAAAGACGAGCGTGCCAGCGACGGACACGCATCATCGCAGCTGCAATGCCACCGGGAGCTCCACCGAGAGTGCGGACATATCGCGCGCAAAGGTTCGTTGCCGGCTGATAGTCGCGCGAGTGTGTGCGAGGGAAAGAATAAACGTCTCTCTTTAATATCTAGTGCGGTGCATTATGGATCCAGGGGGCTTTACAGGAGTTGCTTTAATTTGGTCAGGTTGGCCCACAGCTAACTGGTGGAAATGGAGCACTTGCAAAGGTGACAGCGACAAAGGTCCCGCGCACTGCGTTTTCGCTGTCGCCGTGGTATTTGCGCTGAGTTATACTATATAGAGGAAGCCGATGTCTGCCCCCTTTCATCGGGGGCAAAGTGGCACCAAGCGGAACACTAAAACCGGCAGCGATCATGTTAGCGCTGCAGCTAGCCTTTCTCGAAACAGGAACTAAAAAGGGCGCGTCAGTTTGGTGCAAGTGCTGCCCCATGGAGAAGTCCGTTTTATTTAGAAGCGTACGGTGAGGGGCTAGTTGGTATGACATTATGAGAACAACGAAAAACTGCGCAAAAAAGAACAAGACAAAGAAAGAACCAGACAGAGAAAGAACCACATGACACTGCGCCTGTGTCGTGTGGTTCTTTCTCTGTCTTGTTCTTTTTTGCACAGGTTTTCTCCGTTTTATTTACCTAATTTGAACCTATATGCCTATCTATACCGAGCAGTGGTCAAGTGAGTGCTCTATCCTAAAACAATATCTGGCTACGCCACTGATACTGAGTGAGAACACTGGCACAACAGATTTCTCTTGCACACAGTTCAAGAGATGGGAGTTCTCCCATAGTGAGCAAAGGAGCTCGACCACAGCGTGGCGTCCAAGATCGCGCGTACACACTTTTGCCTCCGATGCGATCTCGGCGGCCACTACACAGCAGTCAAGTGCTGCGCGCAGTGACGGACCATGCGCACTGCGCGACACACGCAGGGGACCACCTTACCCTCGGCCGTGTGCAGCACGATGACGTCGCTGTAGGGACCTTCCCCGGTGGAGTTGTAGGCCTTGACTCGGGCCCGGTACGCGCTGTTGAAGTGCAGCCCGTCCACCGTGCAGAGAGTCTCCTTGCCGCAGTACACCTCCTGCAGGCATCAACATCATCATAAAAACTTTATTACAGAGATCTGAGGAGTTTGGAGCACGCACGACCCCGGGCCCCCGCACGCACTCAAGCGTCATGAAGAGACCGACATGAAGCTTCGAAAAGGGCCGACGCACAAAGTTGAACAAGTTGAGAACTTGACATGATTGAATACTTCTAACGCTTTCAATAAAGGAACAGGAACAAGGGCTTCTCCGTGGCGCGCGGTGTTCCTTAAGGAACGCTGTCAAAGAGAATGACGTCACTGTTTCCTTTTCTTTTACTTCGAGGGCCCGCATCGGGTTGCGCTTAGTGCGTGCTTTATAAAGCACATCATCGTAGCGTTCGAAAGAACAAAGCACAATTAATGAAACTCTGGCAATGGAGTTACAGTGTGAAAGGATCACTGGGGGCATACCAAAGATCAGTAAAATCTGGCCGGTAGATTTTTTTTCTTTCTTTCGGGCCTTAATGGGTTAAAAGCGCCGGGAATATTCAATTATCGCGCGGGGTCCATTATCGGTCGATGGGCTTTGCTGTTAGCACTTCGAATGCTTCCACGTTAATGGATGCCTGGCGCGGACCGAGGACTCAAAAGTCACGCACGCAGCAACGCGATGGCCAACCACACTTAAGTAATCGTTTTGCCGAAACTACGTCCGACGCCGGACGCTGTAGGCCGACGCGGGAGGTCGCCGCCGACGCCGGATTTTCTGCGTTAGAAGAGTGGGACACATTTGAACGAAAAAACCACTCAAAAACACAAAGGGCAAGAGGAGAGGTTCACGCCAGAACGTCTGGACTTGTCCTTTGTGTTTTTGACTGGTTTTTTCGTTCAAGTATGTATCAACTGGCCCAGATTTCAACCCTTCTGCAGAGTGGGACACGGCAGCGAAGGCGTAGCCACTCGAGAGAGCTACCGCGGGATCGAAAGACCGGACAGATCGCGCGAACAAATTGTACGCGAGCACGGCACTGCATTGCGTCTTGAGTGGTCCGCAGTATACGAGTGGGTAAGGCGCGTGCGAAATGACGTACTTTGAGGAAGCATAGGTACCCTGCGCGAAATTCAAGGAGCGCGACGTAAAGAGAGGTATAGGAGAGGGCGCAGATTACAAACTTCTATTGCGTGAAACGACATGAAGTCAAGGTAATTGCCTACTTCCAGCATGCGCCACTTGGAAGAAGCGCGAAAACGCAAATAATCTGTCTGCCACGTACCACTGTCCCACCTTTGCATTTCCGTACGACAGGGGGAAAACTCATGACATGACAGAAATAAAAAAAAGAAGGAAAAAGAACTGAAAAAAAAACGATAGAAAAAGAAACGCAACCGGAATAACTGAGAGCAAAGAAGTGAAAAACCGGGAAAAGAAAAAAAAAAAAAGGAACTGATTCCGTTCCTTTAGTTGAATTTTACGCTGTAATTTTACTCGTTCAGTATGAGCGAACTACTTCGCGATAAAGTATTCTGGCGTACTTCGTCTTTCATCGCTTCTCTGCTTCCCCAATTTGAACGAGAGAGAGAGAGGGAGAGAGAGAGTTAAGCAAAGAAAGAACTATGAGGAAGTCCCCAAACATCAGACTAGAACGCGTCGGACAACACGGAAATGTCGTACAGCGTAATAATACCAGAAATAAAGCTCTGCATAACAATGGCGTGGAGTATGGAGCGACACTGAACGAGGCTTTCAGGGGCACACGAGGCGCGGAACTGAGGAAGAGGCCCCCGCGAAACGCCAGTTCCGTGGACTCGCCGCTCTTCAAAAGAGCCTGCGCGTGTGTAGTCTATTCGCGCGTGTACCGTACGCGGAGAACCCGAATGCGAGGACGGGTACGGCGCAAAAGGAGGTGAAAATAAAAAAGAAAACAAAAGAAAAGACAACAATGAAAAACGCGCGCACCCCCCTCCCCAGTGCTGGAGCTTACGCAACTCTTCAGCGGACCGAGCACGGTCTGTGCTGAAGTGCATCGACTTGGACAGGCACAACGCGTGGGCGCCTCGCTGCGTTCAGCCAACTGTCGGGGCGGATCACCCGGTCGTGCGGCGACGTTTCGTGCCCCCCTCCATCTCCCCCCTCATTCCTCCTCCTCCCCCTTCTCCCCAACGAACTCGCCTCGACACTCCCCAACACCCTCTTGCACTCCCCTACACCGGGGGCGAGGAGGAGGCAGTGACGGCGCGATGGCGGCCAAGCAGCCGCCGACTCGGCAGCGCTAGTTTCGAACGAGAAGCAGCCGCCTCCACGTCGCGGCCCCGTGTGCCGACAGCGGCTGGTGCTGACACTCATTTAAAAAGGGGACAAAAAAAAAAGGAATTCATATGTGGCGATTTGGCAGTAAACGCGAGAGAAATGAGCGTTAGCGTTACGTCGCGCCTCTTTCGAGTCCCGGATCCTTGATATAAACCAGGTGTCCACAACGTCGCAAAGTGTTGTTTATTAGCTCACTGGACGCAAGTCCCGCTTTTTTTTGAGAAGCGAAGTGCAACTGATGGCGGTCCGGAGCAGACTAGCGTCAGCTGCAATATTATACATATATATATATATATATATATATATATATATATATATATATATATATATATATATATATATATATATATATATATATTGTCACGTGGTAGTGACGGCGAAGAAAGAAGCAGTACGGTGGAATATAAAACTAGCTTTTATTGGGCGAACCTGTGCCCACAAGACAGGCTACACTTATAGCACAACGAAAGCGGCGAACACAGTCGGCGATCGTCGAAAATCTCATCAGCGGGTCAAGCGCGTCGGCTTTTATAGAGCAGTCGTCGAATGTTCCAGATTAATCGTTCGGACCCGTGTGCCTTCCACAAAGTTCTACACCATTCGCGTTACGCGATGAAATCAGATAACACAAGGTTCGGCGACAACAGACAGCCGGGTAGAAGCATCGATAACTTTCCAGAAACTTCGGATACATGCAAGCGCGTCCCGCGCTGCGCGATAGATTTGATAGGCGGTGAAACCTGGTCGCCCGATAAATATAAATACACGTGTCAATACCCCCCTCTTAAAAAGCATCGTCCCGATGCTACAAAGAGAGCGAAACACAAAGGGACACTTATTCAACATAAGTAACGAAACAACGAAAAGAAATAAAGTCCAAAGGTCAGTTGCGCGAAGTCCCAAAGTTCGTCAACGCTGGTGGTACGGCTTGAGCCGCACAACGTGGACAATTTCTGGTCGTGAGCGGCGCCGCTGTGACAGCGAAATCCCGTCTGGCACGACCTCGTAGTCCAGTGCACCAATACGTCGGATGATCTTGTACGGTCCAAAATAGCGACGCAAAAGCTTCTCGCTCAGTCCTCGTCGGCGTATAGGGGTCCATACCCAAACACGGTCGCCGGGCTGGTACTCGACGAAGCGTCGTCGGAGATTGTAGTGTCGGCTGTCGGTCCTCTGCTGGTTCTTGATTCGCAGGCGGGCGAGCTGTCGGGCCTCTTCGGCGCGCTGGAGATAGGTAGCGACGTCAAGATTTTCTTCGTCCGTTACGTGCGGCAGCATGGCGTCGAGCGTCGTCGTCGGGTTCCTGCCGTAAACCAACTTGAACGGCGTGATCTGTGTTGTTTCTTGCACCGCCGTGTTATAAGCGAATGTTACGTACGGCAGGACGGCATCCCAGGTCTTGTGTTCGACGTCGACGTACATCGCTAGCATGTCGGCGAGGGTCTTATTCAGCCGCTCCGTAAGACCATTCGTCTGCGGGTGGTAAGCCGTTGTCCTCCTGTGTCTTGTCTGACTGTATTTCAGAATGGCTTGGGTGAGCTCCGCTGTAAAGGCCGTTCCTCGGTCGGTGATGAGGACTTCTGGGGCGCCATGTCGTAGCAGGATGTTTTCGACAAAGAATTTCGCCACTTCGGCTGCGCTACCTTTCGGCAGTGCTTTTGTTTCAGCGAAGCGGGTGAGGTAGTCCGTCGCCACGACGATCCACTTATTTCCGGTTATTGACGTCGGAAAGGGTCCCAGCAAGTCCATGCCGATCTGCTGGAATGGTCGGCAAGGAGGCTCGATTGGCTGTAGTAATCCGGCTGGCCTTGTCGGCGGTGTCTTGCGTCGCTGACAGTCTCGGCATGTTCTGACATAACGGGCGACGTCGGCGGTCAGGCGCGGCCAATAATACTTTTCTTGTATCCTCGATAGTGTCCGAAAAAATCCGAGGTGTCCAGCGGTCGGATCGTCATGTAGGGCATGCAATACTTCTGGACGAAGTCCTGACGGGACAACAAGAAGGTAATTGGCGCGGACTGGCGAGAAGTTCTTCTTCACGAGTAGACTGTCTTGAAGCGTGAACGAAGATAATCCGCGCTTAAATGCCCTGGGGACAACGTCGGTGTGCCCTTCCAAATAATCGACGAGGCCTTTAAGTTCCGGGTCCGCTCGTTGTTGTTCGGCGAAGTCTTCCGCGCTTATTATTCCAAGGAAGGCGTCGTCATCCTCGTCATCTTGCGGCGGCGGGTCAATGGGGGCGCGGGATAGGCAATCGGCGTCTGAGTGTTTTCGTCCGGACTTGTATGTTACGGTGATGTCGTATTCTTGTAGTCTGAGGCTCCACCGTGCCAGCCGTCCTGAGGGATCCTTTAAATTCGCTAGCCAACACAAGGCGTGATGGTCGCTGACGACTTTGAATGGCCTGCCATATAGGTAAGGGCGAAATTTCGCTGTAGCCCAAACGATGGCGAGGCATTCCTTTTCGGTTGTAGAATAATTGCCTTCCGCTTTTGACAACGACCGGCTAGCGTAAGCTATCACGTGTTCATGTCCATCTTTTCTCTGGACCAGGACGGCGCCGAGGCCTAGGCTACTGGCATCAGTGTGGATTTCGGTATCGGCGTGATCGTCGAAGTGCGCAAGTACGGGCGGCGACTGCATGCGTCGTTTGAGTTCTTGAAATGCCTCGGCCTGCGGCGTTTCCCACTTGAACTCGACGTCGCATTTAGTTAGCTGCGTCAGCGGCTCAGCGATGCGTGAAAAGTTCTTGACAAATCGCCTGTAGTAGGCGCACATGCCAAGAAATCTACGCACTGCCTTCTTGTCGATGGGCTGTGGGAACTTTGCTATGGCAGCTGTCTTCTGTGGGTCGGGGCGGACTCCGGATTTGCTGATGACGTGGCCTAAAAATAGAAGCTCCTCGTAAGCGAAGCGGCACTTTTCCGGCTTCAGAGTAAGTCCTGATGACCTGATGGCCTCTAGTACTGTTGCCAGCCGCCTAAGGTGAACGTCGAAATTTCCGGCGAAGACGACGACGTCATCCAAGTATACGAGACAGGTCTGCCACTTCAATCCTGCTAAAACCGTGTCCATCACGCGCTGGAACGTTGCAGGCGCCGAGCACAGTCCGAATGGCATAACCTTGAACTCGTAGAGGCCGTCTGGGGTGATGAAGGCGGTCTTTTCGCGATCTCTTTCGTCGACTTCTATTTGCCAATAGCCAGACTTTAGGTCCATGGACGAGAAGTATTTAGCGTTGCAGAGCCGATCTAATGCGTCGTCTATCCGTGGGAGGGGGTATACGTCCTTCTTCGTGATCTTGTTCAGACGACGATAATCGACGCAGAAACGTAGGGTTCCGTCCTTTTTCTTTACCAGAACAACGGGGGATGCCCACGGGCTTTTCGACGGCTGGATGATGTCGTCGCGCAGCATTTCGTCGACTTGTTCTCTTATAGCTTCACGTTCTCGCGCCGAAACTCGGTAAGGGCTCTGACGGAGTGGGCGAGCGCATTCCTCAGTGATTATGCGATGCTTGGCGACTGGTGTTTGTCGAATCCTCGATGACGTCGAAAAGCAGCCTTTGTATCGTCGGAGCAGACTTCTGAGCTGCTGTTGCTTAATCATAGGGAGATTTGGATTGATGTCGTAGTTTGGTTCGGGAACCATGGTCGTCGGGGTAGATGCAACAGAATCCGAGAGGACAAACGCATCGCTGGTTTCCTGAAATTCCTCGATGTATGCGATCGTCGTGCCCTTGTTGATGTGCTTGAACTCCTGGCTGAAGTTTGTCAGCAACACTTCAGTTTTCCCTCCATGCAGTCGAGCGATCCCTCTTGCGACGCAAATTTCATGGTCTAGCAGTAGACGTTGGTCGCCTTCAATGACGCCTTCTACGTCAGCGGGTGTTTCGGTGCTGACCGAAATAACGATGCTGCAGCGAGGCGGGACGCTCACTTGATCTTCGAGCACACTCAAGGCGTGGTGACTACGAGGGCTCTCCGGCGGCATTGCATTATCTTCCGACAGCGTTACTGACTGCGACTTCAGGTTGATGATTGCGCCGTGTTGGTCCAGGAAGTCCATACCGAGAATGACGTCTCGTGAACACTGTTGGAGAATAACGAAGGTGGCAGGGTAAGCCCGGTCATGAATGGTTATTCTTGCCGTGCAGATCCCAGTCGGCGTGATGAGGTGTCCTCCAGCGGTGCGAATCTGAGGGCCTTCCCATGCGGTCTTAACTTTCTTCAACTGGGCGGCGATGTGTCCACTCATTACGGAGTAATCGGCCCCTGTGTCGACTAAGGCAGTGACTGCGTGGCCGTCGAGAAGCACGTCGAGGTCGGTTGTTCTTTGTCTGGCATTGCAGTTAGGTCTTGGCGTTGGATCACGGCTGCGTCGTGTTGAACTGAGGTTGGAACGTCGCGTCGTCAAGTCTTCTTTCGTCGGTGTAGTTTTGGCTTCCAGACTTCGTCGGGACGGCGGCGTGTCGTTATGTCGTCGAGATGGTCTCTTCGTCGTCTTCGTCGGCGGCGGAGGATCTTCGTCAGTTCGACGAACAGCAACCGCACCTCCATCGGTTGCTGCTTTTAGTTTTCCGGGTATGGGCTCGCAGAGCGGCCCCGGGCTGGGCCAGTGTATGGACGGCGCTGCGGTGACAGGTAGCGGCCTGGTGACGGCGAACGGGACGGCCGTCGAGGGCTCCACTGAGTAGCGGCGAGGTAATCGGCGATGTCACGTGGGCGCTCGCCAAGCTGTGGACGCGGCGCGTTGACGGCGAAACCTCGCAGTCCCATCTCCCGGTACGGACATCGTCTGTAGACGTGACCCGCTTCTCCGCAGTGGTAGCAGAGCGGGCGGTGGTCAGGAGCACGCCAGATGTCCGTCTTCCTCGCGTAGGTGCGCTGGGCGACGGGTGGTCGTGCTGGCGGTGGCGGCGGCGGACGACGAAATTCCGGTGTTGCAGGACCTTGGCGCGGTCGCGCAGGGGGGCCTTGACGGCGGCCGACGGCGGCGGCGTAGGTCATTGCTTCCGGCTGCGGTGGTTCTGGTTGCACCTCAGGAACTCCAAGGGATCGGTGCACCTCTTCCTTCACGATGTCGGCGATAGAGGCCACTTGAGGCTGCGACGAAGGCAGGACCTTGCGCAGTTCTTCGCGCACAATGGCCCTGATGGTCTCTTGAAGGTCGTCCGAACCTAGTCCTTGGATGGCATACGGCGGCGTGTGCCCCTGGCGGTTATATTGCCGGGTGCGCATCTCCAGAGTTTTCTCGATCGTCGATGCCTCTGCAGAAAACTCAGCCACAGTCTTCGGTGGGTTACGAATAAGTCCGGCGAAAAGGTCTTGCTTGACGCCGCGCATCAGGAAGCGAACTTTTTTCTCCTCCGACATTTCCGGGTCGGCGTGCCGGAAAAGACGGGCCATCTCCTCCGTGAAGATTGCGATCGTCTCGTTTGGCAGCTGTACTCCGGTTTCTAGTAGAGCTTGGGCTCGCTCTTTTCGCACGACGCTTGTAAACGTGTGCAAGAAGCCGCTTCGGAAAAGGTCCCACGTCGTTAAGGTGGCTTCCCGATTCTCGAACCACGTCCTGGCGGCGTCTTCCAATGCGAAATAGACATGCCGCAGCTTGTCGTCGCTGTCCCAACTGTTAAACTTAGCGACCCTCTCATACGTTTCGAGCCAGGTTTCCGGGTCCTCGAATGTTGATCCGCGGAACGTCGGAGGTTCCCTGGGCTGCTGCAGCACGATGGGGGATGCTGGGGCTGCCATTGGGGTTGCCTTGTCCACAATCTTCTTGGTCTTCTCAGGTAGAAGTCCGTGCTCCGGGGGCAGCTGTTGAAGACGGCGGCTTGCTCGATGCTCCGGGACGGCGCTGGTGTTGTCTTTGCGGTCCGGGCTTGTATTACGGCTTGTCGGGGGCGTCCGGTACATGGACGTAAAGCACCTCCACCAGATGTCACGTGGTAGTGACGGCGAAGAAAGAAGCAGTACGGTGGAATATAAAACTAGCTTTTATTGGGCGAACCTGTGCCCACAAGACAGGCTACACTTATAGCACAACGAAAGCGGCGAACACAGTCGGCGATCGTCGAAAATCTCATCAGCGGGTCAAGCGCGTCGGCTTTTATAGAGCAGTCGTCGAATGTTCCAGATTAATCGTTCGGACCCGTGTGCCTTCCACAAAGTTCTACACCATTCGCGTTACGCGATGAAATCAGATAACACAAGGTTCGGCGACAACAGACAGCCGGGTAGAAGCATCGATAACTTTCCAGAAACTTCGGATACATGCAAGCGCGTCCCGCGCTGCGCGATAGATTTGATAGGCGGTGAAACCTGGTCGCCCGATAAATATAAATACACGTGTCAATATATATAAACGAGAAGAAAGGGGGTTAACCAAGGGACCCGATAATTATTAGTCATATAATGAGAAGCCAACAAACACTGACACCAAGTACAACATAGTGGAAATTGCATGTGCTTAATGAATGAAATAAAGTAATGATAAATTAATGGAAATTAAAGTGGATGAAAAAACAACTTGCCGCAGGTGGGAACCGAACCCACAACCTTCGCATGTCGCGTGCGATGCTCTACCAATTGAGCTACCGCGGCGGCGTTTCCCCATCCACTTTCTTGGGTATTTATGTGTACTAGTAGAACCCTGGGAGTGTTAGCCAGCGCCCCCACTCACAGACCTTGGCGGCGGACGTGGAACGTCTTTTTTGCCGCAGGCGTCACGAGAACGTGAATTTTCGGGTGAAGGCAACTGGTCAATAAACCCACATATGCTACCTGAAGGCATCAATGTTGCCGGATTCGAGACCCTCGTTATGTAATAAACGAGAAGAAAGGGGGTTAACCAAGGGACCCGATAATTATTAGTCATATAATGAGAAGCCAACAAACACTGACACCAAGTACAACATAGTGGAAATTGCATGTGCTTAATGAATGAAATAAAGTAATGATAAATTAATGGAAATTAAAGTGGATGAAAAAACAACTTGCCGCAGGTGGGAACCGAACCCACAACCTTCGCATGTCGCGTGCGATGCTCTACCAATTGAGCTACCGCGGCGGCGTTTCCCCATCCACTTTCTTGGGTATTTATGTGTACTAGTAGAACCCTGGGAGTGTTAGCCAGCGCCCCCACTCACAGACCTTGGCGGCGGACGTGGAACGTCTTTTTTGCCGCAGGCGTCACGAGAACGTGAATTTTCGGGTGAAGGCAACTGGTCAATAAACCCACATATGCTACCTGAAGGCATCAATGTTGCCGGATTCGAGACCCTCGTTATGTAATAAACGAGAAGAAAGGGGGTTAACCAAGGGACCCGATAATTACCCGATAATTACCCGACCCGATAATTACCCGACCCGATAAGGGACCCGGCAAAAAAGACGTTCCACGTCCGCCGCCAAGGTCTGTGAGTGGGGGCGCTGGCTAACACTCCCAGGGTTCTACTAGTACACATAAATACCCAAGAAAGTGGATGGGGAAACGCCGCCGCGGTAGCTCAATTGGTAGAGCATCGCACGCGACATGCGAAGGTTGTGGGTTCGGTTCCCACCTGCGGCAAGTTGTTTTTTCATCCACTTTAATTTCCATTAATTTATCATTACTTTATTTCATTCATTAAGCACATGCAATTTCCACTATGTTGTACTTGGTGTCAGTGTTTGTTGGCTTCTCATTATATGACTAATAATTATCGGGTCCCTTGGTTAACCCCCTTTCTTCTCGTTTATTACATAACGAGGGTCTCGAATCCGGCAACATTGATGCCTTCAGGTAGCATATGTGGGTTTATTGACCAGTTGCCTTCACCCGAAAATTCACGTTCTCGTGACGCCTGCGGCAAAAAAGACGTTCCACGTCCGCCGCCAAGGTCTGTGAGTGGGGGCGCTGGCTAACACTCCCAGGGTTCTACTAGTACACATAAATACCCAAGAAAGTGGATGGGGAAACGCCGCCGCGGTAGCTCAATTGGTAGAGCATCGCACGCGACATGCGAAGGTTGTGGGTTCGGTTCCCACCTGCGGCAAGTTGTTTTTTCATCCACTTTAATTTCCATTAATTTATCATTACTTTATTTCATTCATTAAGCACATGCAATTTCCACTATGTTGTACTTGGTGTCAGTGTTTGTTGGCTTCTCATTATATGACTAATAATTATCGGGTCCCTTGGTTAACCCCCTTTCTTCTCGTTTATTACATAACGAGGGTCTCGAATCCGGCAACATTGATGCCTTCAGGTAGCATATGTGGGTTTATTGACCAGTTGCCTTCACCCGAAAATTCACGTTCTCGTGACGCCTGCGGCAAAAAAGACGTTCCACGTCCGCCGCCAAGGTCTGTGAGTGGGGGCGCTGGCTAACACTCCCAGGGTTCTACTAGTACACATAAATACCCAAGAAAGTGGATGGGGAAACGCCGCCGCGGTAGCTCAATTGGTAGAGCATCGCACGCGACATGCGAAGGTTGTGGGTTCGGTTCCCACCTGCGGCAAGTTGTTTTTTCATCCACTTTAATTTCCATTAATTTATCATTACTTTATTTCATTCATTAAGCACATGCAATTTCCACTATGTTGTACTTGGTGTCAGTGTTTGTTGGCTTCTCATTATATGACTATATATATATATATATATATATATATATATATATATATATATATATATATATATATACCATGTAACCGCCTTCCCACACTTTGTTTGTGTCAGGGTCGGCACATTTCAATGCGTTCAGCGTGTTCTCCAGTGCGAAATTTGACGTGCACGACGTGTGCGCATTATGCCGACTTTCTAGCGACTCGCTTGTCGAGCCTCCTGGTTGGCGCATTTGTGCAGCTCCGTTTTGCTACATCGCGGTAGCACGTGGATATATTTCGCACTTGCAGCATCCGCGACGAGGCAGCAGTGGTGTACATTTAGTCATTCTGAGAAATTTGTCTCATTCGTAGTAGTTCACGCACCCTGCATGTGCTTGCCTATGTATACTACATATACCGTACGTCAGTGGTGTACGTAGTAGTAATAATGCGCAATCGGCGCGAAACGGCCAAAACGAGAGCCACATTCGCTCATTCAAACTGCGCGCGCATATAGAACCTGAAGCGGGAGTGTGGCTTATACTTAACTAATAAGGCGATTTGAGGCCTTCTATATAGTGCACGTGTAGGACAAAGAAACAAAGGAGTCTAAATGAAGCCTGCATAACCGAAAAGACGAAGCGAGTTAGCGCATAGCTCAATAACACGCAATTAGAGCACACATGCCGAAATTAAACCCAGATGGTCCAATGCCAAAGATAGAGCATGCCCAAATATGCGCGCCTATCCGGAAGGTAGAGCAGTCCGAACAACAAACCGCATGATACACTAACGAGCCCAAGAGGACCTTGCTTAGATGTCACCCGCTGTCAATTCACCCTTTCTTTCTTAGTTTTTTTTTTCTCGTGAGTGATAAAAGTGTGGATCGCTTTTATAAACATGTCTTGTTACGTTCGAACTGCGGAGGCTGGCGATCTTCGGGGAAGCGACAGTCCCCAACCGAACGGCGCCACCATGTCTGCTGCGGCGACTCGCTTTGAAAACAACAATGCACCGAGTCAACAGGCCCCGTTGGCGCCGGCATGTCTGCTGCGGTGACTCGCTTTGTGAAAACCACGATGCGCCGAGTCAACAGGACATAGGCGCAACCATGGCTGCGGCGGCGACTCGTTTTGTAAGGAGGACAATGCGCCACGTCCACAACGGAATGGCGCCGAGATGGCTAGACGCAGTCGGTGGAGCAAGTATTGTTAGTGTGTACGCCGACCATGTCACGGTCTGTTTGGAGCAGGGGAACTCCGGGAAGATGTGTTGCGGTGCCGCCTCACGCAGCTTAAAAGTCGTCAGTCAATGGACAGACGCAGCGGCCGCTGACTGCAGGGTCAACTCTGGGATCAAAGAGGCGCCTGCTGGGGTCAAGACCTCTGTCTGCGAGAACCCTCTCACCCTGGTGTGGTCAGTGCAACCTGTGCGGAAGTGAGTGCGTAAACCCTCCCCCTCAACGGCGGGTCGGCTACGATGACTTTGGACGCTCCGTCCAATCAAACGGTCGTTTTCCCTCACCTAGGGATCTAGTGAGGACAGAGTGTTTATAAGCAGCTGTTGCGCGGCTGCTGAGTATGCATTCCTCCTTCAGTCATGTTAGACTGGTGAACTGTAACCTTCTCATGCAGATACTGTAAATAAATTCCATATTCTTCGTTCTCGATGAGAACAAGTCTCTCCCTTCAACAACGTCCTCAGCCTGGATAAGTTGGACGACGGCATGGGCCAGCTACCGTCTATTTCATGCCCGATCCCAAATATTACAGTCTGTGTTTTTACGGTTACCGAAAGTCAACGTGTTGTGAACGCAGTTTTGTGGACCGAGCGCGTTGCTCCGACGTCCCGAATGACCGAAGCATCAGCGCCCGCCAACGCCTCCATCACACGTCACACAACCAATTTTTCTTTCTTTTTTATCTCCCGGTGCGCGCGTGGCGGTATGCACGCTCGCGCGATCTCTCGACGGAAACGAGACACGAGCCGACGCCGCGACACAAAGTGCAGCCGTCCCTATACTGCAGATCTCCGCGGCGTGCGGTGTAGTACACACACACACACACACGTCCGTTATAGCAGGAACCGCCATGCAGAGAGGAACCGGGCGCGGGTCCTCGTCCATCTTATCGCACGAGTCCCACACTCATTCGATTATACGCCTCGCCGTCACATACCGACGGGCTAACGGGGCTCGCGGGCCGCCGCAAAAAGGGGAGAGGAACGCGAGAGCACCACCACCGCCGAGCCAGAAAACCCAATAAAGCTAATGCTCAGAGCGCGGCGAGCCCGCGGAAGGGCCCATCCATCCACCTGACCCTCAGCACGGTGTTGGGTCGGGCAGCCCAGCCAGCAGCGGTCGGCAGAAATGACCGCCGCGCCGCATTGCGCCGCGCGAAACTGCAGTCCAAACTGCAAC
Organism: Dermacentor albipictus; assembly: GCF_038994185.2. Lineage (NCBI taxonomy): Eukaryota > Metazoa > Arthropoda > Arachnida > Ixodida > Ixodidae > Dermacentor > Dermacentor albipictus. The sequence goes on along the minus strand of NC_091827.1, from coordinate 20,470,256 downwards.
CATCAAGTGCCCTGTCCTACAAAGAGTTATCGTACCTGCGCAATAGTGTGTAAGGGTTTTTTGTAAACAGCGCATGCATGATGTACGCGAAAAAGTTGTATATATGTATGGATCCCTTGCTCGAAATAAAGATTGTTGCAAGTTAGCGCCTGTGTGTGTCACGTCTCACCTTCGTCCTTGTCTTTTTAACGCGCTATAAGCCTCATGCAGTCCACGCCCGCGTTACACAAGCACTACTACGCGGCAACCGTTCGCGGATGCCATTTCAAAACCGAACGCGCGCGCACGAGAAGTTGTGGCGCGTCTGTCTGGAGCGCTTGCCGTGCATGCAGTCGGCACCGGTTTTTTTTTTTTAGAGGACGGTGCGTGGTGTGGACCCGACAGCTCCCGTCACGTGCAGGGACTCGCAGAACCCGCGTCGCCGCGTACGCGCCGACGCATTAACAGCCAGTCGAGACCAGGACGTAAGAAAAAAAAAAAAAACCGGGGGTGAGACGGCGCGTGGTTGCCACGCGGTGCATATAGCTTAGTTGGGTATTGCATGAGGCGCTCCTATATATATATATATATATATATATATATATATATATATATATATATATATATATATATATATATATATACAAGACACCGCGCGACATCCTCGAGCAGTCTGCAGCTTCGCCACACAGCCGCTTCTAGGTGCCTGCGGGGCCGGGTGACCAACTTTGTCGAGAGAGTCCCTCCGTAAGCGAAGTATGGATAAGGTTTTACTCAGTCGCTTAATAGTAAACACATGTTAAAGAAAAGAAACCTGTCGCAATTGAGTGTTTAAGAACTTAGTCGACACATGCTTCATGCATGCCTCTTCCAGGAGCGAAAAGGCATATGTAGTCAGATCACAAGAAACTAACAAGCAATGACACCACAGACAGCGCAGGGGAAATTTCCCCCTATGCTGTCCCTGGTGTCATTGTTTGTCGGCTTCTTATGACATGGCTAGTAATCAATCGGGCCCCTCGGTTTCCTTTCTTCTCGTTTATTATACAGATGGTGAGTACTTTCAGATTGTGAGCGCTAATACTGTTCTGAACTTTTTAATAGACCGAGAAGATATTTAAGACAAAAAGGCGTGCGCTGTGAATCAAAATGTGTTCTTTTTGTTTCCGCGTGTTCCCATTCACAAAATTTCTGAGGTACATAATTCAGTCAAGAAGACAACAGCTGGGTTGAGCGAAGTTTGGCTGTTGCGCGTTGTGCGCCTCTACCTTGCACATACGGCATAGATGCGGCATACAATATACCTACATATACACGTGACATCACTGCGACGGCGAACGTTCACCTGGTGTGTCCATACATGTAATGGCTACCGCAGTATCAGTTCTCTACTCTGTCCCCTCTGCTATCCTCTCTCTCTCTCTCCTCACGTTATCAACATGACATATGTCATTAAGTAGCGAGCGCGCACTTTTTCAAGAAAGAAAAAACGCAAGCAAGCGAGATAATGGCCGTTGTCTGAGGACAACACGCGCGCCCCAACACGCGCGCCCCAACACGCGCGCCCCAATTATTACTTTAGAGCGATCGCCCGTATGCGATTCTGGCGCTAAGTATAACGATTCATTTGCCTTTTCATTTCCCTCGTGCCACCGTCCATTGTTGTCCCCATACATATGATTCTCCGAACACGCACATCCGTAACCACTCTATCACAGTCACACATGTCAGAAAAAAATAGAAAAAGAAGAGATAGATAGATAGATAGATAGATAGATAGATAGATAGATAGATAGATAGATAGATAGATAGATAGATAGATAGATAGATAGATAGATAGATAGATAGATAGATAGATAGATAGATAGACTCGGTGGTGCTTACCCTGAACGGCCCGGCGTTCCCGTCGTCCAGTTCGAGCACGTAGCCCTGGACGAAGCTGCCGGCGTGCGGCTGCCAGGCCACGGTGACGCAGTTGTTCTCCGCCGTCGAGTCCTCCGGTATCAGCTGGGGCGCGCCGGGCGCTGCAGCGATGGCACAAACACACACCGTCGCCTTTTAGAGTCGAGCCTAGCACGTGCTATACGCCTTTTTTCTTTTTTCGCGCGGTATGTCGCTTACAGCCACTCGCGATCGCAAAACGCTGTGGTGACGGAAGGTGACGACAGAGAGAAAGACAGATAGATGAGGAATAAGGAAAAGGGTACGGAGGTTAAACCATGGCTCTACCCGGTTGGCTGTGTACCCTGCACTGTGGAAAGGGGAGTGAAATATGGGAAGGAGGAAAGAAATCCCCAGTGTATGCACGCGCACACGTGCATGAGAAGCGTTCGTCGCTCAGGTATGTCGCTTCATTAAAGCTCCTTTCTGGGCGAGTTGATGCATACTTGATTTGAAAATTGCAACAGCGCTAACACATGCATCCACAAAGTAATAATGACGGGACACAACAAAGTAACAATGACGAGACACAAGCGCTTGTGTCTCATCTTTGTTACTTTGTGGATGCATGTGTTAGCGCTGTTGCAATTTTCAAATCAGGTGTGTCACAGATGGTGATACATCGGCCGGTGGACCTCAAGAAATCTGGCACATTTCCCCTAAAGGTCCCTAAATTTCCCGTAAAAGTCCGAAAGGCATGCCTCTGATCTTCGTGCGACGGACAGTCACGCAATAGAAGATCCGCACTGTAAAGTAATTCACACCCTTAGAAGTGAATTTTGGGTGTAAGGATGTGAGTTAAAGACCGATTTGCGTTCATATTCACTTACAAGCGGTAACTTATTTTAGTGCAGCGTGCTGTGTGCTCTGGAAGATCGCGTCGAATTCCGCCGAATAGTCCAATCCGTTATATCCTCAGCTCCGATTGGCCCACACAGGACTGCTGCGGCATCTCTCTGATTGGCTCGAAACGCAAACGTGGCGGAATTCGACAGTGTCCAGAGTATATAGCAGCCCCGTATACTGTGGGCCTGCCACTGGTTAGCGCTGTCGTTAACTGCCACAACAGGCACACATCTTACCAGGCAAAGAAAATTCTCACGAACTGATCACGAATTTAAGGTCGAACAACCATTTGCACGTACTAAACTATTGCAGTTTTCGTGTCTGCACTTAGCCATTTCTGAATGGAATCATCTCCCAAGTAATATAGCCGAAATAACTGACCAAATTATATTCAAACATGCACTTAATGAAACATTCGTGAATTAATAACATTAACATTTCTTCCTGCCTTTCTTCAGATGTCATATTATTGTTTGTATAATGTAATAATTATTGGCGTATGATGTTGTCGAATTAGAAGTGATGTAAAGGTTGTATAGCATGTACTACTTCATGTAAGGATATACGACTTACAATGTATATTGTATATCAATTGTTCTCCCCCCATATGTAATGCCCAAGCTGGGCCTTCAGGGTAAATAAATAAATAAAAAAAACAGACCCGACCTTATGAGAGCAGAATTACGCCGACCACTCAATCCGAATTTCAGTTTTAATTTTCTTCACTCTAATGTCCGTGCATCCATGCAACCCGGAGTGCGCAGCACCAGCGCACGACCGCAGTGAATTTATGGCTGCACGCTTATATACGCCACAAGGAAACTTTGATGTGCCTTCCTTGCACTGAAAGACATTCAAATAAATAACGATGTCTGAAGCTGCATGCACCAACGGCAAGCGAATGAACGTGACGCGCACGTTTCGACTGCGGCTGAAATAAGAGATGAACGGCGCGTACGCACCAGATTGTCATTCCTCTTATATATAACTCATACATATTGTATATCTCACGATATCGCCCTTCCAGGTGTGTGGTTTCGTCGACGCTGCACTTACTCCGAAGGAGAGATGGGAAGGGGGGGAGAGGGAAGGAAGGGCAAGTTAGCCAGAGTGAGTGTATACATACATACATACATACATACATACATACATACATACATACATACATACATACATACATACATACATACATACATACGTACGTACATACATACATACATGTTATGCTGGGAAAAGGGTTTAAAAGGAGATAGGAGCGGAGAGACAAAACAGGACGCAAACGCTTCGAAATCCCGAACGAGGACTGCGAGGTCTACGTCATAGCAATAAACATAGCAATGTATATAGTTAGCCCTAAAATGCAGCCAACGCACTCACGCACCGAACGCCTTAATGCCCCGGTCAATTGCCCTGTGCACACACGACGCCCAGGCACTACCGCTCGATCGAGAGGCCACCCGCCGCCGTCACCTGCTCGGTATATACCGACTCGTTCGCTGTCGGTAAGAGATGCTGGCGTGGCGCCTTTAAAATTGGGGACCCCGCTCCCGCGCCTGCTTGATATGCAAGCGGGACGAGCAAAGCGCGGTTCCTGCACGAGCCTAGCTTCGCCCGTTTCGCGCGCTCACCCCCCCCGCTCCTGCAGCCCGACGCTCTTCACCACCACCGGTGCGGAACCCGGGGGTGGAGAGAGCGCGGGCCGCAGTGACTCACGCGCGTTCCGTAGCCTCTCTTGGCTCGCGCCTCATCGCCACGGGGGGGGGGTTCCGTGTAAATATTGTACCAGGGGGAAATCGGGCACCCGTTCCTGCGGCAGCCGCAAGGCACGAAAGGCGCACGTCCTTCGATGCGGCCTCCCTCAGCAAGCATTATAAACACCACACACATAGATAGATAGATAGATAGATAGATAGATAGATAGATAGATAGATAGATAGATAGATAGATAGATAGATAGATAGATAGATAGATAGATAGATAGAGAGAGAGAGAGAGAGAAAATGGGCGTCCCCGTTAAAGCTTCACACCACAGATCTGGCGAAGAACATGCACTCAACAATCGTAATTTATACCATGCTTACAAAAAGAAAGAATAGGCGCCGTATTCGAAACGTCCACCAGCCGCACAACATATCCGCAGCTAACAGGTGTGCCGCGGACTACAATATAGGTGACACACTTGGCAAGGACTGACTGCTGTCTCGAGAAGCTGCGTCTTCAATCTACTACTTTCTATATACACCTCATTGCTGGTTCACGACTGCCTAGCGATCTGTGGTGGCGAACCACGGCGCGCGCCTCGACAGCCGCTGCTGCTTTTAGCGATCGCGCTTTGCCGATACGCACATCACGCTTTCCGGCTTTCCCCGGACTCGTCAGGAGGTCGAAAAAAACGGTCGCGTCTCGATCAGTTGGCAGTCTTCGCCGCAGAGCACGTTTAGATGCGAGTAGTTGATGCGGAGACCACTACACCGCGGAAACCGCATACAGAATCGCCCGATTCGCACCTAAATTGCATGTCGAACACTTGTCAACAGCCACGGCTGCTTGACGCACTTCTCGAGTCATCGTGTTTCTCATCTGCGCCTCGTTGTGTTCTTGAAGTCACGAATTCCGCATTTTCGAAGTATGTTCTTAGTTCCGATACCGACGCCGCTTGCGCTTTTTCGTCTTTCAGTGGTGCTGTCAAAGCGGTGTTTTTATTTCGAACGTTGCTCAACCAACTAGCTCAACTTTGCATGTGCACCGACGTGCCAAGATGGCTGCATATAGTAGCTATCTTAAACGCATCTCGACACGGGCGCATACAAACAGAATATTAAAACATGCAGAAGCTGTTTGCGCACGTGACCCGAATGGAACGTCAGGCTCCCAATGCCCGAAAAAAGAAAGAAAAGAAAAATGAGTTAAGAGAAAATAAACACTGTGTGATTCCCCGGCTCGTTCAATAATTACTACTTACACCACGGATACATTTGAAAACAAAAGAGAGTTGCCCACTTAATGGAGTCCCGCGTTTCGAGTTCCCCGGGGCTGGTGATTAGGCGGTGGCAGAACAACTCCGGACACGCGCGCCGCCTGGTGGCCGCGCCACGAAAGAAACCCACCGCGCGCACTCGTTGCTGCATGCCACGTTGCTATACACACTCAGTGCCGCGGGCTACGAGGGCACTGTTGCAGTATTTAAGGGCTACGGAATTGGACAAGCGGCTGTAGCGTGAACAGATGTTCATAGTGCTGCAAGTGCTACTGCGCTGCGCGGTGACAGTGACCAGCTGTGATTGTATGTCTGTGCTCCTTTCTTTCTTCATCTCTACTTTGTTGTCACTTTACCTCCCCCTCCCCTCTTTCCCCGGCGTAGGGTAGCAAACCGGATCTTCCCCTCCGGTTAACCTCCCTGCCTTTCCCCTTTCCTCTCTCTCTGCCGCGCTCTTCAAAGGCGGTGCGTGGCGCGGCCCGCGCAGCTAAGCCGCCGAATTGACGCGTCTCCGCGCCCCGGTCCTTATTGCGGACCCGAACCGGCGGTCCGGAAGGTGCGCGCCCGCGAGCCGGGTGGGGAAAACGAACCCGCAGTCGGGGCTTCGTTGCCGCTCACTTAAGATTCTGCCGACGTCTCACAAGAAGAAGCCGCCGCTCGCTCGCTCCCGTGGTCGAGCCCATTCCCCCTCGTTTTTTTTTTTTCCCACCTTCGCCGCGCCGCCCAATCTGCATGCACAAATGGGCGGCAGAGGGGGAGAACAGGTGCGATGCCTGCGGGACGAAGTGGGAACGGCAGCGGGCCGAGTGCTCTTTTCTCGGGGTCACGTGAGCCGAGGCGGTTCCTTTTTTTTTCTTTGTTCTCTTTCTCGGGGGAGCGCGGCGGAATCGCGATGTGCATCCCTAAATTTTGGCGGCGCAACGAAGGGTTTGATGCGATGCCGGCGCGCGCGGCGGGAGACGACGGGGTGTTGTACAGTGAGCAGGCGCTGCGCAGAGCGATTGGAGAGCCGAAAAGAAAACAGCCAGCCGCACTTCCTCCGAACGTCGGATGCACACTCTCGCCGCGTGACCGCGCAACCGATTGGCCTATCATTGTAGAGCTGACACACACACACACACACACACACACACACACACACACACACACACACACACACACACACACACACACACACACACAGATATATATATATATATATATATATATATATATATATATATATATATATATATATATATAGCTCTCTCTCTCTCTCTCTCTCTCTCTCTAGCTATATATATATATATATATATATATATATATATATATATATATATATATATATATATATAAATATATATATATATATATATATATATATATATATATATATATATATATATAAATATATATATATATATATATAGCTAGAGAGAGAGAGAGAGAGAGAGAGAGAGAGAGAGCTCGCAAACGAACCCGCGACGAGCGCGCTTCATGTCAGCAAATTCACCTGAAAATGCAGGTGGGCGTACTGCGCGTCTCAGCTAACGTTAGGTAAGGCAAAAAGAAAGAGCGGTTCAAGATAAGATTATAAGAATCACGGTGTTCGGTCATCAGTTAGTCGTCGACGACCGAACACCGCAAGTTTTTATAGTCGTATTTTGCAACGTCTTTTTCTTCCTTTATTATTTTCTTTCGACAGTTTGGCTGACGCATGTTAGTTAGAACAACCTACACATAGCTAGTGCAAGGAAATAGTTTACAAAGAGGAGCAGAAAGTCCGTGTGGTGTTGGGCGTTCAACGCACATCGCGCTTGCGTGGATGAACGACTTTCGTTTTTTCCCCTTAGGAAGGTATACGGAGTGTTTTGGAAAAGTGAATGGCTCCTAACTGTTTTGTCTCGCACTGTGTCGAAAAAAAATAGAAGAATGGCTGTGGTGGAATTCGAGCATTGCAGGGAAACGGAGCCGCACTGCTCCACTCACTCGGCGCTTGCTCTGCGTCGATCTCTTTTCGCGTTGCCGTCGCCTTTCCGCGCTCATTTCAAGTATGCGTATACATTCCAGCTTTAGCCCGCACTTTCTACAGCCGCACTGAGTATACGCAGGGGACACTCCAATTTAACAGCAACTCAATGCCCGTCGTTCTCGTCCTGCCAATACTGGACAGTAGTGGCAGGACAAGAACAACGGCAGTACAGTTACGGTCGAGAAAAAAAAGTGTGTGTGTGTGTGTGTGCGGGGGGGGGGGTATTCTGATAGAAGTCACCTCACGATCAGTGTCGACAATACGCCATTAGCATTTAAGTAATGTAGAGCCATGCCGGAATTGACACGCTACGCCATCTAACGGCGCCGCCGAGAAGTACGCGCGTGGCGCGTGTCTCTGAATGCATATTCAGACAAGGTTTTCCGAATATACATGACGCTCGTTCGATTCCGCACAGTAATGCCAAAAAGCACGCGCGGACAGGCGGCTCCTGGCACTGACAGGGTCGGTGGTCGCCAACCCCCCCCCCCCCCCCCTCCTCCTCCAGGCCCTTAATGGTCCGCTCGAAATTTGGCGACACTAGTCCCCGGGTTTCACTTCAGCGATCCCGGTGCCGAAGCGGTTACGATAGCGCATGCGCACAAACTCGGGGAGAGCGCGGAATAACGAGCTCTCGCGTTTGCTTCGCACGCCCTCGCCTGGCTTTAGGCATTAAGTATTTACACGAAGAAAACATCGCAACGCGTCCCCTAGCTTTGCCGAGAGCAATTTTCGGTGCGAGAAATTGCCTATATCAAGGCAGTAAGGCCACTTAGGGCCGCACGTGCGTCGTAGCGCCTATTTTCCGGCGAACGGCGCTTGCTCAACATTGCGCAGCGGCCGCTAGTAGGTCAGAAGTACCGGGTATCCGAAAAACAAACCGTGCAGCGGAAACGCTGGTCTTAAAATTTTAAAGTTTTGCTTATACGGCAGCGGCAGTGATCGTCACAGGGGAGACGTTGAAAATGCGCACGACGCTGCCTATTGCTAAACACTCGGAGAAATGTTGCTGCAGTTCATGCAACGTGCACGTTAATGAACGCCTGTAGCTCCTGCAGCGTGTGAGGGTTGCTCTCGTAAACGCGTCCTTTAAGTGCATGCACCTCGCAGACGATATAGCAGACGAATTACAGTTACAGGACTCGCGTTTTCCTATCTCCCGCGAAAAGTGCGATGTCACAATTATCATCACGTTTTGTTCGTTTACTTTCTGGCTGCACAGTTACTTTTCGGACACTTTGTATAAGGGAAATGTTATTCAGGGTCGGGAAGCACTCATGCTGCTACTTCTGGAAGCCCCGGTGAGACGGAAAAGGTGAGGCATGCCCACTTGCATACACATACTAGACAGACCGCGATAAAAGCGTGCGTGTTACCTGCAGACTCGTCTCCGTCAGCTGCGTGCAAGCGAGAGAGAAGAAAGCAGAATGAGGGGGAGAGAAGAAGCACACACCTGGTGAGAGCGGCGGCGAATAGAGGCGGCATCTCATGGCTTAAAAGCACTAGAGAGTTTTAGCTTTGGGGAGGCAAGCGGCTTGCGTACGCAATAAATAGGGGCGACGGTATTGCGCATGCGCAGACCCATATGCCTGGCTCTGCGCATGCGCAGTACCGTCGTCCCTAGTTCTTGCGTACGCAAGCCGCTTGCGTCCCCTAAACTAAAACTATCTACTATCACCGCACTAAGAAACTTTCCTTGTCAGTGTCAAGGGTTACACTATACGCTTTTTGTCACCTATTATGACGTTTACGTGGCGTGACGAGCCTATATACGGCGTCAAAAAACGTCTCTCTCGTCTTCATCACGAATACCAACGATACGAACACGTTATACTCTGCAGATTGCCAGGACAGCTCGGTTGACCAGACAGGCAAGCGCTTTCGGCAACCGTCAGCTACACACTGCAGGGTCTGCACGAGTTAAACATACTACGATGAAATGCTGCCAGGTAAAATTAAATGCGTTATTTGGCGTCGGCACGCAGGGGCATACTGCGTAGATTCTTTCTCACGTTTACTTGTTTTTTTGTTTCTTGAATAGCGATGCGAGAATGAGAGACTCAGCGTGACACAAACTGACCCACTTTTTCACACGTGCACCGAGTGAAACCAATCACCCAGTCGCTAACACAAATAGACACCACCAAACAGGACGAGAAAGGCGTGGGCGCGTTACAGCTGTTTGGAGTATTACCTATTACTTGTCTCGTCCTCTTTGGTGCGCCTTCTATTTGTGTTAGTCGCTGGCGATTATAGTTTCACTCGGCGCAGTTCGGAACGAATGACTATACTACCAACTACAGGCCCATTTCCTCGCCTGACATTTCCAAAAACGCACACAGAAGTTACGCCTGATCAATTCTCGTCAACTTACAAGCCGTTTCTTTCAGACCGCGGATGGTACAACTGCGAGTCGGCCTAGTTGAAACAGATTCATTTTTTAAAAGCTTTTTGTGCGCAGACAAACAGGGACGAAGAGGAGCAACACAAGGACTTTGTTCCTGTTTGTTTGCGCACAAAATGTAAAAAAAAAAGAAAAAAGAAAAAATGGCTGTGGCTTAGCTAAGGTTAAGCCCAGGATGGGAAGCATACTAGCCTTTATTTTAGTTGTTGAACCACTGTTTAGCCTGGTGAACTGCTGTTGCTTGGCTATATTTGGTTCGGCTAGGCGAAGAAACAACTAATGCGTTACTCTGCTTCGCCTTCAAGAGTGGAATGCGACAGCGTTCCCGTCGACCCGCCAAGAGGTGTAAGAAAATGGGCTACGGCGCAGCGACTACGCGCCCCGCATTGGACGCGGTGAGCGTCGAGCAACGCAGCGTTCGGCGCGGCAACGAAATGTGCGCCTGAGCAAGCGACGCACGCCTGAGCCTTAGAAAGAGCTCGTTTCTAAGGCTCAGGCGTGCGTCGCTTGCTCAGGCGCACATTTCAAAACAGCTCGTTTTGAAACAGCTCGTTTCTAAGGCAACACCGCATTCACAAGAGGTGCTTTTGTACCGCTTTGAAGCATCGTACTCGTGGCTCAGTGGTAGCGTCTCCGTCTCACACTCCGGAGACCCTGGTTCGATTCCCACCCAGCCCATCTTGCAAGAGTTGAGCCAAAGCCACCTAGAAAATCAGTCTCGTAGCACGCCGCAACCTTCGCTTCTCATTCCGACGAGCAGCTCTGTCTCCAGGAGGCATCTCACCTCGTGAGTGTCCAGCAGAGGCAAGCGCAGCTGCTTATATACCGCCGCGACGCCGCGAGCGACGCCGCGAGTTGGAGCCCCGGTTCTCCTCTGTCGTGACGTCACGGTGTCACGTGGTATTGAAGGCGACACCGCCGCGCCTGAGGAGCTGGGTTGAGCTCTCGTAATATGCTTCGCATAAAACGCGTATAGTAAGCATACTGGGATGAGGAGAACGACTCACGTTTCAGCTGCGTGAAGGTGAGCTGGTTGACGGCGTCCAGCACCGAGCGTTGGTCGAGCGTCAGGTCGAAGTCCGGAGAGGCCCAAGGCGTGGGCGCCATGTCCTTGTGCCACGTCACGTCCACGTTGGCCACCCGGTTGATCAGGCACGGCCCAATCTGCGTGGTGCGAGGACCATGGCGGCGCGGTATAGCAAACGTACGCCCAGCAAGCGTTGTTACGATCGGGCTGCGGGGGCTGGCGATCTTCGAAGAAGCGACCTCCGAACCCTTCCCAGCCCGCTGCGACGACTCGCTTTGTAAAGACAACAATGCACCGCCTCAACAGCCCAACGGCGCCGGTTTATTTAGCCACGTTCGGCGGGCCGAGTATTGTTAGTTGATTCGCTGTCACCTTCACGGTTTGCTTGGAGCAAGAGAACTCCTGGAACAGGGTGTTTTGAAGTGCATTCTCTTTCAGTCATGCTAAACGGATGAAACGTAACGTCCTCCACCCTTCACGTAGATATTGTAAATGAATCCCATATTCCTCGTTCTCGATGAGAACAAGTCGCTCCCTTCATCAACGTCCTGGGCGTGAATGAGTCGGACGACGGCACGGGCCAGCTACCATCTATATCATGCCCGACCCCAACTATTACAGCGCCTGCTGCCAGAGCATTGCAAAGTTGAATAAATGCAGAAGCGATAACAGCGGGGATGTTCCAAAACAATGCTTTATTTTTTTCGGGGATACTTTTGCGCGGCATGGCACACAGTGCGACGACACCTAATCATGTCGGAATACCGACCTCACAAGCCGTCGCAGCAGAGTGCAATGAATACAGTGCTGCAATTCTTACGGACAGCAAACTTGCACAAGCAATTCTCTATAGCACCGACTATACAGTGTTAACTGCTATCTTGTGCTGTGAACCGCAGCGACTGTGCTCTCTCTCTCACTCTACATTTCCTTCTTATATTTCTGCGTCCCCGCCTCTCCAATTTGGATACCAAATCGGATTACTGTTCTGGTTAACCTAACCGGATTTCGTTTCTTGCATCTCTCTGACTTTCTCACCTTTTATTCTTTCTGGTTAACTTAGCCGTCTTTCCTTTCCTTACATTTCTCTGCCTCTCTCTCTCTCTCTCTTGCTCACATTTTAACGCGACAGCGTTAAGTGCCCCGAGTCGCAGAAATCCCGGCGTCGCCGTCCAGCGTCGGACGTCGCTTCGGCGGATCGAATTTCGAACCAAATTCCGAACCACGCCTGCCAAGCCACTCGTCTACCACAAAAGCAGCTACCTTATACCTCGTTTTTCGTTCTTTACAATGTTATTCCTCGGAATTTTCAGAACGGCAGCCTACACACAAATGTGATGAAAAAAAAAAAACACCGACAGCGCACATCCTTTATGTCAGGTCTTCTCAGACTGAAATATTAAGTGCGAAACAATAACAAGAGATCGAGCCACGCAAGGGGTCGCGTTTCTACCAGGAAGCTTGCCTTCGTGCACAGCCGCCAGCGTTTCCCGGCAAACGTTACGGTTACATAAATAGCTGCAGTTGCCGGGAAGCGCGAGAAAGAAGCAGTCAGGGATCTCTGAATGCCGTCGCGTTCCACTCTTAAAGGTGGAGCTTAAGCGTCCTCCAAATTTCATCACGAGTATACGGTATCTCACTAATTCACGTTCAACGAAGCAAAATATTAAACGAAAAACGCGGAGTAATATAGAATTATAAGACACGCGGTGTTTGGTCGTCAGGCATATGAAAAGTGAACACTAAGTCTTAAAATCGTACCTTGCAGCGTGTTTCTTAAATAGCCTTTTCTTTTTTGAAGAACTCGGCTAACGTTAGCTGGGACAGCATATATATATATATATATATATATATATATATATATATATATACAGTGAAGTAGACGCGCGTATGAAGCGGTTTATTGACGTTTCGGCCGGGGTCCGGCCTTCATCAGAATCTTCTGATGAAGGCCGGACCACGGCCGAAACGTCAATAAACCGCTTCATACGCGCGTCTACTTCACTGTATATATATATATATGCACTCGCCTGCAGGAAGGCCGCGTGGTCGGTCTCCTTGAGTGCCTCGATGCAGAACTGCAGCAGCGCGGTGGTCCTCTGCAGCGTCACCGTGCAGTTGGCCAGCTGTCCCTTGAGCGCCTTGAGCTTGGCCTCGCGCTCGCGCCGCGCGAACGCCAGCAGCTCGCGGCGGCGGGCCTCCAGGGCCTCGGCCAGGGCGTCGCACTGGGCCGAGATCTGGGCCTCGAACGCCAGGCAGTTCTCCTGCGATTACGAGAGGGCGAAAGGGGGTTGGTTAACCGAGGGGGGCCCGAATCGTTCATTACGCAACGAGGGTCTCGAATCCGGCAACACTGATGCCTTCAGGTAGCAAATTAATTAATTAATTTGTGATATCCTCAAGGTACATAATTGCACATTGCAGAGGGGAGGGGCGAGAATACATTCCAACAGTTAAAAACAAAAACAAAAAAGGATTAGTTCTACGAAATCACAGTGCAGGGAACAAAAGCGATAAGAAAAAAAAACTAGTAATGCATTCATAACAACCAAAACAGAGACTTACATAATATGAAAATACAGAAAGAGTACACCTTAGCAAGCAGACAATGTTCACGAATAAGTATGTAATTACGTCATTTGCCACCACACATTATTTTATGTTGATTAGTGCATTCTTAAGAAGAGTGGGGTCACGGATGCTTACTAATGATGTAGGTATAGCATGGGTAGGTTTATTGACCGGTTGCCTTCACCCAAAAAGATCACGTTCTCGCGACGCCTGCGGCAGAAAAGGATGTTCCACGTCCGCCGCCGAGGTCTATGGTGGTGGCGCTGGCTAACACTCCCAGGGTTCTACGAGGAAACATGGATACCCAAGAAAGTGGATGGGGAAACGGCGCCGCCGTAGCTCAATTGGTTAGAGCATCGCACGCGTAATGCGTCGACGTGGTATCGTTCCCCACCTGCGGCACGTTGTTTTCTCACCACCTTTCACTGCCATTAATTTACCATTTCTTTAATTCAATTAGTAAGTACAAGTAACTTCCCTTATGTTGTCCTTGGTGTCAGTGTTTGTTGGCTTCTTATGATATCGCAATTAAAGGGAGTCGCACATATCGTTCATTTGGGGGAGTGAAACTAAGGACGCGCCAATCGCAGAAATAAATGGATTTTGACAGTCTGTAGACCGTCCGTAAAGCATCCTGTAGGGTTTGTCTATGGAGGTTCGGGAAATAAATAATAGCCAAGAAAAAGTGTGAGATGATGTCCACGAAGAGTGTAACACATAAAAAGTATAACGCATGAGAACACACGTGCTCTGATACAGAATCATATGGGGTGACATGACGTCATTATTGAGTACACAGTTCATGGGGCGCGCGCGACAGAAAATGCGCCCGCGTAACTTTCTAACCATAGACACCTGCATATAGATATTCAACTAACGATAATCGATAAAAAATTGTAAGTCGTTAGACCGTCTATAGAACTTACCTATAGACATTCTACAGACAATGCTACATGAAAAGTTATAAGGACAGAAGTCCATATACAAGCCTATACACAGTGTCTAGAATTTGTCTATAAAAGTCCGTAGATTGTTTATAGACAATCTATCAATAATACAGAATTATGATAATGGGCTTTCTATAGACTGTCTAAATAAATTTCGTAAGAGGCCGGCCTTTCTTTGACTCCTCCTCCGCGCTGCGTCCCATGGGTGGGCGAGGGATGAGAGCTATAGGGAACGCTCACTTTACGTAGCCATGTCTCTCCTAACCCAAATCTTTTCTCTTCACTCTCTCTACGTGGTCGCTTGTATCACATGTTCGCGACAAGGTAACCACGCTTCTCGTCCTCGGACATTGGAATGCATCGGAACATACGTCGAATGTTCGCGAATAAACGTAAAACATTTCACTTTCCCGGCGTAATGAACGTGCCAATATTTCGGAGCAGTCGTGGCGAGAAATAACCGCATACCAAGTGCGAGAGCCCAAGCGTTTCGCTTAAAATGCCAGCGTCGAAAACGTTCCTTGAATTCCCCCGCCGTGCAACGGATCGCAGCTGTACCCACAGGCATTGGCGTTCGCAAATTCAACGCACGCCTTCGCGATGACTGACTCGAGAATGGCTGAGGATGATATGGCAAACTTCGCTGTAGAAACCTAGCCGAGAAATAAAATGAAGGGGACGAAAAAGGAAAGAAAGAGGCGAAATAATAAAAAAGACGAAACAACAACATCAGGAGCAATACACTCCTACTGAAATATTTTTAACAGCATACAGCTTAGGCGATAAGATTTGTGCGCACTTATTATATATATATATATATATATATATATATATATATATATATATATATATATATATATATATATATATATATATATATATATATATATAAAGTGGCGAGGTGAAGGAGGAGGAAGTAAACTTTATTGCTCTAGAAAGAGTAATTCAGCGATCAGGGCGGATGTCTTCATCTTCTATTGGTTGATGACGACTCCCGGCCTGCATGGTTGGCGCCCTATTACTGGCAAGAACATCTAGTGCTTCCTACACAGCAGTGGGAAATACGGGCGCCAGCAGAAGACAATGAAGAAGAAGACGGTTGTTGTTGTTGGTATTATTATTATTATTATTATTCTATACCCGGTTTTCATCTGATTATTTCCTTTTTTCCCCAAACACAAAACGTTAACTTTTAAACTCCAACGCTCAAATTGTTAACTCCCTTGTTACTATTATTATTATTATGCACCTAATTGAACCACCCGATTCTTGGCCAATCCCCCCCACTGTGGGTATGTGCCATGGCCACTCAGGACAACAACAACAACAACAACAACAACAACAACAACAACAACAACTGCTCGCGCTCTCTCCGCTCGTCCGTTGTCTCTTTCTGTGCATTCAAATAAAGCGGCGAGCGCATTTAACCTTAATGGGTGAAACAGGGTGATGTAGAGCGTAATAGTAATAAATGAGGAAACGTTCTATAAAAACTGCTGGGTGCGACATCATTAACCAGGTCCATAATAGCTTCGGTTCGCTGTGACATGTAAATACACCCTAGAAACGGCGCGCTTCTAATTAACGTCATTCGCCGCCAGGAACACGAATATATAAGTGCCAAAAAACGTCTATGAGAAAGTAGTCAATAAATTACGCTAAGAATGTCACTCCCATTCTTCCCGCGTAAAAAAAGTCCGGTCAGTAAACTTGAACTTTGAATTCAGTAAGAAAACATCCCGTTCTTGAACTCTGGACAAAGCGCAAGCTTTGCAACCGAAGCGCAAGGCACCTACGCTATGCAGTGAAAGCAACACATAGGGGCGAGTCGCAATCTAACCCGGTGAACATCGTCGAAATAACTGTCGTTTGTTTGTCTGCCTTTGCTCGCGCTGCATTTCGCAGTTTTACTTGAAGCTCACCAGGTGAAATGAGCTTTTAATAAAATAACAATATACAAAAAAGGAAACAAAAATTTGTCGCCACAAACTAAGTGTTCACACATCGAAGAAACGCAATAACAAGGGAAAAAAAAAGTTCGAGTCATCATACATGGTCGAGGAACGCAACCAGGGGTCCCATATATGTAGGTATCACGTAGGAGAGAAAGGAGAAAGGCGCTAAGGTGACTTTCGCGCTGGCGTGTTCGTAGTGTAAAAATTTATGCCAATCAAAGAGTGTTTTGGGCGACTACTAGTATTCGGTGTGGAATGTGCATCAAGTGAAAATCGCCCGTGTAACTTCCTGCAGCGCCGATACGGGAAAAAAAATGACTTGGGAAAGGGAAGCACGCACTGCCGTGTGCCTATTACTGCAGCCTATCAAGTGGAAACAGCGACATCACATAACGAGAGAAATCGCGCCGATAGTGAAACAGCGAAGCTGGCGCGACAAATGACCACGAAAAACGTAAAAAAAAGAAAGAAAGAAAGGAACCAGCACGTGTCGAAGGAAGAATGCAGCGACACCATTAGCCAAGTGTCCGAAAAGTGTCAATGGTTGCTTTTACGTATGACGACCGTCGCCGTACAACCGGGGGAGGACGCTCATTATCGGCGCTCAGGGCAAAACAGTAAGTGCGCCTTCGTGTTAGCTTTTTTTTACTTTTTTCCCTCTCGAAAGTGCAGTCGGACGTCGTCTTAGCAACAATTCGCGCCAAGAGAGAGAACACGACGCCAGGAGGAGACACGAGTGAAACAGAGTCGCATGCATCGACCGCGCTTAGGGACGGGGGAGGGAACAGGCGGCGCACATTAGACGTGCCAGTCTCCTAATGAGCAGCGGGGGCCGCTGAAGACGAAGGCACGCTCTCTCGCTTGTCCATCTGGTCGCGCGACCCAACCCTCTGGCTCGAGCTCCGCGCGGCGATTGTTATTAACACCGCGCGAGGGGGGGTGGGGGAGGGGCCTGGCCTCGCGGGTCATTAAAGCGCGCGAAAACGCGCGCGCTGCCACGCCAGCCTCCTCCTCCTCCTTCCGCATTCCCCTTTCCCTCATCCCCCGTGGCGCTTGGGGCATAGAGGTAGCGTGCCCTCGGTGAAGCCGCGCTGCAGTGTTGTGCAAGCTTGCTGTCGGCTAATCCAAAGAAAGAGCCCTTATACGACGGAATCCCCGATCGGCTACCGTCCTTGCATATGCTGGCCAATCACGTCAATCACGATGACGAGAGAAAAAAAGAAAAAGACCACACGAAGATGACAGGAAGACGCACGAAATGTACACCACAATCGCTTGCTGTGTACCGTTTTGCGCGTCTACGTGCCCTCATCTTCTTTCTTCATTTCGCGCCATTGCGCCTACTGTAATTATGTGCCGACCATATAGTCCAGGTCTCTGTACAATTGCAACGATCACGTCGTCGGCAAACGGCATTACGGACGAGAAGGCGACGACGTCCAATCGCCTACCGTCCTTGCGCCAGTCCGGCTTCACTAATTCAACGGGCCCCCCGATCAGCCGACGCCAGCTGTGGCCTCAACCACGCTGCACGGTGCGAAGACTGTGTGTGCGGGGAGGGGCATCATGCACCGCGCGCCGGTTCAGGGAAATGGGGAGAAATGAGGGGCCGCGCGTCGCCGCTGCTGACGACACTCCCGGGATGGGGGATACGTTGAAGGGGAGGGGACGACAAAAGGGAGGGGGGACAGCGAACGCCTCTCCCGCGCGCGCGTAAACGACACGAATGAATACGGACGACGAGACGAAAGAACGTGGAACGAGACGGAAATGGCCGCGGGGAAGAAATAGAAAACAAAACTAAGGGGGAGGGGGGGCGAATGGAGCGCGGCTGCTTTATTTAGGATGCCACGTGGCGCGTATAAGGAGCGGTCGAGGAAGAATGACCGGAGGCGATTGGGGAAGAAATTAGGGAAAATGTCGGGGGAGGACTTAGGGGAAGGCCGCAAGAAACGGCTCAGTGTGTGGGGGGGGGAGGGGGCATATACGGGAGGACACAGGAGGAACAGTTGCGCGGGAAACAACGGACGCTTACGTAGAGGAATGTGCCACGCAACGAAAGACGAGTTCTAATAGCGAGAAATGCACGCAACCTTTTTTTTTGTTCTTCTTACGTCCCGCTCTTATAAAATCGGAGAAAGATGCGCGGGGCAAACATGCATCGCACGGCGCCGACTGAGAAATCTCTTCAATTTCGAATTCTACGCTATGTACTGCCGAGGGTATAAATGAAGAATGAGTGCGAGAAAAGAATAGCAGCCAAGCTGAAGATTTGCGAGCAAATATTGTTGGCACTTCCTACGTGGTCACAAGCATTACAAGGCTCTGTTTTGTAAAGAAAATCGCACACGCAGCTATAGAGCATTGGTATTTGCAGACAACCCGGCTTAAGTACTACTTAGCGTACCTGAGCGCTTATGTCGTACAATAACGAATTTAGGGCAAAAAAAGGAAAGAAGAAAAACGCGATCACAGAGAGGGGAGAACATAAAGACAGGACGAGCGTTCCCTGTGATCGTTGTCCTGCCTTTTTTTGCGATCGCGTTTTCTGCCTTAAATTCATTATTGTTAGACATGCATTAACGAGTCTAGCAGCAAGTACTGCCACTTACAGCTTGCACAAGGTGGGAGACATTCCGCAAAAAAAAATCGTCCACACGCGTATGTACAACGCGCCCGCATTTCTCCCCGCTAATCGGCAACGCTGGCGAAGGCGCCCGTTTTCCTCCTTAACGTGGTTTAGAACAACATTCATTTCGGCTGGGTGGTGCATACTTGAATTAGGAAGGAACACAGAGTTAGGAACACGGAATTAGGCGCTTGTCCTGTGTCGTTCTCCCTCTCGTGATCGTCTTAGTTGGGGCGCTGTTCCTCCCTAATTCCCCCTTAACCTTCCCGAATTTCCTGCGGCGACGGCCGCGAACGGTGACCGCGGGGTCTGTGACCCGACAATTCTCTCCCTCCCAGAGCATGATGCCGCTGCGGCGGGAGGGAGGGCGCGTGGAGAGGGGGAGCGTTCGCTTCCTCAAAAATTCATCGCACTTCCGTCATGGCCGCCGCTCGCCCGCCCCACACACACATCCGAGAAAGGAAACGGAACTTAGGACAAACGCGCACGCCTATATACCGACGCTCAACTACACCAGGCTCGGCCGTCTATATCCGCTGCCACATAGACTTAACTGTCCGCCACTAATATTTCACGACGATCATCAGACATCGAAGTTCCCGTGGAGAGATCAAAGCCCCGGTTCTCCTGGGGTGCACGGAGCAGCCACTTTCACTGATGCGCGGAGGGAAGTTTCTTCCCGGGTCTATAGGGAAAGGAGAGGGAGAAACATGTCCCTGTTTTTATCGTCACGTTCACCTGAAGTAAACCTCTCAAACCGGAGATCGATGAGTATATAGGGTATATATACACGGTACAACTGCGTCTGTTTGCCGCGGCAAGTCACACTGGAACACTTTGTGCCAGTCCGACAATTCTCACAAATGAGACACGTGTACGCCCCAGTTTGATTGCACTTCTCGTGCGCGAAACTGTGCTCTCCCTATCTCCTCTCACCCTCTCTTCGTCCCCACTCCCCTTCCCCTAGCGCAGGGTAACAAACCAGACGCGCGTCTGGTTAATCTCCCTGCCTTTCCTCTCTTTTATTTCTCTCTATCTCCCCCTTCTGCCCGCGTTCGAATGCCCGCGACTGCCTCCAAGTGACACTGACAGTGTGCGAACCACAACACCCACTTTAGGATGGATAGTTGGGCGTGTTGGTTAAGCATGATCTGAAGCGAAGGCGCTAAAACGACGGAGGACAAAGAAGAAACACACTTTGCAAACAGACTTCCACGCCTGCGCTGTGGTTGCCAGAAGCCATGACAAATGGGTTAGATTAATAATTGAGGCCAAAAGGATCATTGAAGCAGGTGATAACTGCGTAAGTGTTGCATCCATATCACTATCACGCAAAGAACTGCTTTACCTGAACGCGAATGCGCCCTGAGAAACTGTGATTGCGTTCCTAGTATAAAACAGCGACGTTTATCCCTGATTAAACATTGTTGGAAGTGGCGCTCAGTGTGTGTGTGTGTGTTTCTTCTATGTCCTCCGTCGTTTTAGCGCCTTCGCTTCAGATGAGACAACACCCACGTGTTGTGGTTTCATGCAAGAAAGCTGCTGGCCCATGACTCGTGTCCCCAGCATATATATTGCCTAGTGCATGCCTACGGAAAGACACAGTCCACTTAATCTGCTCTTGCGGTCTACCTGCATTTGAGAGAACAGTCATAATGTCGACATTGAATATTCACCAGGTACTTTTACGTGCCTTCAGACATACGCCATGTTTTTGGACCATGGCCTGACGCTGCGCGTGCGTCTCCCGCAACGAAAGCACGCTTAAACTTCCTTAGAGAACCCTCGCCTCAATGCAATGCTTTGTTGCCTACTGTACTGTGTTTTGTGTATGCTGCGTTCATGTAACGGTGCAGCTGTGCACGCAGTAAAACCTCGTCATAACGAAGTTGAAGCAGAAGCCATGAGTACTTCGTTACATCGATTACTTCGTTACATCCATTATTGCAGGTATTGCACTGCGATAGTTTCAAGAGGGATTTCACTTACTTCATTATATCCATTGTTTCGTTTTATCTCGTTTCGTTTTAACGGGGTTCGACTGCATTCCATTCTTCGTCACACTCATGCGGAGTAGCTGTAGCGGGCTAGGCATAACCTCTCCAGAAATAATCTCTTTAACGCGCGTTCTAAAGCTACATCTCTCGTCGCTGGATCAACGCACCGCGTGCATTCGCGTTTCGTTCTGCAGTCCGACGATAAGTGCCCCGATCCCGCGTAGAGCTCGACGACCACGCGTGCAGCGCAGCTCCTCGCAGGAAGCACGCGACACAGACTAAACGTATTAGGGCCGGCCGCGGCGTCTTCGTCCGGGAGATACATACACTGCTGCATGCTCTCGCTGCCAGCGCAGGGCACGGCGGAGGGAAGACGAGCACTCCCTGCGCGCGCACGGAATCAAGCGCTCTCTCAAGAGGGAGAGCGCGTGTCCTTCTTCGCCGATGCCCGTTTTCGCCGCTCTACATACTGGAGGGAGTAGTGAGTGGAGAGATGCCTGGAGCCATCAAGCCGATCCCCAGCGCCAACTGCTGCTGCGCCGCTCGGAGGTGAAGCCGTGTGCTCGCGGAATGCGGCGCCCAGCACCGCCGACATGCGGTGGGAGGAGAAGAGGAGGAGGGAGGGAGAAGGACACGCCGGAATGTGCCGGCGCGCGCAAAGTTGTCCGCGGCTCGGCTCGGCTTGGCGCAAAAAAAAAAAAAAAAAAAACGCCGCGCGGTGGAGAACGGGGACCTTGGAATGCCAGTCGATTTGCTCAGCCACCCCCCCCCCCCTACCCCTCCTCCCCCACCCCCACCCTCGCTTTGTCGTCGGCGGGTCATTGCCGAGAGGTGTGCGCTGCGCGAATATGAGAAGAACGGGCAGAAAACAACGGTCCCCGGCTCCACGGGGATGTATGTATGTACGGCGACGGGCGTGGAATGGCAAAACCACGAACGCGTGTTTTCGTGTCCGCGCTCGAGCATTTTTTCTCTCTCTCTCTCTTTTTTTAAACGTCATAGCCGGGATCGACAAGAAAGATTTCGAGTATCGCCGAATGCGATCACCGGAACCGACGAGACGGGAAGAGTGAAAGAATTACAATACGTTTATAAGGAAAGGAAGCGTGAAAGTGTTTCCAATGTTTGCAAGAAATACTGCAGAGTGCAGTCAGCTGCAAAAGTTAACGTGATCAAGACCTGAGAAAAGATATCCGCTGCCTCAGAAAGCGACGTCATCAGAAAATAAAGAAAAAAAAACGAAAGAGAGAGCGTGAGAGAGGGAGGGAGGCTTTTACTTGAATGCAGAGATGGAGCACATATGTAAGACATGTACCTCAGAGTTACGCACACGTATACGCAACTACGATATATCTTTAATAAACTGTTTTTCAAGCTTTCCCGTAGTCATACTCGTTTCGCACAAAATGAATACAGAGACAGAAAGATGAGAAAATCGTTAACTCAACCTCCGGCTCAAATATTTCGGGCACACAAGCAACGGGCTAAGGTTGATCACCGCGTCGTATAAAAAAAAAAAGAAGAAAGAAATAAAGAGAATAAGAAACTGCAAATAATCTATGCGAACTTTCGCTTAATTTAACTAAGATCAACTCAAACGTATCGACAAGATGCACAAGAAGAGCAATGGGAAAACTCTTCAAAAACTCAAGAAAAACTCAACACTCGCGTTCTAGTGAAACACACTCATTTTATACGTTTTAGTACGCAATTCAGTGGTGAGCAAGTACACTATCTGTTGCGTCAACTGAAACATTATCCAAGCAGGCGCGGTGACATTAGAGTAAAATCACCTTTGACACTATACCACTGCATTCATATTTGCGCCTTAACTCGAAGTCCGATGCTTGACTTGGTCAAAACCATGCGTGGCCCCCGAACTCGCCGACGGAAACATAATGAGCGTTTTGGGCATATGCACGACAAGTGTCATCTAGATCAGAGTCAAGCATGGGCTTCAAGTTAAGAAGCCCATGCTTGAAGTTAAGGTATCCGTATTTCTGAATACGGATGGTAAGGCTCATTTATGCATTGTACGAATTATGCTAACACAGGCCGTGGTATCACAAACGATAGCTTTTTATCATTTCGACAGTCGACTGTCATAGCCGCGGAACACTGAGAAATCACACCTTTTAAACGGGCACTCTTAAAAGGAAAGGAAGAGGGGGGAGGGGCTGCCACAAACTGTACATGGATCGGCTCTTACAGTGTAATTGGTGAGTTACACGCGGCACCCCAGCTATTTCACGTTGTTAGCCAGACACGACGGGCTAGATTCCGTGAAGCGCTGATATATCTCCACGACCCGCAAAATACTGCTTTACAAAAGCACAAAAAGTGCGTGAAGCTTCCATATCCGAAGCACACGACCGCTTGCCGTACTGCCTGCGCATTGGCCTTTGTTGTTAAGCTGCTTTTAATCAACACACAAGGGAACTGTTAATGAAATTCGCGGTCCTTCTCCACTTAACCCCACCCCAAAGAAACCATTTCCAATTAAACAGCCCTCGTAAACAAAGAATTTCACATTTGGTTCTTTTCTTTCGAAATCGAGTCATAGTCATGGTTTATGAACAGGGCACCAACAAGATGCCATCATTTTAAAGCGCCCCGAAACCCATCTCGTCGTGAAAACGAGAGGGCAATTTCCCGGCAGAACAGCAGCGCTATAAGATTAAAAAAAAAAAAAAAAGTGTTCGGAGACGCCAAACGCTGGGCCACCGTAAACGGCCGTTAATTGGTTCTGACGGAAGATTCGTGAACAATCGAGTTGCCCGGACGGGGTCGATAGAGGAGAGAAGCCTACGAATTGCGAGTCACCGTATAGTTGGGGCCTGCGCGATTGCGATATCAAAAGTGCTAATCGAAAATCAAATTATACCTAGCTAAGCAACTGAACGGAAGCTCATGTTTTAGACCGAGCCCGACAACAGCTGCAGAATATAATGAAGGATATATAAGCGATGCTAAGATAGCCGCGTATGTCACAACTTTTGACGGGGCTCTTAATAACTGCGCCAACGTTTCATCATACTCTTCCAGTATTTATTTATTTATTTGCCCGAAGGGTTCTGTATAGGACATAACACATGGGAAAAGAAGGAGGGGGGAGAGCAAACAATTTGTTCATCAGTAATAGGTCACTCAATGCATAACACACTTAACAAGTTAAACAAAATCAAGAAGGGGGCCGACAGATGGAGTAGCACACTATAGTATAAAAGTTACATACACAGAGATAAAGTGCCTCAGAAAGGCTGGCCTACATTTCGATAGATGGACGTATCTTTGTCAAAGGCAAATAAATAGTTGACAAAAATAGGTTCACCTTTTGAAACATAGGCCAGCTTGCTTGAGGCACTTATCCCTGTTCAGGTAACTTTCACCAAGTTATATACATACTATACTTAAATAAAAGTTGTGGCAGATTGCATTCAAAGAAAGCCAATGTGGTCGGATAATATTTTGTGAGTATTCTGGGCAGTCCTCATAACTACAGAGTAATCAAATACTCATTTGGCGTAAAGCCACTCGTGTTGCGTTTTTCTCATAAAAGCAATTGAATCGATTCCCTGCTCCAAGCACGCGCGCAAGTTGATTACTGACTGCAGGCATTCGGAGGAAGGAAAAAAAAAAAGTAGGTATTCCTTTCACCGTTGCCGACGGAACACGGCATGTCGAGAATCCCGTCAAATCTGGCTAGCGCCTTGAGCAAAGTTGGTGGTATGCAGCGACAGTCAGCACAATGAAGTGAAATGGAGGCACGCATAGTAAGTCGACAAGAGGGTTCAACCCATAGAGTTTCCAACTACAGTCACTAGAGGGAAATCCGGCGCCAAGATCGTTAAGCCATGCATCATGGGAATGATGGGCAGCACAAGAATTTGTCTGATCTTCGTGCTTGGGGGCTCCAGACGTTCTTCTGGCTTCGTTTATTACGCTTTATCTGGGCCGAAATTGACCTAAGTTTCAAAGCAATTTACACTTTCTTTTTTTTAATGCAGAGGGTAATAAGACTCTGCCAGCACGCATAATCGCTGCTAATTGCAGCGGATCCGCTTGTCGATGGGTCCGTGGCGTAATGGTTTCAATATGGGGCCTCTTGTGCTAGAGGTGCTGTGTTCGAATCCTGCCGTCGTACAATTTTAATCATGTTCATTTAATTATTTACAACGCTCCTTAAAAATGATCACCCTGCAAAGTCACCAAACCATTTAAAGCCAGAAGGACGAACTTTACGCAAATCCATGCTGCCCACCCATCATTTCCATGCTAGCCGAACTGTCTTGCTTGCAGCTCCCACAGACACTAGCGCCACAGTTCCCCTATATAGTCAGTTGTACGAAACTATGGTTCAGCCTATATAGTATTTTGGTATTGCTACGTTGTAGTGCGACGGTCAAGAATCAGACGGCGGCACCCAACTGAGAGGCACGAAACTAACGCGTCATTGGGTCGAACTTACGTCCACAAGAACAAGTTACACTCAAACACAACGATAACGGCGAGCACGGGCACCCATCGCCGAAATTTTGATTCCACGGCTCAAACGCGTCGGCTGTTTATGCATCTCACCGCACGTCCGCGCATGGAATGTGATCACAGACAAGACTCTGTCGCTATATGGGACGATCGGCCATAACACGCGACAACTTTGTAACGTCGTTAGCCGGTGAAAAGCGGCCACCGAAAAAAACACAAACAATAGAGACTTTCAGCGTGTCCGGTATTCCGGCAAGCGCGGGCGGTTTGCCGGTTTAGCGGGGGCGTAAACGTGAGCGGCCAGATTGGTGGCGCCAGCTGGTGGCGCAAAGTTCAACCACACAAACAGGAAGCTAATTACTATATTCTGCTTAGGTGCTGGAGTAAATTTTCGACAGCGGCGTAATCGTGTTCACAATTACGGCGCTGCCAAAAATTTGCACCACTAGCGAAGCAGGATATAGTGGGTTACTGCAGTTTTAGCACTGTGTTTGTCTGGTTGAACTCTACGCTACCAGGCGGCTGCACTGCTCTGGCCGCTCACGTTTACGCCCCCGCAAATCCGGCAATCCGCCCAAACCGCTCCCGTTTACCGGAATAGCGGACATGCTAAATGTCTCTAACGTGTACACGAGTCGGTATACCTACAGCTTCATGTCGGCGATCTTTCTTGTTTTAAAGCGCAGCTCTCTTAGGCACCCGTTCCCTCGGCGAGCGTCGGCTGGTTAAAACCGAGCGAACGAGGACAGCGAAAGATGAAAACGCGAACGCCAAAGTGCAGCGGGAGACGAAAGTGGCGAGGAGGCAAACGGAGGAGGAGGGCACCGCGAGAGGGGTGAGAAGGAAAGCGTAGCGCGGCGACGATGGCTACGAGATGGCGCCAGAGTAGCGCGCGCGATAGTTAGCGAGCTCTGTCGGCGGCGGCTGCTGCTGCTGCTGTGAATCGCGCCCAGGCGTCACCCACGCGCTGGCTCTTGCGATCTCCAGATTAGCGAGGCAGTGGCGCCTCACGTGGCTCCGCTTACAACGAGCCACACGAGAGAGGGAGATTGTCCGCGCCACCTAATACATGGCGAAATGAAAAGACATATAGAGAACATATGAAAAGACAATTTCGCACAAGGAAGCATCGTAATCGTCGGTGAATTTTTTTTTTCGCGTCAACAATGGGCAGATGGCGCAAACACAACGCGAACACAAACGCTGACACATGTAACTGAATTAGGGGATATACAATTAGCGAACAGAGGTTGCCAAAGCCGAGCTTTCCGTAAAGATTCAGGTGCAAGAAAGCCAGCCCACACTTTCTTTTTTCTGTAACTCGTTCCTGTTTGCGCCAACTCGATGGAACCCCACATCGAACCACCATATATATTTCGTATATATTCCAAGTGCCCAGATAGCTCGTCCATCCTTTTTTTTTAATTTCCGCATTCCTAAGTGTATATCTGGCCGAGAGACGGCAGGCCTGTCGCTTCCTCCCGTCCGTTCTGTCTTAAGTATTATAGCAGTGATTTCCGTGAGATTGAGAACAGGTTCATTAAAGAGACAGGAAGAAGAGGAAGACGGACGTGATCTTCTTTATCCTTTGCGATAACCTCTCTGCGCGCAGGTCATGCCTTCGAAGATGTCAGTGGGCCCCGACTGATGCTGCTTCCGGTGAAGCCTCCCTCTAGCCACCAGAATGCGACCATTCCGGAAGCAATGGCCGTCTAGAGTTTCCTTTTTTCTTATTTTTTTTCTTGTTTTACATTTTCGAATAAGAGGCAGAAAGTGAGCTAGCAAAAGGATGATCTCGCTCCGGCGATGTTTCCCGGCCGCAGTAGCCAGTTGAGAAACCAAGGCATATTGCCGAGGCTGCCCCCTCCGTAATCGGCGGTATTCGTTTGCGAAAGTTTCCCTATTTCAATTCGCTTATGTAATTTTCATCGCAGCAAAGTAAGGCTAAAAAAAAAAGAAAAACAAGAGCAGCCGACATCGCTGCCGAGGCCTTTTCAACGTCGAGAAAAAGAAGAACAAATATTCTCTCTGACAGATGTTATAGAACACAAAAAGTGTACTTTGGAAACTTGGCAAGCTGGAGAAAGGTGCACGCACCAAGCCGAAATTGCCAACCACAGTGGTTCAAAGGGAGCCATTAAAGGTCACCCCTAAATGCAAACATAGTCCGGAGCGCGGAATTCGCTTTTCCAAGGGGATCGAGGTATAGGTTTGCATATTATATATATATATACACCCGCAGCGGTAGCTTAGTGTACCTCTTCAATATGATGGTTAGCCGGGGTTTGTTCCCTGTGTCCCTAGGTCCCTGGCACAATCTTCGAATCAGAAGATTGTTGGCACAGGGACATATTGTTGCAAACTGTTTGCAACCGTTTGCAATTCCGTCCTCGCACTACTTGCAATAGTAACCTATAGCGGCTATGGCATTGCGCCGCTAAGCTCGATGTCGCAGGTTCGGTGACCATAGCGGCGGTTCGCGTTGAGGGGGGGGGGGGGGGGGGGGCAGCCGAGAAGTGCTATACGCACACGGGAGCGATCATGATGGCAGATCGCGGGACGCGCAGCGAAAGGGTGGTGGCGCCAACGTGGCATGGGCTGTTCCCAGCCACCGAGGATATACGTATATGCCCGGCTCCGCTATAAGCTCTCGAGGAACCGTGGGGCGCCGTAGATGCAATATCCGGCGGCGCACGTGGCCTGGAAGCGCACTGTTTGCGACTTGCTGAGTCACGGCGCAGGGAGAGCGCGCTCCTGCTCACCCCCCCCCCCCACCTTCCCCTTCACCCCCCCCCCCCCCCCGTTTTTGCCCACAGACGATGCATCCGGTCCGTCCGCCACGTCGTCCGAGAAAGGGGGCCACCGTCAGGTTGGTGACCTCCGCGCCCTGACTGCGGCTATGCGCACCGCTGACCCCCCCCCCCCCCCTCTCTCTCTCTCTCTCTTTCCTATCGGGACTCGCACGAGCGGGGATTCAATCACGCACGCCTCCAATTCTCGTCGCGACCCTCATACAGACCGGAAGCTGCTGCGCAGTTGTTCGTTCACGACGCGCACAAGCCTTTCAGAGCAGTCATAAAACCTTTCGTATCGCGTTGGCGCGAAACCATAACATGCCCAAGCTTATAATAGAGATACTATAAAAAGCTAAGCTAAGCTGTAAACAGTGTTAACAAAATACTATTCGACAATACTAAAAACGGCACTCCTACCATGAGAGGAGGTCTCGCTGTGACTTGATGTATTATGTTGATGGCGTTCGCTCAGGCCCAGGTAATTTATTAGAAGAATAAGCAACACCGTGTTACAAAGGATACAAACAAGTTAGCAAGTTTTGAAAACTGTTGTTGCGTCACAACGGGCGCGAATACGAGACGACGCTTTGAGATCCGTGACGTCACACTGGCGTACGCCGGTGCTGGAGTATCGGCGTAAAAATTCGAAGGTTGGCCTCCATTATTAAAGCGCTTTAGAATGTCAACGTATTACCGCGAAACTAACGAAAATTATTTGTTTCGAAAAAAAAGTACAAGTACTCAGACTGAAAAGACTAAAACTGATTGAGGGTTTCTCTTTAGTGTGCCTTTATATTCACTTGATTCGTATTGTTCTACTCTAGTTGTTACTTTGTCTAGAGCAATGGTACTCGTGTCCAAGATACATGCTTTATTTCATATTTCGCGGGCTTTCTTTCAACGCAAAAAATAAAATTGCCACGCAGCGTGTACGCTGCCACAAAAGATTGCATTGGTAGTTTTTGAATGCCTTCTACAACGTAACGAAACGAACTTGGTCCTAACGTGAATATTAAAAAAAATCATAATTGATCTTAGTTAATGAATTAATCGCAATATAAAATAACTTACCCTAAGGAGCGTCACATGACGGCATACCATATGTCGTTGGTTCCATTCAGTTGCGGTAAACTACTTATTAAAACCAAAGGTCCAAGTTACGTGAAACACCCTGCATGCCCACACCGAAGCCAAAGTAAATATGTGCGCAGTGTTTTCATCATTTTATTTTATAAAACCAATACAACAAAACTTGTTTGGACATGTTTCGCGGCATGCCACAAGTAGGACGGGGATTTAATGCTACAAGTCCGTATTTAGACCAGCACTTATTTCTTAAAAACTAGAAAAGAAAAAAGACTCATGAACGCTGCATTTTATCATTCCCGACGCTATACGTATATACATATACTTGCATATACGTACGTATAAACCGGATATACGTATATTGAGCCAAATTCATCTGGAAGAACCCTGCCTGCTGGTTCTATGATAACCAAATGGCGCAAATGACAAAACGAAGAAAGCGCCAGTGGGCTGCAGGCCTAAAAAGGGGGGGGGGGGGTGTTGCTGCAGCTTTATGGACCTCTAAATTTGGGCCGCGAGCCAATGGAAAATGTCGATGCGAACTGCCCAAGTATAGGCGGCGCTGCTCTTCAGCTTTCTCCGGCATGGGAAAACGATCTCACGAATGGCCAATATTGATACGTTCATTCCAAGGACTAGAGAAATAACAGGATTGCTCGAAGATATCCCTCAAGGTGTAGATCGCTACTTCTTACTTCGAGCCACCATGTGAAGCGGGCGCCCCTATATTTCGACGTTTTCAAGGGCCCAACTATATAGTCGATGTTGAATTACATTTCCCAGCTGGCAGCTGCAGCGACACGGTGCTGATGGTTCAAGTAGTGCAAAAAAAATTAAAGGAAGAAGAAGCAAGGCAATCCCAAACAGTTTCGTTTTTAAGTGTTATTATTTACTCTAAAAAAATTACAGCAACCCCATTAACGAGGAACACACAGCCACACTAATACCCGTACCTGATATACATATAGAACGGTACAGTCGACCAGTCGCAGTAACGTGAAATTTGGTAAAGTTAACAGAAGGACACCGGTGTGTCTTCCTCGCGAATTTCGTCGAGGAAAGAGGATTACCGAACCCGAGCCAAAGAATCCTGTCAACCTTGTGAGCCGCCTTGAGACTCGCAAAGCGCCACGCTATATACTCTTGGTGACAGGGGGACACCTACGGCTGCATACTGATAGAACGGTTAATGTCCTCGGGACTTCACCAGATGCATGGCGCCGAACCTCGATCAAGAACAAAAGAGCGCAGTCTTTTGGCAGACAGCAGATGTGATCAGTGTTTAATGCACTGCATGGATCCCACGCGCCCAATCAACTTTTTTTTTGTTGTTGTTTTATCGGATTAGTTTTCAGAATACCCTACCACGGGGCTGGGAAAGTCGTAACAGACTGACATGAAACGCCGGGAAAAAGAAAGGTCACAAGAACGCATTTTGTGCATTCTTACTTTATTTACAAGTTACATAGCCGCGTGCTTGCGTATCCGCCGCTTGTCTGCCCTAGCCCCGAAACTAGGCGTTATTGTTGCTTCCTGCGCGCGTTCCATTCAGGCCAAGGACAACGTTCGGAGCTTACAGATACGGAAGTTACTAGTCACACACGCACGCATGGACGCACGCATGCACACACGCATGCATACACGCATGCACACTCTCTCTCGCGGGAGCGAGCGAGTGAAAGGAAACACCAGTGAGGTGTAGGCCTAAGGGCGCTTACTGCTGCTTTAGAAGCAGGAAAGGACATGCTCCAAGTACCAACTTCGAATTGCTTCTTCATCCGAGCATGAATGTTTTTTTTTTTATTGATATGATATAAGGAGATGTTGGCGCGCAATTTAAGGCGCCGGCTACTCCTTATCTCTTGGGTGGTTCCGTCATACATCATTTAGGGTTCACGGTTACATATCAAATAATCATTTCACACAAGCACCAGGACTTATAAAGCAACGTTTCCACAGGAAGACTATGGCAAATGTCTCCACACCTATGTAGTCGAAAGTCACAAAAGTAGAAACGATACTGTCGCCTAATAACACATTTTCTAGTCAGCGGATCAGCGGGTACATACAGTATACATGGCAAATGTCTCCACACTTATGTAGTCGAAAGTATCAAAAGTACAAACGATACTGTTGCCTAATAGCACATTGTCTAGTCAGCGGGTGGTATATACATCGTGTAAACAATCATTCACAGTCACAACAAAGCAGTCAACATAACATAATTCCCAAACAGATGGATATATAGAGTCACATTGAAATGAACAGAGCAATGAAAGCACTAATAGCGTCCAGCGATGCCGCTGTCTTCAAAGAAAGTCTTTAGTGCTTTTAAAGCGCTCTTCTGCAAGGCCGTTGTTGGCCAAGGGCCCAAAAGTTTCCTTAAACTGAAAGGTCTGCGGTCTAATTTACTTAGCGCTGATTTAAGTCGGCATCTTGGTGTGTCGTGATGTGGGCAATCTAGAAGGAGGTGATATATATCTTCATCTACAAATCCGCAATCACATTCGGGGGTTTCCGCTCGGCCAATTCTGTGTAAGAAATGCTTTGTGTAGGCAGTGCCTAGCCTTAATCGATGAATAAGCGGAATGCTATTGCATGTTTTGCTTCGCTTGCCTTTGTGAGGTATTTAAGTGTTTCATATATTACACTGTCGCTGAATGTTTTCCCCTTTGTGCTGCAGAGTGATGTTAGTGCCGCCTGTGAATCGCTGAAAATTACCCATTTTTGCGCTTCTGCTACTGACAATATAAATTTTACCGCACATAGGATTGCGAACAGTTCAGCCGTTGTGGACGAAGTCGCACGAGATAACTTAAATGATTCTTGTTTGTTGAGGTGCGGTATAATGAATGATGAAGTTGAAGAGGTTGCTGTACTGGAGCCGTCTGTATAGACGTGTGTGTATCCTGAATACCGCATATATATCTGGTATAGTGCTAGTTGTTGAGCAGCTTGAATGAACATGTCTCTTTTGCTGAATATCCCTTCTACTGATAATTCAATTTTTGGAACTGCAAGCAGCCATGGAGGATATTCGATGTCTGAGTTCCAAAATTCATTTTCTGGCAATATGTGAAGATTTTCTTGAATTTCTATATGAACATAACTTCTATCTCGATTCATTATGTCTAAAGCCAATGGGTGGTTTTTATGCTGGGTTTGAAGGCGGAAATAATGCCGGCATGTTTCTGTAGTTCGCATAACTGGAAATGGTGATTGGCGAGCCTCAGCTATTACAAGAGAACTCGAAGTCGCTCGTGGAACTCCTAGACACAGGCGTAGTCCTCTAGCTAAAAGTCTTTGAAGTCTCTCTTCTGACGTGTGGGAAAGTCCGTGTAAGATGGGCGCGGAATATGCAATTTTTTGTCGTATTAATGCATTGTAAACAGTCAGCATGGACGATACTGATCCGCCCCATGATGTGCCTGCAAGTCTGCGAAGTACAGTCACTATGGCATTGACCTCGTTTTCGAGTTTTTTTAAGTGGGGTGCCCAGGATAGCTGCCTATCAAGTATTATGCCAAGAAATCGATGCTGTGTGACAATCGTTAGAGGGTGTCCTTCCAGATTAAGAGTGAAATTTTTTAACACCTTCCGAGTGAAGGGCAATACAGCAGTCTTTGCATGTGATAGTACCATTCCTCTTTCTCTCAAAAATTGGTTGATGATATTTATGCCGTCTTGCAATGCCATCTGGAGTAGTTGAGCTTTAGACCCAGATGTCCAAATACACACATCATCTGCATACAGTGAAAACTTTAACTGTGATGGCAGTCTTCGCGTTAAATCAGCCATGACGCAGTTAAAAAGGAAGGGGCTGAGTACGCTTCCCTGTGGTACTCCCTGTTTGACAATATGTTCAGAACTCTTTCCTTCACCCGTCTGAACAAATATTTTGCGACCTGATAAAAATTCAGAAATCCATCGCAAGGACCGGCCAGACAGACCAAGTTCCAACATGCTTAGCAGAACATGAACGTGACTAACGGTGTCAAATGCCCTCTTGATGTCTAGGAATACTGCTATCGTCATGTTTCCACGTGCACGCTCGTGCTCCACACAGGTTACTATATCTAATATTGCATCCATTGTGCATCTATGTTTTCTAAAACCTACTAAGTAGTTGGACAACACCTTCGTTTCATTACACCACCATTGAAGTCGCGCGTCAATCATTTTCTCCATTACTTTGCATAAACAACTTGTCAAACTAACGGCGCGGAAGGATTCAAGGCACAAGGGCGTCTTACCAGGTTTTAAAATTGGTATGATTCGAGCGACTTTCCAAGAGTCAGGTACAGTTTCCTCTATCCATAAGTTATTATAGATGTCTAAGAGCGCATTTGTACCTGTCGGTCCGAGGTTTCTTAGCATATTGTACGTAATGCCGTCCGGCCCAGCAGCGGACTTTTGGCGACATGATGCAATTGCACATTGGAGCTCGTTTAATGTGAAAGTGTGATCTAACTGAGGATGTTGGGTCCAGTAGCAAGCAGTAATTTTTCGCTTAGCCAACTCTACTGAAATATCAAATTCTGCACATTGTGATGAAAAGGCAGATCTGGAAATTAGCTCACAAAATTCATCTGCAACTAATATTTCACACGTGTCCCTGGCTACAGCGAGAGCACGAAATGGGAAGCTTTGTGTTACAGGTCCGCTTAAAGAACGAATTACTAGAAAAATTCGTGGGACAGCCGTGTGAGGAGACAGCGTGCCGCAGAAATCGCGCCAGCGCCGTTTGCCTAAGCTTTCCATTCGTCTGCGCATTACATTGTGTATTTTCTGAGCGTTTCTGTATGCTTCTAAACTTCCGCTCCGTCGGTAAGCTCTTTCGGATCGGCGTCGGATGGCTCTTAGGTGTTCATATTCTCCGTCAACTGCAGCATAGTCTTTTGGTATTGGGACCTTCTTTGTGCATATGTTCATATTATCCTGCAAAAATTCTGTAAATTTTTCCACTGTTGCATGTTGGTTAATTTGATCCGTTAGGCGGTATCGAAAAGCTTGCCAGTTGGTTAGTCTGCTGTAACGCCTGATATCATAGCGCATGCTAGGGTGGTTAACAAGAATGGGAAAATGATCACTTCCGCGCGTTTCCATATCTGTTGTCCATCCCACACCATTCACTAGATCATGTGAACACAGGGTAACATCTATGCAGCTTGAGTAATTATATCCACGAAGGAATGTTGGCGACCCATCGTTTAAAACAGTCAAGTTGCATTTATCTATGGCGCATTCAATAACATTACCCCGTGCATCACAGTGATCACTGCCCCAGATGATGTTGTGTGCGTTGAAGTCGCCACATATAAATACATTAGAATGAGCTATTTTGAATATATCCACTAGCGCTTCTACTGAAATCCGGTTTGAAGGTTGTAGATATAGATTAATCACTGTTATACAGAGCTTGCCAAAGGATACTTTACATGCGATGAATTCCGGGAAGTCTGAATCACTGGACTGAATTTGATAAGATGGTAGGTCCTTTCTGACGCACAGGAGCACTCTGCTAACAGCACCTTGACGAGAAGTCTTATATATCACATAATTCGAGAGGCGAAAGTCGTCAGTGATTCCCGCCTCTTGAATGCAAAGTATTGGGAAGTTGTATTGCACAAGCAGTTTACGAAAGTCAGCGCACTTTCTTCGAAGACTGTTGGCATTCCACTGAAATATGGAGACATTTTTGTAGCGGTTATTCATGTAGTGCCTGCCGCAGTTTCGGCCCGGATTGTTGACACAACAGTGCTTCTAGAGGCAACAAGGCTTTTACTTCTGGTAGGTTGTTTGCTTCCGGCAAAGCAGATAGGATTGCCTTAAGAGCTGCGAAAAGCATTGGCAAAATCAGTTGTGTCACCGATGCTGTAGTATGTTCGCTATTAGCTGGTGTCACTTCTGCAGTGGATGCGTAAGGTCGCTGAGAGAAATGTGTGGGAGTACAGGAGCTTTCTTGTGTATTACTTTCTGCCTGTTGTCCTCTGGGTTTCCGTAGTATTGATGCATAGGACTGGGCTCTTGACTGTGATCCTCTTGATTGGTCGCTTGATTGCACTGTTGCTTGTTCTCTAGAGGAGGGATATCTTGTTGGTGCTCTTGGCTGTGGTGGTTCCGGTGCCCGCTGAGGTGGGTGATCTGGCACTGGATGAACAATCTCGAGGTTTGGTGCGGGTTCATTGCGTCGCGGTTGTCTTCCATGAATTAGTTCATGTCTACGTATTTGCGCCGCTGCTTTGTTCTGTGGGCAGCCTGAGAAGGAGGCGGCATGGTTCCCCGCACAGTTCGCACATTTAGGTTGAAGAAGTGACCTGCACTGCTTGTGGTCATGGTCTTCTGAGCATATTTTGCATCTACGTGTGCTACGGCAGGTTTTCGCCATGTGCCCGAATCTCTGGCAATTATAGCAGCGAAGTGCGGGTCCTTGGTATTCCTCGACAGGGTGGCTGGTGAAACCCAAGTAAATTCTTCCAGGAATAGGGCGGTCGTCTCTGAAAGTCAAGATTACCGTGTGAAGTGGATATGACTTCACTGCTCCATCTTCTTGGCGGGAATACCTTATCTGTCTGCGTGCCGATATAACTCCTGCGTCTTTCAAGAAGTCTAGGAGTTGATCGTCTGTGTACTGCAGAGGCACATGTTTTATTTTCCCAACGTTTCGCGTGTACGACTCTGGGATGAATGGCTTGACTTCCAGGCCACCTACACTTGAGAGCATCAAAAGGCGTTTCGCCGATGCTAAGGAAGCAACGCTAACACTGAAACTTCCATCTCTGGTCGTCCTGAAAGACTGTACTTTCTCTTTGGCAGCAGAAACTATTTCGGCAGACACTCGGTTTGGATTTACTTGCCAAAAAGTAGTACCTTCATTTGTTGGGCGAAAGACAACCGGAATGCCTTCGGCTCGCTTTTTCTTATACGTGACCACAGTAAATGGCGCATCTTCACCCATATCTTCATCATCACTTAGCTCATAAGTCGATGTTCTATCATCGTCCTTGCCGTCTTCTAGGCGAGGTTTCTTGGTCTCGGCATGAATGTTCTTGGGTATGCACCGATACAGACTCACGTTTCTCTCTCTCTCTCTCTTTTTCTTTTTTCGAGCAGAGCTGATACTACGCAATGCCCAAATAGAACTCAGTCGACCCTAGGAATGTGTTCAGTCCCAAACTCGCCCAGCTTGTTGTGTTAATTGAGTCTCACCCTTTCACTCGCAAACTGTTAAAGCACATTTCGCGTCAGCTACAACTTCCTACATTTCTTTTTTTTCAATACCTGGCCTGCAGTCGCCCCGTCATGCACGATAGCCACTGGTCCACTGCGACGGCACAGGATTCCCCGCACATATAATCCCTGCTGTTGCTAGAACATGGAAAAAACTTTAGCTTGGCGCCGCTGCCGCTTCCTGCCCGGTTGGCCTGATCCTTTCCTTCCGAATGACGTGCGATCACGTGCCAGAAAATATGGTTGACGTTACCCCTAACTATGCACCCCCTAAACTGCGACCTGCCACTGGGAAAGTGGCGCGCTCCCAGTGACCTCCATTTTGGTGTCGTTTAGGAGGCTATGCCTCTACACTTCAGTGCAAGCGGTGAAGACTGCTTGCCGGTGCGCCACCTTCACGGGATTCCGCAGGCAAAGTAACCCAGCGACTTCGAAGCTATATTTTCGTAATTTTCGCGGCAATAGGTTTGTTATTAGATGATAAAATGTGGGTCAAAGTTATTTCTTAATTTTAAAAGTTTCGCGCGAAACAACGCCGCCGCTGCGTCATTGTGATGTCATGGATTTCAATGTACTATAATCGTACTTGGGCCATTGTGGCACCGCAAAAGTCCTAGAAACTTGCCGAGTCGGGTCCTTGGCTCTCTCACAGAATACAATGTAGTCCATGTTTAGCGGTAAACAGTTAACTAGGTAACTACACCTGAGCAGACGTCATAAAATTCATGACGTCACGGCGACATGATGCGGGAACTGCCAAGCAAACCAGCGTCAGTAGCTATATATATATATATTATATATATATATATATTCTAAGCTCTCCCATCCCCTCTGTGCTCCTATCACGTCACCGACTTCCCACACTTCACACGCATACAATTTTTTTCCGCTTTGACGCACCAGATGCTAACACATACAAAAAAAGTAAGAGAAAGAGAAAAAAAAAAGAAGCCTGGATGTTTGTCGGCGCTGACAAGGTCGCGGCAACGCAAGAGGAACGCAACCGTTCCGATGGCGGCGGCGCAAGCCACACGACTCTCATGGGGAACAGCGGGAGGTGAACTTTCCTGGGATTTGCACGCGCGCCCTGGACCGAGCAGCTTCTTTTCCCCGAGACGATCAGCGCGACATGAGAGAGAGAGAGAGAGAGAGAGAGAGAGAGAGAGAGCAGAGCGGCACCGCCACCACTGCTCGGATGTACGGGAGAGAGACCGTTTGAGGGAGGCCGGCGGCCAGATATCCGGGGAGGCTTCACGGCTCGTTTGACGCGCGAGGCGGTAATCTGCAGCCCCAATTACGGGAGCGCCCGCCCGCGTGCGCGTTCTCCAGAATCGACGACGTTCTCGAGCGCGGTTGGCTTTTCCTCGCGAAGACCGGCTGCCAGCCACGCGAAAACGCGGCAGTGTTGCCAGACTGGGCTATTAAACGGAAACAACACCGGTCCACAGAGTTTCCCATGAGAATCACTATAGAGGGAACCCTCTGGGACTGCAATCCTTCAGCTACTGTTGGAATAATATCTTGGTACGTGGATCTTTTTTTGTTGTTGTTGTGTTCGTGCTTTGTGGCTGACAAACGTTCTCACGACATTATTCAGTGCGCGTCATATCTTACTCTTTATTTCCAAAGCACTCGTAATTGTCTGAACACGGCAGAGCTCTCTCTCTCTCTCTCTCTCTATATATATATATATATATATATATATATATATATATATATATATATATATATATATATATATATATATATATACTTGCGCTAGAGTTCCTATAGCAACTTTTGAATGTCACAAATTGGCATACCACTGACTGTAACACAAAGTTACAACGAAAGTCCCGGACGTTTTCCCTGACCGAATGCTGCGCAGTTAAAAGATAACATTCGTCCAGGAAAGGCGGTGGTGGTTCCCGGGTTCGATGCCCCAGCTGGCCCACCTGAAATACGGGTTTCCGTCGTAGCTTTGTGCTACGACAGACGGGTGAATGACGAGTAGTACTTTCTTTCATGAACCTTCATTTTCCTCGCGGGCTTCCGGGGAACTGAATTGCCGTAGTAAATTTTTGGCAGGAAACTCGGGAAACTGCGTGACAGCATCGACTCGCCTCGCTGGACAGGCCCGCCGCGCACATAGCGCTTCTCACTAAAACCACTAGGGGGAACTGTGGCGCTGCGATCGTTAAATAAATAAATAAATAAATAAATAAATAAATAAATAAATAAATAAATAAATAAATAAATAAATAACAATAAAATAAGATCTCGGGAAACCCCCGATGTACTCACGTGCACTCGCTCGGACATGCCCTTGAGCCCCTGGATGAACTCGGTGGCGGTCTTGGCCTTCTCCGAGAGCGCCTGCAGGTTCTGCGACAACTCCGTCTGCGGGGAAGACAGAGAGAGAGGGGGGGAGGGAGAAACGATCAGTGGGGGGTTTAACGAAGGGAAATCGCAGTGACAGCTGTTTGCTGGAGTTATATCTCCCACTTCCAACGCACGTTTGCATTTAATCACACCAGCCACGCTTACAACGCATCACGCAAATGTGCATCAACACTATATAAACCGATTGCACAGTAAACACTGCGCTTGCATCCCCCGCCCAGCATCGACGCTTCAAAATGCCCCCTGCCGCGCAACCATCGTTCGTCATCTTTTGCCGTCTGTCCCACCGCTGGTTACACGCGCTATCAACGCCCAATCACAATGCTGTGACGTTGTCAACGTTGTGATTCGCGCATTCCGTCAATCACGCTCAGGAGGCAAGCAGTGACGAGATGGCCGACGACACCGCATATTTAGCGCTTGAAGAAGTCAAAATTGACTTAATTTTTTCAGTGTGGAGGGCGGGGTGGGGGTGGGGATATTTATTAACATCTCGAAACCGCACAGCTGGGTTACGAGGATTGCAGCAGAATTGAGCGCCTTACTTCGGCCATCTGGGTTTCTATAACGTGCCCCGAAATATCAGTATACGCGAGCGTTCTTGAGTTTCGCCTCTCCATAGAGATGAATGGATGGATGTTACGAGCGTCCTCTTTGGAGCGGGGCGGTGGGTTTGGAAACTGCCACCTTGTGGACGTCAGCACAACGCATGCGCACAGCCGCTGAGCCATCGCAACTGGTGCTCTGCGAGGTAAGTGCTGTAAGTAACTTATGTAAAACACTCCATTACACCTGGGTCGTCCGTATTGGATTGAACCGTTTGTAAACAGGAAAGGCTGTATAGCCAATGGTTACGGTCGGAGTGATGTATACGGCTGGGCATATTTATTACAGGAGGGCTGCATTCGAGCGACGACCACCGAGACGGATTTCGCTGGATCGAGCATTGGACGCTCTCTGTGGAACACGACTTCAGTCATTATAGCGGGCGTCGTATATTGAAGCGATCCCATAGCACCGGTCACTGAGCCAGATATTAAGCCCGTGGCGGCGGCAGCGTGCGATCACCGATGTGGCGCGGACGCGTCAGGCCAAGCGGCTAGCCAAAGTGGAAATTGATTTCCCTATGCGGATACGTTCTTGCCTTACGTTTGCCTTACATTTACATTCGCATTACGTTGCCTTACGTGGGCGCTGGATCGTCAATAACTCCGCCTCAATCGGCTCCAGACGCTACGCACACTGTCGAAGTTCTGATCTCACCACCCCCATCTGATTGTGCGATATGCGCGTACCGTGATAACCAAGTTGTTCCTAATAAAATTGCCGCTTCCTCGTTATCACGTGCACATCGCTTCACTTTTGCCTTTTAGCCCTCCCGTGTACTTAGATTTAGGTGCACGTTAAAGAACCCCAGGTGGTCAGAATTTGCGGGGTCCTCCGCTACGGCGTGCCTCATAATCAGAAAGTGGTTTTGGCACGTAAAACCCCATTTTTTTTTTTTTTAGCCCTCGACGCCGTCTAGAACGTTCGTTGATCCGCACTGTACTCGAAGGTCGTACAGCGCGGTCACCATGCGCCACTACGTTCAGCAAACGTCACAGCATTGCCGGAAAGGCAACTTGCGTCGCGCGGTCTCTGTAACCAACAAGCCGCGGATTGAGACAAAAAGTGAAAGCGACTGGCTGCGACGCTATTCACTCTCGAAAACTCGCCAGCAGGCATCGGAACAACTCCCTCTCCCAGCGCCCTCATGCGGGGGCGTCACCTGGTCGGGCCCGGCTATAGCGCGACGGCGTCAACTCTACACGAGCGGCCTGGACACTTTTTTGTTTTGTTTTCGCACAAAGAGGCAGCAGTTACGGCAAACTTCGCGCGTAAACCGCAAGCCGAACCTGGGGCTTGGAAAAAAAAAAGCCCGCGGGCGTCGGAGGAGCCGAAAACAATGGACGCCCTGATTAATAAGAGCGCTCGCTCGCCGGCTGCAGCATCC
This sequence comes from Dermacentor albipictus, assembly GCF_038994185.2. NCBI lineage: Eukaryota > Metazoa > Arthropoda > Arachnida > Ixodida > Ixodidae > Dermacentor > Dermacentor albipictus. The sequence continues at coordinate 20,429,001 of NC_091827.1, read as the reverse complement.
ATGCCCGTGCCGCACGCCGCCGCTGGATCAGTTCTGGGCCGCGGTTATAGAGGCAGTTGGCGTTCGGCTCTGCGGCGCGGTCCACATACGAGAGCCCGTGGATCGAGCTGGCTCCCTGGCTGGCTGGCTGACTGGCTGGCTGGCTGGCTGGCTGCGAGCGTTCGTGATTAATCGTCGCTGTTGTACGCGGCTTTTCGCCCCCACTCCCCTCATATAGCAGTGTATATGGGCGGCAGGCACGCGACCGACGACTTCCGTGACGCGAACACTGCGGCAGGCACGCGCGCGTAGCCGGCTGCGGCGCTGTAGACGTCAATAAACGAGTTCGCAGTCTTCGGTCGTATATATAAGTATACAGCGGTCGAAAGGGGGGGGGGGGGGGGGCTGCTTACGCACGTGACACAGCCTCGAGAACGTTATAGGCCCTGACATTTCGACCGGCATCGACTAACGGCACTTTCCAACGAAGTTCGCCGATTCACGAAAGGAGAACGTATACGCGTTCTTCTTTCGGCAATAATCGAACTTCGTTGAAAACGACACAATGAACGGAACGCGACGGCGCACGGAATTGGATTGAGCATGTTGGTTATAGGGATTCAATTCAATTCGATTCTCCTTATTCATCCGGAAGATAACCCTCTCACTGAAACGAAGGTAGGAATTAAGTTCCGAGAGCCACGTACACAGATTGCGTTGTCCAATACATCTCGTTTCTATATAGACGTGCTTGCACGCCTGCGTATCAGTATAACATGAAATGGCCACAGCTTATCTATACGCTCATACAGGAGACAACGTTGTATACAACATCTGCGGAGCAGAGCGTTCTGTTTCTCCTGTTCCGGCTTAGTACACAGGGCGTCCCGGCAAACGTTAGTCAATTTGCTCAACGAAAACGAAAAAAGAAAAGAAGGATTAAAAGAGACCAATGCAAGATACAATTATAAAGCCCACGATGTTCGGTCGTCAGTGGTCCGACGACTAAACACCCTAGGTCTTGAAATCGCATCCTGCAACGTGTTTTTACATTTTTTTTCCTTGTACAGTTTGGCGCTATCGTCAGGTGGGGCACCCTCTGCATACCGGTCCGCTCGTCCTCACCGGTCGATCTGGCTTCGCACGCAACGACGAGTCATCGACGACGCCGACATACAGCGACAACTGGAAGGCGAGCGACAAACGGTGCAGTCCCGTAGGAGTTTGGCCACTTGGCACTTCACTTTTTTTTTCTCTCGACCGGGCCGAAAAAACGAAGAGACGCGAACGTATCGCCCCCACGCGGGCAGGAACCGCGCTATATTCTCCAGGGCAGCTGCCCAGGGGCGCGCGCTTACAAAACAGCAGCAGCTCGCTTCTCTCCAGCGCGGGAGTGGCAGCGGCCCCGGGAGGAACAACCCGGTGTTGCGACCACACCCACCGGGGAGGCGAGATACGCCACCAGGGCTCGTTAAGGAGCTTCATTAGCGCCGCCGAAGGGGCGCATCAACGTCACTGCTGCTGCTGCTGTTGCCGCAGTATACACTCACACGCCACGCGAATGCTGCCGCTATACACGCTATAATACACACCCGCAGCTTTTTTGCCCCCAGACTCATCACATTCTTTCTTTTTTCTCTCTCTCTCGTCTTCCTTCCTTTTTGTCGCTCCTGGAGCCTCGGCTGTTGTAATAAGACTCCGTCCACACTGGGGTCCACCAGCACTCCGCCTGGGTGGACGAGGGGGGCCGCCCCCTTATGGAGCTATATAGCTGTATGCGCCCGGCTTCATTCGCAAGCTGCATGCACCCATGCGGCGCTGACGTGCACACTCACAGGAAGCGCTCCGTCTGAGCACACACTCTTCTGTCCTTATCGAGTCGTACACAGTGCGCGTTATAGCATGAGAATATGGTACGTTTCCACGCCATCGACTGAGCTGCATCTGAGCGGCATCGCTTTCTGAGCGGCATCGGAGGAACTTGGGCGGTTTCGCTGAAGACGACGCATGCGCGCCGGATGCCCAGTGTATACCTCGACGGCGGCACATAACCAGCACCACTTAAGGGGCCCTCATCAGGTCTGGCCACGTTGAGCTCACAAGACCAGCGGATACAATGCGCGTTAACGATCGTGTCTGCAAAGTGTCACGCCGATGTATACAATCTGCGAAAAATAAATTTCAAACCCAAGACACCCTGCGTCCTTGTCCTAGAGGGCGCTGCGCTCCCATCCAGAGAGTCGACGTCAATCGCACAAGCGCGCCTACGTACATGGCAGTGCTGTGACGTCACTCACAGTGACACGTGACTTGGATAATTACTCAATGCAACGTCAGTTATTTCTTTGATCCGTTGCTTGAATAGAAAATTTAAAGTTCGAAGTACAACACCTACAAACCGAACCTCTGCGAGTCTGTTTTACTCCGTGTTGTAGCAAGAGGGACGTACTCCCGTTTCGTCTGCTTGTTCCCGCGTCGTGCAGACGCGCGCGCAGAAAACGAAACTTTACGCAATGTTCTACCGGGTTCCAGTGCACGACCATGCTCTTTGATAAACTTGCGTCTGAGACAGCGCCTAGAAATTCGGAGAGATAAAGCGTGCAACAAATACCATCACAAGAACGATGGACGCCACAATCTCGAAGATCTTGGACAAGTGAACGCAAACGACGACTCGCATGTTAGCTGACACCGGAATCCCCATGGAATGCTTTATCGGGGAGATCATTTCAAAGTTTTTCGTAACTTTTATACATAGCCTGTCGCAGATAACATAGTTATAGTCCTGGAGCGTGGTTATTTAGAGCGGCGGCCATTAACTGCACGAGGAGTCGAAACACATATTCAACTAATAAAAAATAATTCGCTGATTAACTTCGTAATTACTTGACGGTGCATATGCCAGGCGTATATAATTGCAGTGAATTTCCAGAATGACACCAGTTTGGAGATATGCGACATCAAACTCGCCGTAAAAATGCACTGCCGTTCCACTTACGCTTAAAACAAAACGTTCCTTTATGCACTGAAGCACAAAAGTAACTAGCCCATGTATTTCGTTGCAAAATGTGGGAAATAATATCTCGAAACTGGTGTCACCACGGAGATTCATTTCAACTAGACACGTCTTGCAAGCAATCTCACCGGCTACAATTCGTGAATTACAACACTGTCCAGCGAGCCCACGATGCGCCCAGGGACTTACAACTCCCGGTCCCAACGTGGGAGTAGCCCGCTCTATGGGAACTTACGCCCCGTAGCTCGCAGGACCTTTCTAGGTATAAAGTTACTCCATCCATCCATCCATCCATCCATCCATCCATCCATCCATCCATCCATCCATCCATCCAACACTTGCCGCAAAGTGATCAATTACGAAATTAATTAGTTGTATACGCGTTTCGATTTTTCGAGCTATAGTAGCGTCCGCCTCTTCGAACCATTCATCCCTCTCTAGGACAAGAATTACGCTACCTGCCACAGGGGATTTTAAAAAAAATTCCGTATACTTCAATAATGATCACCCTGTATACACAGCAACTTTTGTAGGATACAGACAACGAACCGCGCTTCCTCCGTCCTTGCTATGTAAACAAAACCCATTCGCAAGAGCACGTGCAAGCGGGAGTGGCACGGTAGCGTCCGTGAACCCAGCCCCAGCTGGGTGCAAGGTCGATGACCCGCGTCGCCAGCGAGAGAGCAGGGCGCGCTCGCTCCAGGGCTGTAGCTATAGCCGCCAACGACTCCGCCCCGTAGCTGTATATCGTCCGCGGCAGGCACAGCGCTCGTTCTTCGACGTCAACGGGGAAACGTTGTCGCCGACCGGCTATAGCCGACCGACTTGACTATCCGTCAAGTCGACCGGAATCGACTCCACGTATTTCTACGTCAACGAGCGGAAAAGCGGGAGAAAGCAAGCAGCAGTCGTGATTCTCTCGTTTCTTTTGAAGCTTCTTTATGTTGAGAGCGCTGTCTCGACGTGGGGGCCACAGGCTTACGAGGGCTCTAGTTCGGGTCCCACGAAACCGCAGGGACGGCGGGATCGGCCGGCCGTGGTCTCATCGGCTCCGTGATTAACTAGATCGGCGGCCGCTTTTTATTGCCCCCCACCCCACTCCCTCGAGAGGTGCTGTAGCCTACTGCGCGCTGGCCTAGTTGGATGGATCGGGAGCGGCGTTGGCGGTCACACGAGAGTGTCTATACCTAACTAAGACAGCGGGGCTGGAAGCAATGGGAATCTTAGAGGGCGAGCACTAGAGACGCCGCCAGAGACAGCCGACGATGATGCAGCTAAGCGTACAGATATACCTTTTCTACATACCGCATAGCTCGTCATGCAGACGTCCATATACATGTATATGCACTAAACGAGTAGCGTTGAAATAACGATGCCTTTAACAAATTTTCCTGCGTACCCCGCGTTGTTCGCGAGGGGAACAACTTAGCTGCGTCGTTAACTAATGCGGTATCACAGCCTAACTTTACTAAATTATTAGATGATGCAACATATGATTAGAAAAAAATAGTTTTTCTTAATTTACACTAACATTGTCCATAGCTATAATGATGGTGTTATTTTTGCGCGCGTATACTTATTTCTTTTCTTTGTAATATTGTTAAATTTCGTACTAGACATGTAACAAGTGTACTCGACATGCTACTTAGTATTTTTCGTGTGTAGTATCCATGTGAACGCAATTGTTGCTGTAAATGTGCACATTTAGCCGGCTTGTTACAAACTTGCATGCATTGAAGCATATCTATACATATAAAAATGCTACTTTTTTCATTGTATATATAATATGTCCGCCTGCTATAGTGTCGAAATGAAACTGGCAGTATATTGTAAATAAATAAATAAATAAATAAATAAATAAATAAATAAATAAATAAATAAATAATGAGTTTAATGGCGCAAGGACCAGGTCTGCCCAAGAAGTGCCCTAAAAAAATAAAGAATAAGATACATTACAAAGGCAAGCGTTAGTGACCCTTCAGAGATTCCTGGAAGGGAGTAAGTAATAGTACTGGAAACTATTGATTGCAGGTTGCGTCATCCGACGTAAACTCTCTGCGCGTTTAATACGGCTGTATTTAATGCTGATTTCTGCACGACCCGAATTCACGAGCCTTTCTGCGACCCGTCTGTGTTTTCTTGCATTTAGTGTATCAGTGTGAACTGCGTCTTATGTTCCAGTGTGTTTTGCGCGACCTCTGTTACCTGTAACTGGAACAGTGCTTTAAGTATGCGGCATGTTGTGCCACACATATATTTAAAACTGCTTAAATTCTCAGGTTCCAGTAAAGGGCGCGCGCATGGAAGACTATTCCACATAATAGGCAAAAAGTACCTGGAACACCGTTCTCGATAACAGTGGCTGCTTTCAATGAAACACATAATTCCAACAATTATTCTTATGCGTAAATTAAAAAAAAATAACAAGATGGGAGACATTTCCTCTTGTTTTGCGATTTCCTTCTGGGACGCCGTTCCCGTTTCTGTATAAGCGAAAAGATATTTCCGGGAAATGTGCCACTTACTGCTGGAGCTGAGATTAAAGAGTGTATTATACAGCAGAGGTACAGGGCACATATCCGTGCGGCTCTCTGCATTGATTGAGCGCCATTCTACGTCGGCCCAAATACTATTATATATATATATATATATATATATATATATATATATATATATATATATATATATATATATATATATATATAGAGAGAGAGAGAGAGAGAGAGAGAGAGAGAGAAGCTGCAGGCCACTGGCACTGACTCGAGAAATCTGAGTGCCAAAATGTCCAACGACACCCGGACTCCAAGCGAACGTTCCAAATCGCAGTGGGGTTCCCGGGCTCCTGTCCCAAGCTTCACATAAATTTCAGTTCACTTCACAATCTCCGCCATTTATATAATACTCACCCTCACGGTTTCCTTCATTCATTATTTTTTTTTTGGTGCCGTCGCGGACAATTACCCTTCTCTATGAAACGTAAGACAATCTATGCTGAAGGGCGCCGGGTGAAAAAAAGAACGGAGGAAGAGAAAAACACATACACACAAAAAAAAAGATGCGCAAGTAACCAAAAAGGCAAGAACGCGCAAAGCGATCCCCTGAGGCAATTGACGCCGGCAAAAATGTGGGAGCGTCATTAATATCTTTCTTCTGGATATCCGGTGACAATTTTTCTCATGCGCGAGTAGGAAAGAAAAAAAAAATAACACGTGACCATATAAGCTGCGCCGGGTCACCGACTGCGCTCGTCTCGCTAAAACCATCCGGCGTTGAGAAACGCCGAGGTGGAAACGTCGTCTGTTTCCGCAGAGCCGACTAGCGCGCCACCTTGTATCATCCGAGAGAAGAACGAGCAGACGATCAACAGACGTACGAGACGATGAAAGGTGCCGCGGCAACAATTTTCGCTTCTTTCTCGGCGAGTGAAACCTGAATGTCATTGCTTATTAATTTCTAGATTTTATGGCAGTGTGTTTTCTTCTCTTTTTTTTTCACTAAGCAGGTGACGGTAGAGTGACGTCACAAACCCGTGGTGCCACGACTGACGAATCGCCGCAGATCTCCTGTAGTGCCTCCGGACCTGGCACGGAAGCTATGCGGCGAAGCTGTACTGCTCCCCGAGCTCTAGGTCGCGGGTGCGATTACCGACTCGGGCGGCCGCACGTCGATGAGCCGTAATAGTAAAAACGATCGTGCTCAATGCTTCGGTTGCTCGGTAGAGAACACCAGGAGGTCAAAATAAATTTCGGGACCCCTCATTCCTCAGTCCATCACAGTACCGTGCCCTGCGACAACTCCGTGATTTATCATTATTTTTACAGGCCACATATGGCGCGAATGGTAGCATGCTGATGGAACCTCCCGTGAATCACGTGTTTTCTGCATTCTCAGCAATACCAAAAGCCGCGAAAAATAAAATTCCGTTAATAAATAAATTAGGTGTTGCTGGCATGCAGATTAAGCCGTGGGGCTTCATTATTAACGACTGCATGCGCGATATCAAATAAATCAGGTGTTCGGTGTCTCCCCTACTCTGTTGTCGTGGCCCTCCATTCGTAAAACGAGAACGAATAAGCATTTACATAAATGGACAATAAACAACAATAACTCATAAAAATTATTTAGTGGTCTAGTTTGTACGTCCTTGAGGCAAGAATAAGGGATGGCGCACGCACACACACACACACACACACACACACACACACACACACACACACGACATTGCGCTCGGTGTCCTACGTACGTTACGAGCTTCAATCTGTCCACTCGTTTTTCTTGAACAAGAACTGCAGGACAATAACAGTTATTTAAAACCAGCAGACGACAACATAGCGCGCAAAGAAAGGCACTCCAATATGATGAGTGCCCCCCGATTTGCATGGAAAGGGGTCGGTATAAAAGGGTCGGCACTGCCTGCAGCTTCGGCCCCGCTGCACAGCTCTCGCGAGTCCGGGATACGCGACACTTGGGAGTCCCGCCCGCGGCCCGAGGAGAGCTCTCGTCGACGCTGCAGTCGGAGACCACAAATCAAGCCGCCCCCTCCAATTTCGCTTGCGCGCGTAGCGCCGCATAGAAGAGCTCAAAATCTGAGGGCGGCAGGAATAACGCGTGAGGCAAACGCCATGGGAAACCCGCCGAGGCTCCCTCGAGCCGAATTAATTGCTGTTCGCAAGATAGGAATACGCGAGACGACAAGGCGCGAACGGTGGTGTCGCCCGTTCGTGTGGTCTGGAGCTCCCGTGGCATCGCTTTGTGGCTGGTATACTACACGCACCGCCAGCTAAAGTTTTTTGGTGGGTGCTAAGGAATGCCCGCACCGTGTACGCATATATTCCTGGAGTTCCCTCTAGGAATTTACGTAGGAAACTCTATACCGCGTGTCTCAGCCAACATTAGCCGAGCTGTCATAACGACTTTAAGCTCTGTTTTCGGTCGACTGACCTCTGAAGACCAAAGAACGTAGGCCTTGTAATTGCATCTGGCACCGTGTTGTTTTTAATCTCTATTTTCGTTGAAAAGCTTGCATAACGTTAGGCTGAAACACGCGGTATAGAGTTTCCTAAAAGCGGGTGTTGTGTGCAATACAGAAATTGCAAATGTGTTGCTTCATGCAGCCAGCATTGGATGGGTGGACAAGCTTCATCCTGGTGCTAACTGAGTGCTATCGGGGAAGCTATATTCAGGTTATGCGCGATCGGTGGGAAGAACGTACACGCGGATAAATGGAGATCACGCGGAAGAAAAACATTAAAAAGAAAGTGGCATTTTCGCTCGAAGGCCGAACCATTAGAATAGATAAGGTTTCGCGTTCCGTTGTTGTACTTCTCGAACGGTGTTCTAACCATACCCGGCTGCGATGCATGTCGGCGCGAGACAGCACGCAAGGCTTGCGTCGAGCAGCGGGAACACCGAGCAGCGGGAACATCGAGCAGCGGGAAGAACGTCTCCCTGGCAGCTATCCAGGAGCCTCACATGGCCTCCGAGCTATCTCAGCCCGCTGATCGACACGCGGGGGTGGCGTCCTTCAGAGAAAAGGCGAAGACGACAGCGCTAAGCGACCATGAACTTTCTTCGGAGAAATGGAGACTACGGCAACGTTAATCCACCATGCGCCTTCTTCGGAGAGTCGGCGACGGCAGCAGGGCTGGCCACGTTTGGCGGACCGTGTATTGTTGGTTGATTTGCTGTGGCCCTCATGGTCTATTTGCAGCGAGATGAGCTTCTCTAACAAAAGGGTGCTTCGCGGTACGTTTTTCCTTGGGCCCCAGGATTCGTCACAGTCTGCTGACACTTGTGGCGACTACCGGAGAAAGTCAGCTCTGGAATTAAGAGGCGCCGGCTGGGGTCAGGCGTGACCATCTGGCTACCAGGACCCACTCAACTCGGCGTCTGAAAATCCAAAGTGCGTACGTGTGTGTGAGAGCCCTCCCCCTCAAAAGCGGGTCGACTACGCCCCAACGACTGTAGACGGTCCGATTGGAAGAAGGTTGGACAGCAGTTTGCCCTCCCCTAGGGATCTAGGGAGGACAGAGGCTTTTTAAGCAGCAGTTTGTGTTCGTGCTCGACAAGCAGTGTGCTTGGTGCTTGGAGCTCGTGTGCTGTATGCATCGTTCTCGCGTGCTCTATTTGGGAGTCACGCTAGACTGTCGAAATGTATCTCTTCTTTTAATGTAAATGTGTAAATAAATCCTGTACGCCTAGTTCCTGACGATGAGAGCCAAGTTTCTCCCTACAACTACGCCCCAAGCGTGAGTGAGTCGGACGACGGCATGGGCCCGATACCACATAGTTCATGCCCGACTACAAACCTTACACCTGGTGGCAGCGGTGGGATCGTACTACAACTCCTACAGCGGCGAAAGACAGCGCGCACCGTGCGCCAGATCTCGAAGGACACGCTTCACAACGCTGGTTTGACGAAGACCGCAATGCCAGAGCCGTACGTTGCAGGCGACGCACATCGACTTGTGCATGCGATATGAGACAGCTACGGCAAACGGTCGGCGCTAGCCAGCGCGCAGAGATATATTTGATAACGTTACAGGTAGACACATGCTCTGCCCGTTCCGCTCAATAGAAGGCGCGTCGATTCCGATTCCGTTTCGTAAGTTTTCTATCTTCATTTGTTGCAGACCAACGCACTGCGCGTCTCTGGAGGCCCTATTACCCAAGGCGCGCGCATGTGCTGTCAAGCTGGACAGCACGGCAACGCCGACGGCATCCGTGTATATATATATATATATATATATATATATATATATATATATATATATATATATATATATATATATATATATATATATATATATATATATACTAAGGCAAACGAACGAGTTTCAGAAGTAAAGTGACTAATTTTCACCATTAGTCAGCGTAATCATCTGCGAAACGTTGTTGCTCGTAGGAGAGAGAGAGAGAGAGAAACTTTATTTTGGTTCCTTCAAGGATTTAGCGTCTCGAGGTCTCGGTCGTCGTCTTGGGCGCCGGCGACTTGGAGCCTCTTCCAGCAAGGGTGGGCCCCTATTCCAGGGGCTCCACTGAGCCTAGCTACCTCACTAGCGTGCTGCACTAAGGCCCTTTGGGCCGTGAGCTCGCAGCTGGTAAGCCGACTCTCCCATTGCTCCGCACTCGGGTTATTGTGTTGATGGAATGATTTATTGTGTTTACATTCCCATGAGGAAAAATCGCGCCCATCGGTACACTCGCTGCAGTAAAGCGCAGCGGGTATACTTACACCGCTCGGGGTTCAAATACAGGCTCCTGAATCGGCGTTCAGACACGGAGGCTGATGTACGCGCGGTCGGAACGAGAAAGCCGCACCTCTATACTATATGCGAGGCATGCAAGACGCTAAATTTCTCTCGACGATCAACGTTCACTCAAGTAGCTTTTAGAGGACGTTTGGGAACAGCAGATCGTGAAATGAAGGCAGGGTCGCTATTTACAGAACTGTACTGTCACTCATATAAAATGCTTTTTTTTTTGTTCAGGAGATCGGTACAATAACTGCGTAAAAGCCAGTGGTTGCCTATATAGAAGCTATTAGAAATTGAGAGCACAGTGTTCACTTTCATGCGAAAAAGCGCATAAAATAAAACATTCAGAGCGGTCGACCATCTGGCCGTGCTTCTTCCCTTCACTGACGCAACTGCAAGTGCGCGGTATAGACTAAGGTCGGCGATTTGGGGGGAACGCAGCTATATAGGAGTTATGTATAGAGGCCCGCCGCTTAGTCATTCCGTGCAAAAGCAAAGCGCACAGATAAGAAAGGAGTACGGGAAGAAAACAAAACGCCACGAACGCTTCATCGCACACCGAGCGTGCGAAACGGCGAGCGGCACGGAATCAACAGTAAATGGACTCGCGCGCAGCAACATAAGCTCATTACAAGCCGCTTCTTCGGCGCTCAAAGGCGCTGCGCGCCGGGGGGGCGTGTGTTCTGCTCGCGCGGTCAAATGGGTTCTTCCTTCAAATCAGGGAAAGCGAGGCGCCGCCAGACACGCGCACCGGACCGAAAGGAAGAGCATCCCGAAAAAAAAGGGAGAGGGAAGAAAGAAATCATGGACAAGGCGCGCAAGAAACACCGGAAGAGGGCGCGATCGAGCAACAGCGCGGAGGCGGCGGGGCGCTCCAGCGCGGGTGACGTAATGATCGTTACCTCGTTCGTTAATCATCGTTAGGCCTAATTTGGCGCCCTCCCGTTCCCTCTCTCCCTCCTCTCCCTTTTTATTTTTCCCTTTGCTCGCCGTCGTCCCTGTATAGCCGGGAAAAGCGCACCGCGGCGGCCGATGGGGGCCCAAGCTCATTCAATACGAAATCCGGTACGAAACGGCGGCGCGGCTCGCTTAATGTGCCGCTGCCGCGAGCAGACGTGCGCGAGTCTGCGCTGGAAAGCTTCGTTGCTCGTCTGGATCGCGGAGAGGTTGCGAGGATGTGTACGATACGCACTAGGCAGGAATGGTGTTCGGCGGCGAACCCGCCGAGACACCCATGATACTCTCGTTGTTCGATCTTTCCTGCCTTCGAGTATCGTGGACTTATGGTATAGTGCGACTGCAGCGCCACCTTGCACACGCCTACGGACTTTGGAAAGGCCAGAGTGCACACATACCAGACGGACAGCACTCACGACCACTATTAGCCAGGAAATGTGTAGAGTGCTTATTAGGGGGGGAAAAGGAAAAAAAAGAGGAAAGATAAACCGGTGGCACGCGCACACTCGTGGGTTTCGTTATAGAACCGGTGCTAACGGGTTTGGTCTACTGGTGCACGCGCGTGTGTTATTTCAAAGGAGCGTGATGATACTGCCTATCAGAATTGGCTGATATCAGAGCTGACTTGCGCTTCTGCGTGTATTTTCTGCTGCGCTATCTTCGCTAGCGCTTCAGTCACTTTCCTTTTAGCGCTTGTAAGCAAGAAAATCTCGCGTAAATAAATTCTGAACAATGCGGTTTGAGAAAGGACTACATAGGGTGTCCGATTCTAAGCAAGAAAATCTGGCGTAATTAACTCTGAGCTACGCGGTTTGAAAAAGAAGAACTGCATAGGGTGTCCCAGCTAACGTCACCCAAGCTGTACAACAAACAAAGATGATTTAAAAAACACGACGCCTGAGACGATCTTAAGAGGTTATAATAGTGTTTGGTCATCACACCTCTCCCGGTATAGGCTTCCCAACAGAATTTTTTCGGGTGTCGGCACGGAAGCAAGCGTGAATTCGATTTCGCAGCCACTCTATACATGACCACATCTGTGCTCACCGTGATGACCACGCACACATATGTCTAGTGTCACGAACAGCCGATTGCGTAAGTGGCGCAATGTGGTGTTACCGCAGGCGGCGATTATATCCTGGCACGCTTTTGGGGCGGCGACTGCTTCACCCGAGTATCTCATAAGTTATTAGCGAGGGCGTGTCGCCAAACGTTGATCAACTCCGCGCCTTAAAGAAAGGAAATTAACAGTCATGGAATTCCCTTGATAATTAGTACAGGCCCTTCAGGGAACAACGCGTCTTCAAAGTTGCGGTTTAGATCACGTCACGGCACAGTATCCTTATAAGAAACGAAGCCGAAACTGGTTGTAGAAAAGCTGTTTTATTCTTGCATGAAACTCTATGGTTTTTTTACGGCTCACTGAGGCTTGACCACGTCTTTCTCTTATTTCCTTGGGAGGGGGGGGGGAGCGGAAGAGTTCAGAGGCACCGGAACCTTCATGTAAAGCTTAAAAAGAAGGAGAAAAAAAGAAAAGAAAAAAAATAACGTGCGAGTACAATCCTTCAATGAGGCTCACAGCTCTCGAAATTAATCAAAAGCCTTCCCCCCCCCCCCCCCCCCTTCTTACTATAACAGGTACATCGCATTGACGTCGTCGAGGTCACCCTATTGCAGTACAGTCACCACGGTGAAAAGCCTGCTCGTTATCCAGAACCACTTATCCCAACACTGGCCACTTAGCACAGCGGAAACTGAATACGACTACAAAGTGACGTCACATGATGTCACGTGAATACTCAATTACACGGCGCCCCCCCCCTCCATAACCTCATATAACGTCTCATAAACCACATGTGCAGGTCAGGGACGTTAAAGCGCGCGATTGGCGTATACTGTCCGTATGTTTGCGCGCTACCACGGCGTATAGCGATGGGAACGCGCGGGCTTCGAAACGGTGGGCGCTTTTTCTTTTTTCTTTTTTTTTTTGCGCTCTTGCGCCTGGGCGATGGGAACGAGCAGAGACAATGGCGAGGCAGGCACACACACATCTGGCGGCGTTCCCTGGACCTTCGATCACGCGTATAACGAGATAGACTCGCTGGTCGAGTGAAAAAAAAAAAAAGAAAAATAAAGGAGCTCCGCGATTTGTAGCGCCAGCATAACGTCGCCGTGTTTTATACGGAAGGACGAAGCCCGAGAAGCCGACGAGACCGAATGTTGACACAGCCGAAACGAACCGCGCGCGACAGTTGAACACCATGGGCGGCAAGCTAATAAAGCATCGCATCGTGTCGGCGTCGCGAGACGGCCAGAAACGAAAAAGAAAGAAATATGTTGCGTTACAGAATGCTGGCGTCTGGGGGAAATATTCTCGGCCGATCATTTTCGGAGATACCATCACTCTCGCGAGATTCCGCGTGACTCGGCACCGGACGGGGAAAAAAAAAAAAAAAGCTGTTCGGATTCTTTGGTCAGCAATTTTTCGTCGTCGCAGATAGATAGATAGATAGATAGATAGATAGATAGATAGATAGATAGATAGATAGATAGATAGATAGATAGATAGATAGATAGATAGATAGACTTTATAAAAAGAATAATCAGAAAACCGCTAATGGTCGGGGCCCTTAGTCCAGGGCTCCGCTGGCTCTTGCCATCTTCTCAGCTCTCTTTATCAGCTTGAGCTGGTCGTCGAGGGCCGAGCTGGACAGCAGTGCCTCCCATTGCTCCCTCGTGGTGTTCGTGTCTAGGTGTTCTGTATCGGCAAAGCGGACGCAACGAAAATCCTCCCAGAAGCAATTAGACATACGCAAAGCACGCGACACAGTGGTGGTAACACGCTCGGGTACCTTTTTATTCACAGTGATGTCGGTCGGGTAAACAGACGGCGTAACATCGCCTACATGCCCATGCCTTTCGGCATTTGTGTAGTTGTTCAGGCTGTTTTTCGCCAGGCGACGTACGGTAGGCGACGTACATCGCAACTTTTTAACCAAGTTACGAACCAACATGAAAGCGTATCGCTAATTATGAACTCAATTCTTCTTTTCAGTGAGTCAGCCATTTTCTTTTTCTTTCTTTTTACATGGTACGTCTAAAATGACGCGCTGTTCCGAAAATATCCTGCGCTTAATTACGAGCACGGGTCGCGGCGACCGCACTTCGATGGGGGCGAAACGAGAAAAAAAAAAAAGAAAAGAAAAGAAAGATCGTGGCATTTGGATTTAGGAAGGCCGGTGGTCGAAATTAACCCGCAGTCTCCAACTACGGCGTGTCTCGCAATCAGATCCAACTTTTCGAACGTTAAACCTCAGAACGCAAAATTTTAGAGACGCGACATGCAACGCGTTGTGAAGATCACGTTGCTACTCGGCACGGCAGTCACGTGCACGTAAGGACGCACCAATCATCGACGTTCCGAAGCTTCACGCGATACAATACCTCACGACGAGCGAGACAGTCGTTGCAGGAGACAGTGAAGAGAGCGGACGAAAACCAAAACAGAAAAATGTAAATCTTGCAGGGAAGAATTTCAGGCGGAAATAAAGAGGGCTTCACCGAGAGAAACACCGCCATCTGCGGAATGAGTTAAAGTGTGCGCGAAGTACGGTCGGGGACGAAACAACTACAGGTTCCATATCAGGCAGGACGAAGAAAAAAATAAAACGAAAGAGAGAGAGAGAGAGAGAGAGAGAGAGGGGGGGCGAAGAGACTCCAAGCACAGTGGCGAACGTACCAAAGAGCGCCCAAATCGTCCATGTACGTCTTTTTATGTTCTAACCGGGGGAAGGAAAAAGCCGATGTGCGATAAGCAAGGCCAGAACGAGCGGAACGGGAAGACCTGTTCCGTTGGTTGTATCGCCGGCGACAGTCGCCGAGGAGGCGGCAGCTCCGAACAAGCACCGGTAGAGAGAAGCCCCGAGCACGAGACGGGGAACGATCACAAAGCACGCGAGATATGGCGAATATGCACCGAGCCTGCCGGACTTGTTATAAAGGTAGCCCCCTCGCCCTCTTTTTCTAAGCGCAGTCACCTAGCGAATACTCCCTCCAATTCATGCACGATAACGTGATGGAAGAACGAGGGTGCCCCCTTCCTCAATACCGAAAGACAGAGAGGGAGAATAAAATAAAGACGCAGCCGCGCCTGTGCGACGCCTTCCGTGTTTCTGCTAAACACGGGAAGGAAAAGCAAGATATTGTTATGTTATGTATTTATAGTGTCTCATGCTTTTTTTTTTTTTCACTCCTTCGATACGGCGCACTTGTATCGCCCGTTTCTTCGCCAATATACGTCCTGTCTGCAACGTGCTTAGTATAACTAAAAGCCTTTCCTAATGACATCCGACGCTTGGTCAATGCAGGGGTATGTGCGCCATCGCTAAAGGACCTTAAGCCAAAACTTACAGACGGGTTGCTGCGGATAGATTGAGAGTACTTCGGCTAGCTACTTCATTTATCGCATGTTCTATACCGCAAGATATGGACAAGCGAGTAATAACATGGAAAATAAATGAGTCGTGAGACAAAAAGTGACAACGAAACTACCAAAGATAACAATGACAAGACAGAGACAACACTAGATTTCTGTCCGTGCCGATGACGGAACTATATATGCACTTTGTATACGTCACCCATCGATGCAAGAGTGGGCGTGAACACAGGCCGAGCTGGTAATGCGGCGCATCTGTATCGCCCGTTTGTTCGCCAATATACGTCCTGTCTGCAACGCGCTTTTGCAAGTTTTACACTGGCGCGCAGAATCATCCGCGTACTAAACTAATGGTAGGCCCACTCCTTTTACTATTGTTACCACTCCGAGGGGCTAAAAGCGGAAGTGATCTGTATAGAGCTAGTAGCCAAGTGCTTCTTTCAGCAGTTCGGATACAGCAGTATACTCTAGCAATTTGGTCTCAAGACAATATCCTCCGAGTGACGAGAAGTCGCAGCGGAAATTTGACGGCGGCGAATGCGAAGGTGAAGCGAGGAGGCTGTGCACGAGAAACAAGAGGGAGAGAGAGCGAGAAAGAAAGAGAGAAACGTTAAAGACATGGGCACTCTCGTTGTTCGTGGTTCGTATAAAAACGCAACTTCTCGAAGCGAAATACGCACACCACTAACGAAGAAGCGCGACCATGCGCGGGAACCATCACACGGCACCGAACTTACTTCTTCCAACCCGAGTCTCATCAGCTTCCTACGACCGTGGGGTCGGGAACCCGCAAAGCCAGGCGACACGATGATACACCCGCTTTTTTTCATTACGTTCACAAAACTCCAAACAAAAGAGCGCAGGAGACACCAGGAAGCAAACTGCGACTGTTTCCGCGAACGCACGTTGAATGAAACGCAAACTCAAAACGAAATAACGCGGAGCGAACGAGAACGGGAGGACAATAGATGGAAGAGGACGACGGAAAGAAGAGCATAATAATAAACGAACGAAGAGAAACGGACCCCCCCTCGCGCGGCGGAGCGCATTTTCCCGAATCAAATGAACGTTTCATGGCAGAATTAAGCGACTGAAAGCGACCGTAAGACAGGACCACCTGCCAACGGCACACGCCAGTCTCTTTCCGCGCGTCGCGTGTGGTCACCGCCAGCAAGTTTGGGAGAGGGAGAAGATCGGGATTAAAGAACGATGCGAGAGATGGGGGGAGAGAGAGAGAGGAATGAAAGACGAGCCAGCGCCGCGGCTTAAGTGAGGCCGCAGGCCGGAGAGAGAAAAAAAAAGAGAAAGAAAGAGAGAAGAAAAGAGAGAAAAGAAAAGAGAGAAATGCACGATGCGTGTGTGTGCGGAAGGGGGAGGGACTGAGGCCTTCGAGCCAACAGGGCAGCCCGTGATCGGTCGCCAGAGCACCGGCATCGGCCGGGCCGTGCCCGACATCGCGCACTTCATTCCGACACATTAAAAACACGCGTCTCCGAACGAGAGCAAAGACATCGAGAGAGAGAGAGAGAGAGAGAGAGAGAGAGAGACTGCGTGCGCGGGATTGGGAAGAAAGGGGGGAAGGGGCGCCGAAGACGACCCCCGCGGGCGACGCGAATCCTTGACGTTGGTGGACAACGTAATAAGGCGGGCCATATTTAATGCATACAAAGGGGGCGCGGACCGCGGGGCAGGCGGGAGAAGAAAGAAATATGGGCGTTCTTCTTTTGTTTTTGTTTTTTTCTTCGTTCGAGCAAGCTCCGACGACGGGGTAACACACTTCTTCCTGTTCTCCGAATCGCGTTGTTTGTGCACGCGCGTACGCCTCCATCTCGTCCGTGCGCTTTCTGGTCGCAGCATAGCCGGAAGGAATTCCCGTGGCCTTCCGCACGTATACATACATGCCTTCCGCACGCGTGCGGACAAGCAGAGAACCGCACATGCCGCGCACAGAGGCACAACATTCAGTTTACGCCCGGGTCCGCACGAGCACTGCAAACCGATACTTGCGCATCAGTGTGCGACATGTGTGGTTTCGTGCTCACCCGCAAGCGTGCGGAAGGCCGTGCGGAAGGGCGTGCGGAAGGGCGTGCGGAAGGGCGTGCGGAAGCCAGTGGTGAAGGCCGCGGGGGGTTGTGGGGGGGGGGGGGTGCGTGAACGTGAGTAGCCCCTGCAAGCTTTGGCGGACGTATGCCAGATGTATGCGGGCCGTTGCGTTTGCAGTCGGAACTGTAGAACGTCAGCGGATCCGGTGCCCTAGCTCGCGGTCATGGAGGAAGGAAAGAAACTATGACGCAGCATTAAGTGACGCAGCCAGCCTTGGCCCTGGAACTCTCCGTGAAACCATTCCCTTCGCAGTGTCGGCCGAAAACGTGACCTCCGAAACAGCGCATGGGCCGACAGTGTTTCGCACACGGTAGTTCTTTAATCTACACGCACTTGTTCACTTGTACTGCAGCAGCGTGCCCTGCATGCAGTACATTTGTCCGCCTGCAGAGCGGGCGCGCTAAAACCTACCGCGCGCTCTCACGTGACGATCACGTGTTGGGGAGACTCGTTTGGCTTCAACCGTGTTGCGCAACGCTCCCTCCTAATTTTTTTCCCTCCTTCCCCCTAACATCTTGGAGCATTTGTAATTACGAGGAGTCGCTTGTAGATAACGCAGAAAAGAACAGTCCTACACGATCTTGAATCTTTTCTTTCAATGCAGTGCATCCAGGGATGAAATTAAGCAACTTCGATTAACACTTACTGACAGTACATCGTAATTCGCGAGTGCAAAGGCTTTCAACGAGGTCGGTTTCACACACCACGTTATGGGGCATGCATCGAGCTCGTGTCGTACAAGGTATGCGGCATCCAACAAGAATATATGGACGTCGGCGGCTCATATACTCGTGGATCTCCAGGAGCGACCGGAGCGAGCCAATGAAGGCACACCGCGCTTCCCAGAGCGGATGGAAACCGACGAAAGAATTCCGGGAACAAGGCAGGCCGCTCCTAATCAACCATAGACGGGGAAAGTGGGGTGGGGGAGTCGGTGCAAACGAAACAGTATATCGCTCCATTATAATTCCGCCGACTGTCGTGCACTTCGACGATCTTTCTTTTTTTCTTCCTGTTTTCATTCTTCCTGTCGCTGTCTAGTTTCTCCGCAGCGCGCGATCCCATTCCTCTCATTTGAAGGAAGCGGCCCCGGAAGTCCTCGCTACACAACGCACCTTCTTTTTCATATACAAGAGCCCGCTGAGAGGGACTAAAGAAAACGAGAGAGTTTCAGTCGAAGTGCGCGTATCCGCTCTTCAAGTGGCTCGAAGAAAAAGCAAATGAGCATGCGAAAGAAAGACAGAAGGAAAGGAGAAGTAGAAGGAAGAAAGCGGAAGAGCCTTCTCTCGAGTACTACCGAATGAGAGCGCGCTGCTATACACCGCCACGAAGAGAGCTATCGGCGCGCCTGTACTCGGTGTTTCGTCTCACGTCTTCATTTGGTCGACTCGGTATGCGTATAGAACTCGGTATGGATACGTGTCGAAGCGAAGAACGTACTCGGCGAAGCTGCAGCTGCGAAGAGAGCAAAGCCTGAAACGCCAACCTCTTTTTTTTAATTTCTTGCTCTTCGCCGTTTCTCGGCTTCCTCCCGTATACATCCTACTCTGCCCCCCCCCCCCCTTCCCACCCCCCTCTCACAATCGCCGCTTTCTTCGCCGGAGTTCTTTGAAGCTGCCTGGGTCGAGAATTACCGTATTCACTCGAATTTATGCCGACCCTGGTTCTAAGACGATCCCCGAAATTCAGGTCAGTAAAAAACTGTCTTTGGGAGAGCGAGCGAGCGAGAGAGAGAGAGAGAGAAAGAAAAAGAGAGATAGAGAGAGCACTTGGCGCCGCTAACTCTCTTAAGTATGCGCGATACTTAGATTGCGATGATTCTGACGTCTCGCGCGAGTCACGGGAGACCTCGCAGACACTCATTTATCAGAGCGACGTTCCAAATTTGCGCTTTAGTGTACACTGTGGCGCACTCACGTGGGTTCACTACATCTCGAGTTTTCTGTTAGATACCTTCCAAAGTGGCTGACGAGCGACTCTAATGCTATAAAGAAATCAGTGACAAAAGGTGGGATCGAAACTCGTTGTCTTCCGGCACAGCAGCCCCAGTGGTCTATCTATTAGATCCACGATCTCTTCTTTATTGCCGGTTTTGACGAAACGAAACGTTTAACCAAGGTACTCAGTTTTGTGAGGCACGCGATCGCACGCGTACCTTTTCGTGCCAGTTAGGCAACTCTTTGAAACGTCTGGCGCACACGTCCCGCGGCACTTTCTTGAATTATTCCTTCGTGACAGCTGGCGCTTCGAGAAGCTGCGCTAGAAATGCACGGCCTTCGTGATCGGCGCATGCTCTCGGTTAGAAGATACCTCCGAAGTGGGTTGAGTCCACCTATTGTGCTATCGCACCAAAGAAATGCGTACGTCTGCGGAAAAAGAACGCGAAACGTCGACGAGACGTCCAACTTGCGGAATGCTCGCATTACCAGATCGGCCGGAATTACATCCCACGTCGCCGCGACCCAATTCATGCGCCTCAGCGAAGCAGGCATGTTGAAGACGTACGTCGAAGGCATACGGCGAAGACTGCATGGCGTTTGAACTTGTTTGATCGGCGCCCAGAACGTTTGCGACCTCCCTCGCGTTCGCATGTTTAATTCTGACTGCGTTTGAGGATTCAGAAGTGCTTCGACTGGGACTAGACGATATGGCATGATTAAAGGTTAATTGATGCGCCGCAGGGTTGAACACAGACGGACACTGACGACGAAAAAAAAAAAGAAAAACGAAGAAAGGTGCATGGCCTTGCTTAAGGTCGGTGTTTCTTGTTTTTCTTGTTTTTCTCCTCATGTCCTGATAAAATTAGCATCTTTGTCTATGTATAACTCGTGGTATCAACCTTTCTGCTGTCAGGATTGGGGGCTCAATCCCTTCGTCCGTGGTCCTTTGCCAAGATTGGAGTACGGCATGAATTCGAAGGTAGCTGGCCCATGCCGTCGTCCAACTTATTTACGCTGAGATCGTTGATGAAGTGAAGAACTGCTTCTCATCGAGAACGAGGAAAAAGGGGTTTATTTACAGAAAATTAACTCAGTCTAACATGACTGTTTGAGAAAAATAGTATTAGTCCAACAGGACTGCATGAGAGAAGTGAACCAGTCTAACATGACTGCTCAAGAGAAGTGTGTCCAACAATCGCACAACCACAGTTTTTATACACTCGATCCGCTGGTCCTACGACGCGGCGGCTGTTCGTTTACACACCACCAACTCGCAGCTGCTCTGAAGACCAGTTTTCAGACACAAAGGCACACACATTCCGAAGCCCAAGCGACGGCGTTGAAGGTGGTGCCGTTCCGGGAAACTGTCGTTGTCGATCGCGCGTCGCTCATTGTTCCGAGCCACTCCAAACCGTGAGAAGCACAAAAATAAGACGTTCCCGCGGTAGCTTCTTCAGGCGTGTCAAATCAGCTCCGCATTGGGGAACTCTAGAATCATTGTCCACACACCGAATTCGTCCCGTCACCATGTCGAAGGGGCTGGAGGAAGGCGGCGGGTTCCAGCGCAAAGGTCGCTTCTTTGAACGCCTCGCAGCTGCAGCACGGAGAGGTGGAGAGCGGGAGGTGCGCGTCTTGCACCCCTTGTCGTAATCGGGTGGCAAGGTGACAATCTTGTTGTGCAACCCGCCGTTCTTTACAGCGCCTCCATGGCCCCAAAAGTCTCGACTGTCTAGCGCTGACAACCGCTAGGCAGGAAGAGAACGGCTGCTGGTCAGGGGGGGATTGATGTCTTGGCTCGCAGCGACCACTTGTGCATTGATGTCACCGCCCCAAAACATCCAACAAGGACAGGCAACTGCAAAATGAACCCCACAACACGGCTCTGCGCCGAGATGACGTGCATTGGCTCTCACTTTAGACTCGCTAGGCTTCAAAAAAAACAACAACAACATAAGTGCAGAAACAAAAAAAATGCTGCATTTCACTATGCCAATTTCTGAAGCAAATTCCTGCTGACAAATTCAGCAATCATGGAGGGAATCCTGCTAAATGAGAGGGGACCTTCTTCGCTTAATAAAATTAACACTAGTAACCCTAAAATTTAGGCGGGACCCTCAAACGCAGAATTCAAATTAGCCTGCTCAAACCATCCGCATTGCTATGCAACTTTCCCTTCTTATATCTAACGGAGAAGTTGTACTCTTGGAGAGTGAGGCTCCATCGGAGCAAGCGGCCGTTTTTGTGTGACATTTGATTGAGCCACGTCAGAGGACAGTGGTCGGTCTCGAAGATGAACTTCGCTCCGTACAAGTAACACGACAACTTCTGGGCGGCCCAAACCAAACAAGCGCATTCCTTCTCTGAAGCGCTGTAGGCTTCCTCTCTTACATTTAGTTTACGGCTGGCGTAGAGGATAGGATGCTCCTCGTTATCGTCGCCGACTTGACTAAGTACCACGCCCATACCTCTGTCGCTTGCGTCGCATTGAACTATGAATTCCTTTGTGTAGTCTGGCGCGCGAAGCACAGGGCGAGAAACCAATAGCGTTTTCAAACTTTGGAAAGCGTTCTCTTTGTCCTTATCCCAGTGTACGTTACTCGGAGCTCCCTTTCGGAGGGCGTCTGTTAATGGACTTGCCAATTGCGAGTAATTCGGAATGTACCGTTGATAGTACCCCACAAGTCCCAAAAATGAACGAACGTCCGTTTTCGTGCGCGGCTGAGAAAAATCTCCAATCGTAGCTATTTTCAGCTCAGCCGGCCGTCTCATGTCCTGACCGACAACATGGCCCAGATAAGTAACCTGCGAACAACCAAACCTACACTTTTCTGCTTTCAACGTTAAATCGACTTTAAACGTACGAAGCCTCGCATTCTTGTCGTAATAGAATTTGGCGTTCCTTTGAGCTATTTCCATGTTCTTTCCGTCTATTTCTTGGTTTGCGCTTAGCCGTTCCAGTAAATTTAGCACGTATCCAACCACGGTTGGACTCTCCCCTCTTTTCTCCCACATCTCTCTTAACATTCGCAGTGGAGACCGGAGTGTCCTCCCATACACTAGTTCTGCTGGTGAGAACCCTGTCGCTTCATGTGGAACCGTTCGCAAAGCAAACAAAGTTGCCGGCAGACAGTTCTCCCAGTCCTCCTTGTGCTCGTAACAGAGCGCACGCAAAACTCGCTTAAGCACCGAATGCCACCTCTCTACACTGTTTGACTGAGGGTGATAGACAGAACTGTGTATTAACTTTACCCCGCACTTTTGCAAGAATGTGGAAGTCAGTGCGCTCGTGAATACTGACCCTTGATCTGCCTGAATTTCGGCTGGAAACCCAACTCGTGCAAACACTGTCAAAAGCGCGTCTACTACTTCAGTGGAGCTGAGCTCTTTCAAAGGGATTGCTTCTGGAAACTTGGTGGCCGGACACAGCATGGTAAACAAGTACCTGTAGCCTGATTTTGTTTTTGGAAGAGGCCCTACCGTGTCTATTACAAGTCGTCTGAAAGGCTCTGTTATTAAGGGCACTACCTTCAGTGGAGCTTTCCAAGTCTCTCCTGGTTTACCAGAACGCTGGCAGGCGTCGCATGATCTTACAAAGTTTTCTACATCTTTGAAACAGCCAGGCCAGTAGTATTCCATAAGCAATCTTTCCTTTGATTTGTTTATGCCTAGGTGGCCGGACCACCCATTTCCATGACAAAGACTCAAAAGGTCCTCCCTATACTTAGTAGGTATGACTAACTGATCTAAAATCCTACCCTTTCGATCTCTGTAATGCCGATACAACAATCCTCCTTTCTCATGTATCGTTACGTTGCGCCTAGCAATGCCTTCTTTAGCTGTGTCCCGTAATTTAGCTAAGCTCTCATCATTATTTTGCTCAGCTGCCAGTGACTCTCTATCCACGCGTAAGAGTTGATCAAAGTTCTTTGAGGCCGGTGATAATAACGACCCTGTCTCGCTTGGGAGCGCGTCTGCATGCTCTTCCTGCAGGCTAGAACTCTGACACTCTAGTGCTACGCTCTCATTGAGCTGGTCAACTGGCAGGCTCTCCTCAACTGTTCTTTTGTCCCTCGGGCCTAGCTCGGATTCGGGGATTGAAGCTATCCTCTTTTCTGCTTCAGCTGGAGGAGCTTGAGCATTTTCAGCCGACAGCGCCGCGATCTTACGAGCTTGGCCTCTGGTCAATGCCTGTACTATGCCCTCTCCTAGTTTGAGCCCTCTGTCACGCAGTAACTGATTCGAACGATTCGAAAAGATGTAGGGATACTGCAGTGACAAAAATTTGGAAACTGCAGCCTCAGTCTCTAGCTCCCCGAATGGTCCACTGATTTTGACTTTGGCCATGGGCAGACATACGCTGTGTTCTTCTACAACCTGTTTTATCCATGCTACTTCTCCGGTGAAGTCCTCTACCATCACGTAAGACGGATGGACAATGTCCAGCGTGGCGGCACTGTCTCTTAGCACTCGGCATGGTTTTCCATTAACTTGCAGGTCGTGGAGATATGGACTTAAAAGTTCCATATTCTCATCCTTTTCCTCCACGTAGGAAAAAACTACGCTAGGCTTCTCGCAGTTTACAGCTATATGTCCCAGTTTGTGGCATTTGTAACAGCGAATTGGTCTAAAAGATTCGAATTTTCTTTTCTGTTCTTTTTGTGCTGTTTCTCCGTTAAGTTTCTCCTCGCTCTTTTCTGCGGGCTTTTCCGCCATGTCTACAGGCTCGGATCGTCTAGTTTGCGCACCCTTTTTGAACGGAAATGGCTTCCGCGGTCCATTTCGACCGTCCCAGTTTCCCTCCTCGGCGTTCAACTTTCTACGGGTTGCGTACTCTTCGGCTAATTCAGCCGCCCTTTCCACAGTGTTTACATTACCTCTATCTTGCACCCACAGTTTCACAGCTTGGGGAATGGTTTTGTAAAACTGCTCTAGACACATGCATTCAATGATCATGTCTCTGCTGTCGTACGCTTCCGCGCTTTTAAGCCACTCGACTAGGTTGGCCTTTAAGCTATATGCAAACTCCGGATAGCCCTCGCTACCTTTCTTGCCTGTGCTCCTAAACCTTTGCCGAAAAGCTTCGGCTGAAAGGCGGTATTTCTTCAGGAGACTAGCCTTAACTTTTGCATAATCATATGCATCCTGCACACTCAATCTGGCGATTACTTCCGCCGCCTCACACGGCAACATAGACAGCAACCGCTGTGGCCATGTACTCGGACCGAAGTTCATCTTTTCGCAAGTCCTTTCAAAATTGCATAGGAACAAGCCTATGTCGGTCCCGACCTCAAATGGCTTTAATAGCCTGTCCATGCGGTACGATTCTGCCTCACTTGATCGACCCAGAGCTCCTTCACTTCCTTGAGACAACTCCAAACGTCTGTTTTCAAGTTCAAGTTGCATTTTTGTTATCTCGCGATCTTTATCGCGTTCCTCTCTCTCTCTATCTCGTTCCTCTCTCTCTCGTTCTTCTCTTTCTTTTTCCCGTTTCTCTCTCTTTTTGAGAAGTTCCAATCCCATTTCAATATCTTGCTCACTGGCCTGATTGGAAATTAGCTCCAATAATTCCGATTTGAGCATTTCCTTGCGTACATCTAGGCCCAGTTCCTCACCAACAATCAACAACTCGTCTCTCAGCAATGTCCTTAACTCCATGACTGCTGCTTTACTGCCTTGATTCTGCTCTCTAAATCTAGCTAGGAAAACACAACCTAGCTAACACACAACAATCTAGCTTCCCTACTGTTCTAAACAGAACAACCACAAAATGAAGCCTAGAGAGTCAAAGCAAAAACCAAGCACTCACCACAGATACAGCACCATGTCGCAAAGTCCATCTCACCGCTGTCAGCCAGTTGTCAGGATTGGGGGCTCAATCCCTTCGTCCGTGGTCCTTTGCCAAGATTGGAGTACGGCATGAATTCGAAGGTAGCTGGCCCATGCCGTCGTCCAACTTATTTACGCTGAGATCGTTGATGAAGTGAAGAACTGCTTCTCATCGAGAACGAGGAAAAAGGGGTTTATTTACAGAAAATTAACTCAGTCTAACATGACTGTTTGAGAAAAATAGTATTAGTCCAACAGGACTGCATGAGAGAAGTGAACCAGTCTAACATGACTGCTCAAGAGAAGTGTGTCCAACAATCGCACAACCACAGTTTTTATACACTCGATCCGCTGGTCCTACGACGCGGCGGCTGTTCGTTTACACACCACCAACTCGCAGCTGCTCTGAAGACCAGTTTTCAGACACAAAGGCACACACATTCCGAAGCCCAAGCGACGGCGTTGAAGGTGGTGCCGTTCCGGGAAACTGTCGTTGTCGATCGCGCGTCGCTCATTGTTCCGAGCCACTCCAAACCGTGAGAAGCACAAAAATAAGACGTTCCCGCGGTAGCTTCTTCAGGCGTGTCAAATCAGCTCCGCATTGGGGAACTCTAGAATCATTGTCCACACACCGAATTCGTCCCGTCACCATGTCGAAGGGGCTGGAGGAAGGCGGCGGGTTCCAGCGCAAAGGTCGCTTCTTTGAACGCCTCGCAGCTGCAGCACGGAGAGGTGGAGAGCGGGAGGTGCGCGTCTTGCACCCCTTGTCGTAATCGGGTGGCAAGGTGACAATCTTGTTGTGCAACCCGCCGTTCTTTACACTGCATGCTGTCAGCAGCGTCTGCCGGTTGCGACCAAAGCGCATCCTCCTCGAATTTAAGCCGACTTCCAACTTTCGTGCATTGTTATTTTTTTTCTTCGGGAAAAGTACCGCGCCGTACATTCGAGAAAATGCGGTATAAGACAGGGGAGGGGAATGCGGGGAAGAAGCTACATATATATTTTTTTTCTGACAGAATACAAAGTGACGACGAAGCCCCTATAACACCGCCGAAAGAGAGAGGCCATCGGGAAACGTTCAAATTGTTGCCGGGGCGAACGGCAAAATTGACGTTGTTTAGGGGCAACAGTTTCGATTTCAAACGCGCGGCAAAAAAGATGCCGTTTCCGACGGGCCATTTTGCGGCGTCTCCTTTTTTTTTTTTTTCTCCGAACTCGAAAATATACGCAGGGTAAGTGCGGACGAAACGAGAGGGAAACTGCATCGTACAGGAGCTCAGGTGGCCGTGGGAAACGAGTGACGCAATAAACTTTACCGACGGAAGATAACGGACACAGGCTGGAGAAAAAAAAAAGTACCGCCGCATCGAACGCGAGTGGAATCCTTTCTGAAGTGCGCAATTGACGAAAGAAAAAAACTAACCTTGTTTATACTTTTAGGTTGTGCAGTCGTTCTGAAGAGCACAGTACTTCGAGAAACGCCACAGTACATAAGGCAAATTTCGCGGCAAAGTTGCACCGAACCGCTTTAAGAAATTGCACGCACGCACATGCGCGTATACACAGAGCTTGACAAAGCCGATGACAGACGCACTACTGTCTCCACGTTCGGTATCCTCTGGATCTTGAATAACCGGATACGATTTCCATCAAAGCACATGCAAAACATCAAGCACGGATGCAAACGTCAGACGAGTTGTCATCAATCAGCGCGCACGCTTGACAAAAAGTTAACCCTTCCCGACACGTATATCTAAGACCTCGGTGCCCGAACCTTAGGCATTTAAAGCGCAGTGCGGAGATCGGAGTCCCTGGCCTCACACGGGTTTTTCGCGCATTTCGAGTTAAGTGACGCGGAGAACTCGCTGGAATTTATGAATCGAAACATATGCTTGGTTGTGACTTGTGGATTTATGGCGGGGCAATCTCAATCCTTCCTGCTTTTATACCGTATTTCATTTATCTTAACCTCTCCAGTTCTTCATCGCTCACGTATGCAAGAAACGCTTTTTACCTAAGAGATATACATTCGGGCAGGTTCTCAGGGATCGATATGTGCGTAGAGAAAGAGGGTGAAACCGTTAATACGGGTGAGGAGGGCAGCAACTTAGCTCACATTTTTAATGAGATTAATTAGCATTCTAAAGATATACTCCACACATTGTTCGGTGTCTCTCTACATTTCTATCTCTCTGTGTGTCTGTAATCATTTCTCCACTCAGCTCGGGTCACTGTGTAGTCCATGGTCCAATGCACTGAGAGCATCGGTTTGATATATGCTGAGTGAACCGGGCTCGAAACCAACAGTCCAAATTGAACTGTAGTCAATTGCGTAGTGACACAGCTAGGGGACGTGCCACACTTCACCGAACCTCTTTGACGCCAACTTGGGTGATCGATCGACTGTGTATATACGTGCCATTGGGTATATTCCGCTCCCTTCCTGTGAGAAAAACGATCGAAATATAACGGGAAGTACTGGAACCCATCATGTTGCGCTTCGTCTATACAGTTCTGCGGCAGCGCCGACCGCCTACCGCTGAGCGCTAAATGAGGACGCAGTTATGCATCCACGGGAACACGCGCGCCAAAACTGAACATATAAGTTAGCTAACTCGCTCACACCAGGGTGCCCGGCCAGTGCAACAGAAACCCCATCGGCTCCACGGAAAGTGGGTCAGCGAGGCTTCACTTCTCACGATTCGGGACCGGCCTGCGGACTGGCTACGTATAGTTAACGTCGGTTATCCTGACCCCGGCCGCGTCCGGCATATAAAACGCACGCGCGCTACGTCTCTTCCCGGCAAGCAGTTCTCAGGTGGAAACTAAGAAGCCCTGGGAATTGGAGTACAGCTATTACATCATACCTCGCTCAGTCCGTATAACGTTGCGCGGCTCTATACAATGAGACGGAGGACTGACTCCACGTGGAAACCCGTCGCAGTTCAACTCGAGCGCTACCCGTGCCGTTCTCTCGAATTCGCCACCGCGCAAGAAGCTCGCAATTGTACTCGCAGGCGGCGGCGGTGGCGGCGTGAGCGAGGGCACCACGTGGTGCAACAAGCTCCCGCGTATAAAACCCCGGAGTAAGAAAAAAAAAGGGGGAGGGGAGGAAGGGCTGAAGCGGGCGAGGCCTCGGAGGTGCGCAGGCGGCCATTAGACGTTATACCAGTAACGCCACTTTGACCCGACAGAGACGTAATCAGTACGAATTACGGCGCCGTTTCACGGCCTCTCTCTCTCTTTTTATGGCCGCCGCCCGCCTCCTCTGGTGGCGGCCCGTTTACACACAGAGCGGCGAGCCGTCCGTAAATCTCCGGTTCGCGTGGTTGCGCAGACAACGACGCCGACAGAGCGCGAAACTTCCCCCTCCCCCCCCCTTCCTCCCCCATCACCACCGACGAAGAGGCTCACTCACGTGCGATTCTGGTGCTCCTTCTCTCCCCCTACTTTCAGTCCCTACCCCCTGTGCAGCGCGGTTGAGGTGTCCTCTGCTGAGAGACGGTTACTGCGCTGCACTTTACCCGTTGCTTTACCCCAACCTTTCCTTCCCAGCATCAAGAATCTCCTTCTCTCTCACTCACGTGCGAACGAGCGCGCCAAGCGATGGGCGCCGACACGAAACGGCATGGCTGTAACGGGTAACATCGCCAGCTTCTGTGGACGGGTCTCTTCGTTTTTGTTTGTTTCGTTCCCCAGTTCCCGACTCATACCCGCATCAAAAGAGCCCGGAACGATTCACTTTAGGGCAACTTCGGCACCTTGATGAGAGGCGGGCTATATGTGCTGTCCGTGTGTGTGCGTGTGTGGAGAGAAACGGCGGCGAAAAAACGAAGAAAATGAGGTTGGCAATTCGAGCGATACAGCTGCCGATTTCGGGCCCAGCGGTACTATAGGCGGTCTTCTGCCAAGTTATATAGGTAACACAATTACAATCAACTCGCTCCCACCCGATTGCTTAAAGCGGTAGAAGTTTGGGCCAGTTGGTAATATACTACAGTTGATTAAAAACAAAATAGCGAGCGAGAGACATCGGCGATTGAATAAGATAGGTCAGGACACGTAGCGCACACTTATCCCGTTCTGCTCTTTTTCAGTCCCGTGTGTCTCCCGCTATCATCCCAACTATTGTTATTAAAGCTTGACCGAAATTAATCGTTCACGATGTTTCCCAACAAGCCCGATTTCGAGTTGATCGGGACTGCAGAAATAGGGCAGCCGTTCCGTTTAAATGGGCCACGGTTTTTGTTATACGGCATCGCGTGGCGAGCCTATTCTAAACCGCGTATATCCACTGGCGACGCGATCCGCGGTTCGCCTCCGTGTAAACGTCACTCGCGGCGGCCGCCGATCGAGTGCGGCGGCAAAAGCGACTTATGTCCTCCTCTCCACGCGCAGGCGGGCGAATATCCGTTTGACAAGGCATGTACGCAAGCACGCGCCGTGATCGTGACACGCGATCGTGACAACGACGGGCTTTCCGACGTCGCAACTAAGCCTGTCTCTGTATACGTAGTAAGGTTCTCATGCATGCGATTGCTGTCGCTTCGCCGTTAGTCGCGACCCACAAGTATCACGAACGTACGAGTAAAACCAAGCGTCTCGCGGGGCCCACACGAGGTGGAAGTGCGTGCCACCTGCTGTAAGTCGCTGTGGTTGACCCACGTCGAGCTTTTTTTTTTTTCACTGTCCAACCGGTTCACGGCCATGAGCAGTGCATCGCAAAGTAGTGAATGCACTTCAACTTACTTCAAAGAGATTGACATAGTTGATGAACACTGACCACACATGCGTCACCGTGTGCGTATATGCGTGTATACCATTCGCGGGTCTGCAAGAAACAAGTACTTGCGTATACACCTGCGAAATCTCTTGCATACTGATTCAATCGGTCACGGAGTTTTTGAAGACAATCACAGTAACGGTACATTCTTAATGAAATTATGTTTACAGCTACCGTCACAGCTGTATATAGAAGTGGGGCGCTATGCGGTGGAGCAAAAAAAAAGAAGACACGTGTTTGAAGGTATATTAGGGGTGCGAGGGATAGTACGTGCTGAGGGCTCAAGGAAAAGCTACTGCGAATCTAGAGGATTCCTAGCTAACTTTTTAGCCAAGCTGTTCAACGAACCCCCCCCCCCCCTCCCCCGCACACACACACACACACACACGCGGGGAAAACAAGGCGCAAAACAGGTTTTCAAGACCTACCGTGTTCGGTTGCCAGAGGTCTTATGACCGAACACCGTAAGTGTTATAAATGTATCTTGCACCGTGTTTCTTCGTTCTTCTTTTTTTAGTTTAAATCTATTTTTTCAATCAACAGCTTAGCTAAAGCTAGCTGGGACACCCTGTACAGTGGCGCCATGTACCTTGAACGTAGAGAATTTCGAGAGAAAAACTTTTTCTTAAAACAGCACAAGGCACGCAACGCTCTGCACAGCCGCAACGGAGGTCGTACACCTCAATGATGGTGTAGGGGAGGGGGGAAGGGGAAACGTGGTAGAAGGAGATAAACGTGACAAGAGCATAGTTCGAGATCAGCGCACACCCAGCTCGATACACTGCCGGGGTGTAAAAGCTCGAAGAGAGCGAACCCATGTTCGCCCAGCACCGGCTATCATTGTGGGCTGGTCCGCGCGGATGCGGATACACGCTCCGGGCGAAGCTCCGCAGATGAAGACGAAGCTGCCAGGCCACTTGACAGCAACGGCGAGACGAGAACGGCCAGACACCGAGGTGAGAGGAGGTCCACCTCCGAAACCAGCGCTGCCCCCCCTCCCCCTTCCCAGTTTTCCCTCTCTCGTCCATCTCGCGGCCAACTTCCCGCCAGCCTTTCAAGAGCGAAGCAGAGATCGGCTGCTCGGAGATGGACTAGTCACAATCGGCGCGATGGAGAAAAAGCGCGCGCTTCGCAGTGACGTGCGAGCGCAGGGCATATCGAAAGACAAGAGCCGGCGCGAAGAAATGAACGGGGGACGGAAGGGGAAAGGAGGCAGGGGGGAGGGGCGCGCTTATCAGACTCCTAATCCCCCAAAACCGCGCCGCGCGGCCTTTCATTAGCGAAACACGGTTGTGCCCTGACGAGGAGCGAGTAGTCTTCGGCGCGCGCACAGCTCTTCCTGGGGAAGAGAAGGGTATACGGGAGAGAACGCCATCTCTCCGTCTCATTTCTCAGGCCGCGATATATACGCCGTCCCGACGTTTTTTCTTTTCTTTTCCCCACTTTTCGTCTATATACACACACTGTCTCAAACGAGCTGTCGCGGTGGGAGGGAAAAGAAAAAAAAGGAAGCGAGAAAAATCGGGAGCAGACAGCAGGGAAGGCCGCGAAGCGAATCGAGATAGGCGAGTGACGAGAGAGCGAAAGCCGGCGAGATTGGAAAACGCAATAAAGCGGCTTTGCAGAGCGTCGAGCAGCGGTGGCTGTGCTCGCCGGCGACCGCAAAGCCTGTGTGTCGCAGCCCATCCGGCCGCTAATGGGCTCCAAAGCGGCCGATTGAAGGAGGAGAGGGAGGAGGAGGCGCGATCCCTCTTTTTTTCCTCCGCTTCGTCGTCTTCAGTGCTCGCTGTGACAGATCAGAGAGCGCCGACTCCGCGACAGTCAAAAAACTTTATACAGTACCCTGGGTTTGGCAGGAGGAGATGCCGGCTGTACGTTCCGAACTAACGCCACCGCGTAATGACGTTCCCCGAAAAGGAGTGAACGGCGGAGGAGGACGGGGAGGGGGGGGGGGTAACTCCAACCCGTCCGCTAGGCCAGAGAAACAAAGCGAGCTCGTCGATTTCGTTGTTTCGAGTATTTCGGCGGATCAGCAATTGATGAACTTGCCGATCTCGCATCTACATGTATCTGTATACCGGCGGCGTTCGCCCCACTTCATCGATGTTAGGGGCCACGTCTTCGCACGCGAGGTTGCAAACCTACTCAATATGGCTATGCGGACAAAGCATCGCCATTGACACACAAATGTTCTTCTCCTTCTTTCCAGTCGACACTCCCGTTGCGAGCTTTCTGACCTACCTGGATGGATGAGCATCATACGTCATTTTAAGAGGCCGCTTGCATAAAAGTAATTACCCGGCGTTGTTGCTTAGTGGCTACAGGCGTTGCGCTGCTAAGCCCGATGCCGATCGTGGGATCAAATTCCGGCCACGGCGGCCGCATTTCGATGAGAGCGAAACGCAAGAAAAGAAAAAAAAAACGCGAGTGTACCGTTCATTGCACGTTAAGGAAACCCAGGTAGCCAAAATGAATCGGGAGTCCCCCAGTATACGGAGTGCCTCATATTCAAACCGTGGTATTTTGACACAAAACTCTCGCCAATTTTCTTTCTTTTTCTTTTGTGTGGCTCGGCATTACGCTCGCCAGTGCGCATTACGCTGAGACGCAGCAACCTTTAGCAAAGCGCGCGTCACTGAATTTATTATCAGTTAACTCATAAAAAGGCGAATCGCGGGCTGTCTGTTCGCATACATAGAAGCACAGCCGCACTCTCGACGCGACTCGACGCGGTAATATCCGCGAGTCGCGCTCGTGTAAACCGAAGATTCCGCGCGACGCGGCGTCACTGCTACGCGCCGCTGATGTGCAGCTGAACCAAGTCACGTGTCATCTCGTACTTATCACCGCCAGAAAGCTGACGTACACTTTTATCGCTCTTTGGTTTCTTTTTTGTTTTTACTCATTCATCTCGAAGAGCGCCAACGAATAGAACCACTTGCCTATACCACCGTCGTGACCGATCGCAATGTTTACGCACTTAAACCTGCAATTGAATCTGCAGCCATTTTATACGCTCTGTCCGGCCGCCTCACTTCTGATTCTTCTTCCGGATTTTCGCACCATATACGTCGATCATGTCTGTTCACCGACTAGCCCAGCGAAATATTCTGCCATTGAAAATTATAGTACTAACTGTTTACGATACGTATTTACTTATCTTTTAACGCCCACCTCTGAAACGCCTTCGGGCATTACAACGGCGCACAAATAAATAAATGATGCCTACACCAATCACACGCGCGACCGCGGCAACCACACGCTCCAGACTACAGTAATACATAACCACGTAATGCAGGGGCGCCGTCTGTCTCCGACTATCGTCTGCCACACACACACACGGGCCCGTTCACTTAGCAGAATGCCGTTTCACGCGATCACCGCCAGCAGGCTCCGGTAAATGTCACGGCCAGTGATCGCTTCGAAGCCCCCCTCGCTCCCTCCTCTCCCCCGTCGAACACTCAAGACAGGCGCTGGCTGGCATGGCTGGCTCAAAGCAGCATACCCCCCCCCTCTCCCCTTCCGTCGTTTTAAGGATGCTCCTACAGCAGACGCGCCGCGGACCGGCGTTTTTTTTCTTTCTTTCTTTGTTTTTTTACAGGCCGGAATCGGGCGCCGCGGTGAGGCCAGGGCTGGTGCGCACGCGTATAGCGAGCCAAGCCGAGCCGAGACAAAAGCCAGGCTACCCCAGCACCACGCACGCCCTTGTCGGGCCTCGGTATAAAGCACGTGGGGGCCACGTGGGCGAGAGAAGGGCGCAAGGCCTGAATCGTGTCCGCAGAGAATACACATAACCTGCAGCCGCTTATCCCATTGCAAACGCGATGGCCCGGAGTGTTTGCCCCTCACCTTCTCCCCTCTCCCCTCCCTCCCCGTAGCATCCGGCTGTGGACGAGCATTCGAGCTCTGGCCCACCCGAACACCATCGCCTGCTCCGAAATGACACGGGCTTTTTTTTTAAACGCTTCGCGGCCGATAACAACGTAAATATTTATTCCGCGGACGGGTCTAGACGGCTATGCAGCGCGACGCGTAAGCGAAACACGGCATCATGGCTTGAGCGCACGTCATCTGTAGCGGGCCCCCAAGCACGTGCTCGGAGGCGTGCTGGAACTTGCATGTATACGCGTATGAGTCGAAGACCCGAGCATCTTTAGCTTTGCGAACGTTACGCGAAAGCGTGTATAGTCAGAACGAAACACAGCGCGTGCTCTGGTTATACTCGAACGCCACGCTCTCCGCTGGGCTTGCCAAGTATATACGGAACAAGGATTCCGCGATGAAGCCTATACGAACGTAACTTGAAAAAAAAATTGAGCACTGCAGTCTGAGCTTGGCATTGTGGGCCCTTTCTTGTACACTCGTAAACTTCATTAGCGCGTATGAATTACGAAAAACTATTAATTTCTTTTCCTTTGGCGAGCCTGTGGTTCCTATACACTTTTGCCCAAGGGTGTACGCAAGTGTTTCGAGTTTGCGAGCGGCTTCTGCGAAGAACGCACAAAAGGACAGCTCATGCCGGAAACATAACTGCGCGCTGAGCTTTGCGCCAGACAGGCCATACAGCAAAGTTATTGAATAAGCGAACTAAATCCAGCGAGCGCAGCTTTCAAAGCTGTCTGCGCGGAGGCCAACACCCGAAATCATCTTCGTCGCACAATGAAAAGAGCGCCAGGCAAGCGGTAAAATAAATTACACCCTTAAAAGTGAAAAAGTGTGTAAATCTGTGTAACACTCACACCCTTTCACCTTTTCTTAAGTGGAAGGGTGTAAGGTTTACACCATTTAAAGGGTGTAAATAATTTTGCAGTGCAGCTATCGACAGAACAAAGGAGACTGGCTGTTCCGTGACTGAGGAACCACACGCAAAAACAACAATAGAAGTTCCATACGCACAACTCGATATACATAGTAAGAGAACTCATACATCGTCCTACCTATTTTCTATATGCCCGAGATTAAACAAACAAGCGCCCCTTTACTTTGTCGATACTGATGCCCCTTCAGTGGTGCATTTTATACTCCACGAACCTGTATAAACCTCTGGTTACTTTTCGCTGGTTCGATTCCTCAATGTCCTTCCCACTGACACTCCCCACATGAGAAACACGCGTCACAACTTCCCAACCGCAAACGTCGTGCCTTCGCCCTTGCTTTATTATTATTATTATTATTATTATTATTATTATTATTATTTATTTATTTATTTACAATACTGCCTGTCTTATTGCGAGGCCATAGCAGGGACAAGTAAGACAGTGCAGCAGCAGACAAATATACACATTCCTGACGGGCTGCAACATAACATCGAATACAGGTAGGCAAAAGAGATAAATTGGCCGTCGGAAAGATACATAAGAATACGTCGTTGACAATGGCAGGCCCAACTTCACAAGCAGTCAACTTCGCACGCATGACAAGTTGTAACAATGATTTTTTTATCAAAGTTAACAGACACAACTAACACATTGCTACTGTGGATTCATCAAACGCTCTATCTGCGACGAAAATCAATACAATGAATGATTACTAGTAATATCATGACCCGGACGATTCCATCCGCTAATAGTGGGAGGAAAAAAAAGGATTCTTGAACCTGTCATTATGGCATACATCCTTGGTTAGTGTTTGCGAAGCTAACACCCACGCCCACTATGTATGCCCACACTAACACTAACACCCACACTAACTATGTATGCCGTAATTTTTTTTTTTCAGCTGCGCTTTATTGGCGATTGGTGCTTGGAGAATCCGGGGCGATATGTCGGGAATGGGCAGACCCATTCCCGACTTAACGAAACTTGATACGTAACAGGGACAACTTCTGTGAAAGCCGATGCATACTACAACCGTTACCGAGTTCTAAGTGTATACCTGGCCACACAATATTACGGACCGCGAAATCTGAGAAAAAAGCTGAACATCTCCTCAACCTAACAACGCAGCCTGGTATTGGCATTTCGGGCCTCGACTATAGAACACGCTAACAACAATGTCGCGCACATTTTTACAGGCTACTTACAGGTTACTTCAAGTGCACCGGCTTAAGAGACCGTTTATAGTGTCCTTGTGTATGGTGTCCCTCCCACACCCGTACTCAGAGCTTACTCCCTCCCTTTCTTCCTCTTTCCATTCCCCTTTCCCCCACCCCCAGTGTAGGGTAGCAAACAGGATGCTGTCCTGGTTGACCTCCCTGCCTTTCCTAGCCTTTTTCGTTCTCTCTCTCTCTCTCTCTCTCTCTCTCTCTCTCTCTCTCTCTCTCTCTCTCCACAGGCTACCGCTACAGGCTGCTCGGGGAATTGAACGTTTTCGGACGTCTTGTGGTCCGCCAAATTTTGTGGCCGGCTGTACATACGAACACCGCGTGGTCCGTCGCGACGGGAAGCTTGGCGAACCGCGCGCGCTTGGGTCGTGGAGAATAGAGTGCGTGCGTGTTTCGAAAGCGGCGGGGCCAATCGGGCCGGGGGTCTTCACCGGGACGCGAGTCACGGAGGCCAAAGCATCTAGCAAATTGGTCTCCAGTCTATTGCCAACGGGCCTGCCGGCCGGGCC
Source organism: Dermacentor albipictus (assembly GCF_038994185.2). Lineage (NCBI taxonomy): Eukaryota > Metazoa > Arthropoda > Arachnida > Ixodida > Ixodidae > Dermacentor > Dermacentor albipictus. The sequence goes on along the minus strand of NC_091827.1, from coordinate 20,392,154 downwards.
GGGCCCCGGAGGGAGGGAGGAGGCCCGACGCTCGCCGATACGAGCGACCTCTCCCTCCGCGCAAGTTGGGTGCAGTGTGCCGCGAACGAGAGTCCCGCGCGGCCCCATCTGGAAGACGGGCACGTTGCGACAATGTGTCAGGCCGCGATGTTGCCTCTGACTCGCGCAGCCCGTTCCCACGTATACAGATATATATATACGTATATATATATACACACACACTAGGCGAACGCTGGCGGCGCCCGCACCCTTTCGGGAGATCACGTGTCCGGACTGCAGAGCGAACGTTCTAAGGGACACGGTCGTTGGGTTGCTTTAATGGACAAGTCGCCACCGTCGTGTCTCTCTCTTTGGCTCTGCGCAAAAGAGGAGCTGGCGCGTCGCCGGCACCGGTTTCTGTCTTACGCGAGGCGTTCGGATTCGGCGAAGCCCGCGCTGGAGCCTATTTTTTTTATTTACGCTTTGGCTCTGATTATAATGCTTGAGAAGTTTTCAATTAATAACTAATTACGTAATCATCCGAAATACAAAAATAAGAAAGGCAGCCTGGCTTCCTGCAAGCGACGGCAGACGACGTAAACTTCGCTTCTACCCAGCTACGTGGCACTCTGGCATATTTTTACAATTTTGGCGCAAGTTACGTGGTTCACTCTGTACGCACATACACGGTCCTCTATAAGCTCTCCCGTCCCCCCTCTACCTCTACCGCGTGATCGGGCGTCCCGCACCTTCACACACGTACACTCTGTTCCCACTCTGACACTCCTAATGATGAGGCATTATTAAAAGCTTGTTCCTGCTTCTCACGCAGCACGAAGGTCGCGAGCAACCTCCTCGTCGCTTCCGCTGCATCGTGCGAACGCGAGGCAATCAGAAACGCGCGAATTAACTTTCGAGTTTAGGCCGGGGGCAGCTGCGCAGGTGGAAAAAGAAGACGTAAGAGAGAGAGAGAGAGAGAGAGAGAGAGAGGCGCCAGAGCTTCCACAGTCTACGAAGAGGAATCCCGTACGCTGGACGAGGCAATCTTGCATGCTCCTGAGAGAGACAGAGAAAGAGAGAGAGAGAGAGAGGGGGGGGGGCGCCAGAGCTTCCACAGTTTACGAAGAGAGATCCCCTACGCTGGACGAGGCAATCTTGCATGCTCCTGAGAGAGACAGAGAAAGAGAGAGAAAGAGAGCGAGAGAGAGCGAGAGAGAGAGAGGCGCCAGAGCTTCTACAGTTTACGGAGATCCCGTACGCTGTACGAGGCAATCATGCATGCTCCTGAGAGAGAGAGAGAGAGAGAGAGAGAGAGAGAGAGAGAGAGAGAGAGATAGAGGCGCCAGAGCTTCTACAGTCTACGAAGAGGACCCTGGACGAGGCAAGCTTGCTCCTGTGAACAACCTTACTCGCCCATGTAGGCATACAAAACGCATTCAGCGAGAAGTTACCCGAATCGGGAAGCGCGCACGAGCCTATTAGAAAGCCTAAAAAAAGAAAGCTCACGACCGATTTTATAATTCGGCCGTTTATCGCTTAGATTTATTAGTGCACAATGCTCCACCTTGCCTACCGCTGCTAACCGCACGCACGATATTTTTTTTATTTCTTTACAAAATTTATCGAAAATAGCAGATCCTTTCATACAGGCCGCTTCGAAATTGCATTGTTTATATGGAAATCCATCAAATGTGATTCCGATTTTTTTTACCTCCCTACTTGAAATTGCTATAGTGCATATTTCTGCGTTTTTCCGAAAGGATATGGCTTCATAGACCAGAAGAAAAAAATGTTTTAAAGAGGAAAATATATATAGTGTGCAGCAGTTTTAGAATCACATAAAACATGAATAAGCTGAATGAAGTTCCTCCACTTTACCGATCATTCTTAATATATTTATACCTTTTCACTTTTCTCTTGTCTTCTATTTATCTTTATTTCACCTATCGACGCCTATCATCCGGGGTAGCACGTCATGAACTTCGCCGGGATAACATCTCCAGCTCCCATTGAAATCTCTTATTTTAATCTTTCCCTCCCCTTCTCGCTTTCCGCATAGTAGGATAGTCAACCGGGCTAAGTCCTGGTTAACCTCCTTGCCTTTCATTTATCATTTGCTCTCTCCCTCTCTCCCTGCATCCAGCGCGGCAGGTTTGCTTGCGAGTAGCTTGATTTGCGCTGGTTCTTTTACCCTACGCCGATCTTCGCGGAAACCACGTGGTGCGAGTCGGCCAACCGGCGCCACATGGCTCGAGGGGGCCCCGAATTCACAAAGCCTTGCTTTCGAGCACGTGTTCCTTGTTATTGGCCTGCCACCTTCGCTAATGATATGTCCAGCGTCACGACTGGCTGGAAATTGCTCTTACGAAGAATTCTAGCCTAAAAAAAGATTTTCAATTTATTTTTTGTAAGTAAGTGTCAAAATCTTCGGCACCACAGTCCCATGGCCACGCTTACGTGTTCAAGCTATGGCCACAGCTGGCTTTTTCTCTCCTTTATTAAACGGGAGGTATTGGAAGTTTGGCCACAGAGAGGGCGCGGTCTATCCCAAAATCATAGGCATGGAAAGGCACACACATAAAGAAAGAGTACCGCGAAAATACGAAACACTGTTGGAAGTCCCTAACAAATACTAAGGCGAAACACCATAACAGAGAAAGTCCGTGGATCGTGAAAAAAAAAAATTAACTAAGAAAGAAGAGGTTATAGGACTACAAGAGCACAAGCACGGGCAGGTAGGTCATCGTCAGATGCACGCCACGCGTCCACAGGACGTCTTCCTCCAGAACACACAGCGACGTCGGTGCGGTGTGTGCATACACCGGACGAGCGGCACCACAGAATCTGCTCCCGGTGCACGCAACTATACAGACGGGCTGCCACGCCTGCGCGCAGTACAAGGCAACCACGGCCGGGCGCACGGCGCCGACGTGCTGCGGATGCGAAGCGCGGCGCGTCGTGTCCGCGACAGGGGGGACCCGAGTCTCGCTGCTGATAGTGTACCGTTGCGGACGCTTGAGTACGCTGGCGCCAGAGCCAATCAGCGTGGCAGGACAGGCTCCCGCGGCGGCCCAGTTCGTACATGATTATATTGCGCTTAGTGTTGCACTGACGAACGTAAAGGAGAGGACGCGGACGTACTACGTGTTACACGTACACGCTTAGTGTTACACTGACGAACGTAAAGGACAGGACGCGGACGTACTACGTGTTACACGTACACGCTTAGTGTACGTACACGCACGTACACGCTTAGTGTTACACTGACGAACGTAAAGGACAGCACGCAGACGTACTACGTGTTACACGTACACGCTTAGTGCACGTACACGCTTAGTGTTACACTGACGAACGTAAAGGACAGGACGCGGACGTACTACGTGTTACACGTACACGCTTAGTGTACGTACACGCACGTACACGCTTAGTGTTACACTGACGAACGTAAAGGAGAGGACGCGGACGTACTACGTGTTACACGTACACGCTTAGTGTTACATTGACGAACGTAAAGGACAGCACGCGGACGTACTACGTGTCACACGTACACGCTCAGTGTACGTACACGCACGTACACTCTCGGTGTTACACTGGCGTTCGTCAGTGTAACGCTAAGGACAATGTAATCATGAACGTCCACCAACTAGCCCCGTTCGTTGCTTTACCAGCTCGTAGAGTAATAACAGTTGGCGACACGGGAGCCGAGTCCCCTGTCAGGGCGCCTACGACCGCCATATATAGATAGAGAACGGTTTGGCGAGATCGACTGCCTCACTAACGCCGTCTCTATAGCTCGCCCTGCACTACATCGTTTTTATTAATTTTTTTTCTAGATGCGCGCACGACAATGTGGCGACGCCTCTCCGCGTAGAAAAAAAAAAGAGAGAGAGAGAGACAATGCCGCGCTATCATGAATGCGCGGGCGCTCTATAATAAAGCCTGCCGCCAACAACGGCGAATCCACGAAGCGGCGACGGATACTCCTGTGCGCTCGAGCAACGCTATATAGCGAGACCGTGATACGGCCACGTTAGGCTGGTACTAGGTTACGATGCGACGACAGAAGACCAAATGACGTGTCTCAGTTCGCTCGCTTAGTCGCGCTTCCTACCCTGCTATATAGCAGGGTTTATCTGTGAAGAAGGATCGACATTTGGCCGAGTTGCTACCGGTTGAACATCTTGGAGGGGCAGCGAAAGACGACGAAGACAGAAGGCAGGTGGGACAGCTCTGAACTCGCAAACTAACTTGATTCGAAAGTATACACAAACTTACGTACTACAACCCATAGCCACGTGCTTTCCCGTCGAAGTTTGTGCGAGCAAAACGAGACTTTTGTTTCTTGTGTGTTTCAACGCTGTTGCCGCTCGCGAACTGTAAAGGGTCGGAGACCTTCGCCAGGCGTTTTCCCGACCTTTAACCTCTGCCCCCCCTGCCACAAATAGCAGGCTCTGTATCGACAGTCCACCGATAAAAAAAAAAGATTGATAATAATGAAGACTCCTAACAAAGGCGAATACTATAGCGTGAGGCTTCACGTCACGACACCGCGACAAGGCACGAAAGCCTCTCCTCGGACATGGAAGAGGCGGTCGCAGTAAGGGGGGGAAGGACACAACCTTCTTGTTTGTTCCTTCGAGGACATTTTCCCGAAACCACGATTCTTCACGGCACGCGTCCGGCTGCGGTATGATGGTCCACACTCCGTTGGCGCTCTTTTTCACTGCCGTTGCAGTCACCGGAAGCCGCGGATATATATCTCTTGCCCCACACGGCGTGCACCACCGACCGGGCGGGCGGTTGTTCTCTCGAGTGTTCGCGTGACCCGGGCCCCGTGTTCTCGGGACGTGGCCGCGCCACGTCGCTGCAGAAACGAGCCAGGAACATGCCATCGGCGATCACGGCAGCCGCTGCTACACATCGTCCCCGAGTATTGCACGCGTGGAGCGCCTTTCTTGAGAGCCGTGTATATAAATAGAGCCCGGGTCAGTTCCGTGCTCTCAAGGAGAACGGATCGAAAAGAAACCTCGGTCGGCACCAGCTAGACCAGCCTGGGCCGGAGCTCTATCTTCGGGGCGGCGTATACATAGCGTGTATACCCGTAACGTATACCCGTAACGTATACCCGTAACGTATACCCGTAACGTTAGCGAAGATGGTCCAAAAGAAAAAGAAGATCGATTAAAAAAAAAAGCACGGTGCGGTGTTTAGTCGTCAGAGTTCTGACGACCCCTGAGGTCTTAAATTTAACCCTTTAATGATGGCACGTATAAATACCCGAAGTAAATGTTCGTTTCCTACCGGATGTCAACACACACACAGACACACACGTGCAAAATAAGCATAAGGAATAACAAAAAATTATTTTGCGGAAAGTTTTTCAACAAAACTGAAGAAAAATCGAAATGGGCTTCACCCCAAGCCTACTGTGGCTTCGTTTGGAATAAAGGAAGGATAAAAATTTGCTCGCTTTTCACTTCACCCGGGCTGTAGGATCACGTGCGACTAACAGTCGCCGACGCACCTTAACCTGCACTACAGTGCACATGGGGGCGGTGTGCCGGACTTTAGGAAAGGCTAACATCATCGCGAGACATAACGATAGCGCAACCCGCCTGACCACTGAAGCTTAATTAGCACATTCAGAAAGCACAAAAAGAAACAGATACTGCGTCTCGGACAAGTGGCGAGCGCGTTGATTGTACGTGCGCTGGCAACGGTGCGGCATGTGTCGTAAGGATGTTTTTCTGTTCGCACGAATTTTTTTACTCTTGCACTGTGACAACTTACACACACACACACACACACACACACACACACACACACACACACACACACACACACACACGCACAAACTTATATATATATATATATATATATATATATATATATATATATATATATATATATATATATATATATATATATATATATATATATATATGTTTTCAACAAAAATATAGTTGCAAGTTCAGCACTTGTGTGCGCCATTTTTTTTCTATCATATACATATATATAGAGATGAAGAAACGGTTATTTACCCTCAACGTGCTCTAGCTGCTTATACCATACGCCAGAAATTAAGTGCCGCTCAAACAGGCGTGCAACCGCAAACAGAGACATCGTACAACAGCGCGCGGCTCTGCCTATACACGTATGTATATTCGACCACAGGGCGCGGCGGGGCGTTTGCTTGCGCTACAGCTTGCAGGATCGCTGTCGCTGCATAGAGTTGTGCACGCTCCCAGGACTTATTTCCGGCTTCTCGCTGAAGTGCGGCCGACACTCGGTGACGCTCGCTGGGTCCTACGTCATAACGACATCGCAGGCAGCTGCAATGTCAGACCGGAAATCGTGCGCACCGTCCGGTGGGCGATATACGAGACATGGGCGCTGCTGCGCCCAGATAGAATGGCGTTTATTTATATATATATATATATATATATATATATATATATATATATATATATATATATATATATATATATATATATATATATATATATATATATATATATAAGGGGGGGGGTGAGATGTAATTTCCTTCAGCAATATCTAGCCGCACAACGTGGTCAAAATTCGCACATCATATATCGTACGGCAGAAGCGAGAGATCTGGCAGCTGTGGATTGAAATTAAGCTATGTAGGCGACCGTTGCACCGTCCTCAACATATAGTACGTCCCGCGCTTTGCGCATATTCTGGTCTTTCGCTTTCCTGGGAAAAAAAAGAAGAAGAAAGAGCGCCGCTAGCATTTCGGAGGGATCCCGTCCAAAGTATTGCGCCGTTTTTTTTTTACCGATCTTTCACTGCACATACATTATATTAAGAGCCGCGTTTTCTGCGCATGGTCTCAATTGTTTATTTCTCCTCGTAAAAGAACAAACGCGAAACGTGGTTGGGAGAAGAATGTGAACTAAATTTACTCCCGACGACTGCGGATGTTACTGCGATCGGCATTCAAGCCACGTAGGGACGCACCACACTGCCGCCACCTAATTAAGCGCGTCATGAATGAGCCATGCACGCGACAGCCGGCTCCTCTCTCGCGCTTCCCTCCGCACACGCTGTGCCATCTGGCGGCGCGCCCACGAAGTCCGCGCGTGGCCTCAGAGATGCGTGACGTCCGGGTGCATGCGATATAACACCGATAATTACTACCCTCGCTGCCCGCGGGCATTCGTGGCGAAGCGATACAGCGTCAGGCTGCTACGCTCGAGGACCCCGCGTGGCGCGGATTTATGCTAATTAATAAGAACCCTAAAGTTATTTAAAAAGAAAGCGCGCGGAACCTACGCATTTGCAAGCCTAGCAGCCTATGTCGCGTGTTCCGGCTAACGTTAGTCAAGCTGTTAAACGAAGAAAGATATTTAAAAAGAAAAACGCGGTGCAATATAGAATTATAAGACTTACCGCGTTTGGTCGTCAGACATATGACAACTGAACACTAAGTTTTGAAACCGTATCTTGCACCATTAAATTTTTTTTTTCATAAGCATGGCTAACGTTAGCTTGGACAACCTACACTCTAAGAAAAAAAGGACTAAAAGGGGTAGGGAGGTTAGTCCTTTTGGGGACTAACTGATTTGCCACAACCATTAGTCCTTTTGGGGACGAACTAACATGGGATGAACTGTTACTCCCCATGCACTTACTCTATCGGGGACTAACAGTTGCCCTTGCCCGATGCTCCTCAAGGGAGTAACGGTAATTCGTTCGGATGCTCCGCAAAGGTGGAATTAATGAAATTAGGCAATTATACCCTAATAAAAAAATTAATGAGCTGAAAAAAAATATGCCCGAAAGTAGGATTTGAACTCACGCCCTCCCGCTCACAAGTCAGGTACTCTAACCACTCCACCACACCGCTTGGTTGGCAACACGGGATATTTAGGGAAGGTTAACCATGGGAACGCAAGTGCGGCAATATAAAAACGACTCCGTATTTTGTGCACGCTATGCAGTGAGAGTCTAACGTTGAGTGTACTTGCAACCATAAGCAACTGCGAAAAGAAATCAGCCCGAGTATTCTTAGGGTGATTTAAACTGAGGCGCTACGCCATGTATACGCGTAGCGAGCTCAGACGGCGCACCGAAGACAACAGAGAAGGCCAATTTCTCTATCGCTTAGCGTGTGCCGTTCGAGGTACACATCGCTTCAGTTCCCAACCTCCTTGGAACGGAAGGAACTTAGGTACTATTGACCAAGAAAATCTAGCCGTATATCAATGACTTGCGCGCGTTTAATGCGAATCGCTCACTTATGGGGTGCGCACGAAGGACATGCCTCTTCATATTCCAGTTTTAAGTTTCACGTAATTTTCTCACGAAGAGACAAAGCGCTGCTTTGCATGCAGTTCAATAGACAATGCACGAACTTCGAACCATTCACGATTTATAGACAATACGGTTTTCGCCGCATCGCTCCATGACACGGACGAAAACAGCGGAGCGCATGGGGAGTAACTGTTGCCGTTCGTCCTCCCATTGCTCTCTTTCCGACCAGGGACTAAACACTTACTCCCCGAAATTTGCACACGGCACGCACATTCATGCAGTTAGTCCTTTGAGGGACGAAAGCGCCCTTTTTAGGACTAACGGCGCAGTTACTCCCGTTTTCCCCGGGATTTTTCTTAGAGTGTATATATAGTACAGATGCTCACATCTGAGGATTCCGTTGACGCACATGACGGTTTTAATTTGGATCACCCGTTCAAGCCTATCTGACCATTAAAGACGAATAATTTCACTGGCGATTTATAGAGAAATGAGCTAGGATTACGACGCACCTCTTCGAGGTCCCGCGTTCGTCACCTAAACCACCGTTTGCCGCATTGCAAAGTGATGTTCAGGAGCTCACTCGACGCACGTTCTGCTTCTTCGAGGAAGTAAGTGCAACAGACGGTGGTCATGGAGCAGACGACATTGAGTTGCATTATATATATAGATATATAAGCACGATCTTCTATCCCTTCTGTACATCTACACCACGCGACAGCACACACATACTCCCTTTATTTTCCCGCTTTCACACTCCTGCCGAATGCTAACGCAATGAAACAAGGCGAAAGCAGAAAGCTTCTTCGAAGACGACAGCAGGTGCAGAGTGGGGACTTGTTTTCCGGCAGCAGCCCTCTCGTCGGCATGCAAGTTGTACAGGTATGCAAAGCGAAGATGCGCTGGCTCGACAGCAAAACAGCGGCGCGGGGGGAACGCGGCGAGCCCGAGCATCGGCGGTGTCTGCACGTACGTATACGTCCGTCCGTTCTCGCGACGTCCGCGATTTATGAGGATTTCTACGGGAAAAAAAACAAGAAAAGATCGATCCTCGCCGGGTAGGAAGAAGGATCGCGCCCGTAAACAACCGCTGCACTATAGTAAACAAGAAAAAAAATAATAACAAGGTATAGTAGAGAGAGAAACAAAAGGAGACACGCCGCGCTCGGGACACGTATAGGAACGCCCGTCGATGAACACCGTCGAAGAACGCGGACAGGAAGAGAATCGCGCACGATCGGATCGGCAGCGAAAACGCCAAGAATTGCACGTGGAGGCAAAAAACAAAAACAGGAAACAGAAAAGAAGGGGGGGGGGAGGGGCAAGAGAAGACGGATAAAAAAGAAAATTCCTGAGGAGCCGGAAGAGGCGCGGCAGAAACAAATAACCTCGCATACGGTCGCGACTTGAAGGCATCAGCCGTACGGCGGGGAAATAAGCGAGATGAAAAGAAAAGAACAAATAACAATAAAGCAAAAAAAAGGAAGGAACGAGAGAGCGAACGAAATCGTGGCATGGAATCGCGCGTTGCGAGCATTACGCGGCTGTCCCCTGACGCGCGCCTTTGCGCGCAGCCCAAGGGGATGGCGCGCAGGCAAATGCAACGGCACGGTCTCGAGAAGCCGCGGTGTATACACGAACAAAATGATAAAAAAAATGTGAAAACAAAAATTCCACCAAGCGAGAAAGCGCGACGAAGACAGAGAGAGAGAGAGAAAGAGAGAGAGAGAGAGAGACAAACAAGTGGCGGAGACAGACGCGGAACTCAACCGAGGCGCGCGCTGGGAGATCGCGAACGAAATCTCCGGCCGGAAAAAAAAAAAAAGAAAGGCAAGAGCGAGACGGGAGGAACACACCGCCAAAGAGCACGAAGCTATAGGCATTCGTCGACGACTTTTCTTTCCTCGCCTTTTTGGAAATCAAAAAGCTTTCAGATCGTTTTTTGATTGATAGCTTCGGGAAGGAGCGCCGAGCGAGGGAGGGAGGGGCCCGCCTTTTTGCGGCGGGCCCACATATCGCCGGCTTATGTCGAATCCCTATACGCAGCTTGTTTCCCTACGTCTGCCGCAGATGCGAAGAACTAGCGGGATAATGGGGAAAGGAGAACCCGCGGCGGTGCAGAGAGAAAGAGGGAAGGCGGGAAAAGGATTTGCCTGTACGGAAAGGCCGTCTTACCTGGCAGTGCCCTCCTTTTTTGCCTTAAATTTTTTTTAGAAGAGAACAAGCGCTCAAACACACCGTCACTGCAAATACAGAGTTTGTAAACCACCATCGACCGTCACAGTGAGCTAGAGATTTCCTCACTACTATTTGGTCACCTTATTCAGCAGTAATTTGGCGCAGATGCGAAAAGAAAGAACACGAAGGAAAATGCCTGTTATTACTTGCTACGAGACAACCACCACGCAAGACGGCGGAATTTTTTTCTTTTTTTTTTGGGGGGGGGGGGGTGTACAAATACGTGCCCGAAACTATTCCGCCTTAACACCTTCTTACAGTTCGGCGGGAGCGATAAACCATGATTTGCCTTCGTATTCGATCTCGCAACACGAGCGCAGGCGTCCAATATATACCAGACCCACAGCGAACGCAGGTACATTATTCGGCGCTGTGAGAGAAACAGCGCTCTTCCGGAGACGATCAAAGTGACGGCTGCCGTAGAGCGGTGAACATACCGTCGGGCGCCTCTATGACGAACAGCTCTGTACAACGAAGTGACCGGTATAACGAATGAATAATCCCGTCCCGCGGCTCTACTGCGAGCTGCGCGCGGCCTTTTACAACAGATGTACAACGAATGATTTCGGAGGGACCCCCCAAGAGGCTTCGTTATCGAGGCGTTCGACTGCAGCTGTCCACTCGCAAGAAAGCGCGCGCCGCTGCCCAAATGCAGGACCGCAAGGAAACCACGCGAGGCTTCAGCGCGACCGACCCGTGGCCCGAGGGGACCGGACCACAAGCCTCTCGCAAAGCCGTCATCGCCGCACACGCACACATATACACAGAAAAGAAGATTAGATAGATAGATAGATAGATAGATAGATAGATAGATAGATAGATAGATAGATAGATAGATAGATAGATAGATAGATAGATAGATAGGGAGAGGAGAAAGAGGGAGGGAGGGAAACAACAACACAACTATACTGCCTGCTTACTGCCTGCGGCAGCCAGCGGCGTTCCGAAAGTGAAAATCCCGAAAAAAAAAGGAAAAGCAGTCCGGCACGGAGGCGGGCACGTGCGAGCGACATTCCATTCGCGTCGCCGCCTCTCACGCGATCAACGGCGGCCCGAATGTCGGACGAAATGCGGCGCCGCAAACGTGCGAAATAAAAAGAACTAACAGAGGGCGGCTGGGTGGAAAAACGCTTTCAATCTTGCATGTTTCGGACGGCAATTTGTTTCTTTTTGTATTTTTTTTTTGCTAGCGTATTTCTTATATTTCTGTCGGGGGTGGTGGCGGCGAGCTTTGTTGGGGCACTCTGACGGCGTGTGTATACGCAACAGCGTCAAAACTGCGGCGCGAAAGATACGCGCCTGCAAAGACGACTGCCGTGTAGATGTTTCTCCATGCCCGACAGCCTGCCTGCATGATGCCGTTGAGAAATGTACTGCCGGCATACTTCCTTACAAGCACTCGCTGCATGAGCCACGAGTCCACACCTATCGATGACCGAACATTCAGCACGGCAGTGCTCGGCCATATATATATATATATATATATATATATATATATATATATATATATATATATATATATATATATATATATATATATATATATATATATATATATATATATAGAGAGAGAGAGAGAGAGACAGAGAGAGAGAGAGAGAGAGAGAGAGGATAAAGAGGTACATCGCGGAATGAATACTGTCAATAGCGCTTTGCACGATATAGTATTACTTTTTTCTTTTTCTTTCTCTCTTTTTTTTATGAGCGATACTCCGTCAGGTGTCTCTACAACAGAATGAGCGAAGCTACAGAATGTTCGCACTAAATGAAAACGGAACGACGGAAACAATGCAATCAAGCATGCCCCGCAGGAAAAGAATCCCTGTATTACTGTCTTAGTTGTGGGCAATGCTTTTTGTTTTCCTTTTTTTCCCTTCTAATAATGTCTTTTACTCCCAACAACACACGTTACTCGCAATTTCTACGCAGCGTGACGTCTTCCACAAAGAAATAAACTGCGCGTCGCCACGGCACAACGATGGCGGAAGCGGCGACATCGCTCGGGACACGAATAACAATGTAATAAAAGAATGAGAGAGAAAAAAAAAAGACGGAGCGCACAAAACGACGCAAGAACAAACAGAACAAAAAGAGTCAACGAAGAGAAAGTAGGTGAGAGAACTTAAAAAAAAAAAAGAAAAGAAAGCTCCTACACCACTTGCGCTTATTATTATTCTCTTCTTTTTTCAAGCGCCGAGACTTCAGGGGGCATTCCTTCACGCTTATCGCACTTCTTAGCTCACGAGATTCTCGCGTTCATATATATATATTTTTTTAAATCTGCTCCTACCCACGTTTATATAATGATAAACAGGAGGGAGCGACAAAAGCGAGTGGCACAATGCGACGCAAAGGAACACGCCGGGGAACAACAACAACAAAAAAAGTGCAGCGCCACAGCGCTGTAGAAAGGAACAACAGGAACCGTAAGATTGCCACGCGGCCCTCCCCTCCCCTACCATCGCCCCTCCACCTGCACCCCGAGCATACACCAGTGTGCGCATTTTCTTGCACGCGACTCTGCAACGAATAAACGCGCGATGAATTATTGAGCAGACTCTCCCCCTCCCCTCCTCCCTCTCCCTCACAGTATTCGACATAGTGTTCATTCTATACAGCAATGGTCCGTGCGTCCCAGGTTGGAACCCCCCTCAGCCGTCCGGAGCGTTTTGGTTCCAACCGTAGGCAGAAGATTTATTCGAAGGAACGCTGACCAACGTGCTGCTGCTCAAGCCTCCCCCATCGCCATATTGCCCGCGGGGAAAAAGGAACATCACAAAACTACAGCGACTATATAGATATGTCATGTATGTCTGAATTTGTTATCGTATGTCGTTAAAAGGACAATAAAGAGTAAGAGAAAAAAAGCATTGAGTGGCGATATAGCGGTGAATGCGAGAGAAATGCGTGAGCATTTTGTCGCACCTCTTTGAGGTCCAGCATCCACGACTTAAACCGCGTTCACCCTACGGCGGCCCTGGATGAACAGCCGTTAGCCCGAGCACACGCGCAAGCGCGCGCACACACACGCGCACACGCAAACGCACACACACACACACACACACACACACACACACACACACACACACACACACACACACACACACACACACACACACACACACACACACACACACACACACACACACACACACACACACACACACACACACACACACACACACACACACACACACACACACACACACACACACACACACACAGCAAGTGCCTTTTCTTTAGCTGCAGCAAACTTTTAAAAGTCGCCTGTGGCAAGGTAGCACATTTCTAACCTATGAACTGAATTACTTGGTGCGTCGGGACGGCCACTGCAGGACGAAGGCCCCTCTCTCTCTCTCTCTCTCTCTCTTTCTCTGTCGCAGCGATCTCCCGCAAATTTCTTCACTTCATCAACCCACCTACCTTCCTGCCGTCCTCGACTGCGCTTCCCTTCCCCCCGTGGCACCCATTCTGTAACTCTAATAATGGTCCCCCGGTTGTCTGTCCAACGCATTACATTGCTCGCCCGGCTGCATTTTTGTCTGTTAATGCCAGCTAGACTATCGGCTATCCAAGTTTGCTCTCTGATCCACACCGCTCTCTTCCAGTCTCTTAACGTTGCGCTTAACATTCTTCGTTCCATTCCTTTCTGCACGGTTCTTAACTTGTTCTCCAACTTCTTTGTCAGTCTCTAAGTTTCTGCCCAACCGGTAGAATGCAGTGATTGCACACGATTGTACACTTTCCCTTTCGGCGACAGCGGTAAGCTCCCAGTCCAGCCCTCCTCCTCTTCATTAGCGTCAAGAAAAAAAATAAGTTTTTTAGAACCTCAGATCGGCTAATCCAAATAAGGACCACAGCCCGCGAACACGAGGAAATCCCAACGCACGTCGGCGAACGTGGCCGTCGTCTCGCGCGACCCCTTGCTGAAATATTTAAAGGCACAGCGCGGAAGATTAATACGCAACGAGGAAGTTCAATACCGATGGGTCAAAACCACAGCGTTCGGTCTACAGGAGACTGGGTATTAAAAACCCGGCCGCACAGCGAAGTCACAATGTCGTGATGCACTCCGTGACAACCACCAGGGACACGTCCGTACGACGTGCACTACGAGGAGCATGGAGAACAAACAGAGCATCCCTTCCCCCTCCCCCACCAAAAAAATCAAGATAGAGAGAAAGAAGGAAAGAAGAAAGAAGGAAAGACTATATGGGAAGAAACAAAGAAGAGAAAGGAAGAAAGGCATAAAAGTTAGACACAATGAGTAGAAAAGAACGGAATGAAACAGAATTGGAAAGAACAGAAAGGACAGGCGACTCATCGGGCGAATGGGTCCCTCCCCTCCTCCTCCTCCCGCAGGGCACGTGACTGGCACGCGTAGCAGTTTATGCGAGCTCGCGCTCTGACGCGCTTGGCTAGCGCCGCGGGACGACGCGCGGGCAGGGCAGCCGACCCGCACGGCTCGCGCGCCGTGAGGCGAAACGTGCCCAGCAGGTCGGCACCGCCACCACCACCACCAGCGGGGGCGCCCCGGGAAAGATGGCGTGGCAGCCACTCACGCGCGCAGACGCGCGCCGGGCTCCATCCAACTCTCTCTCTCTCTTTCTCGAGTGTGTGTGTGTGTGTGTGTGTGTGTGTGTGTGTGTGTGTGTGTGTGTGTGTGTGTGTGTGTGTGTGTGTGTGTGTGTGTGTGTGTGTGTGTGTGTGTGTGTGTGTGTGTGTGTGTGTGTGTGTGTGTGTGTGTGTGTGTGTGTGTGAATGTCGTGGTCGCAGAAGGAGGTGAAAGAGAAGTAGAGGAACGCTGGCTGACTGAAAAAATTAGACTCGAGACGGAGAGCGGGGGAGGAGTAGATGAGACAGGCACGGGACTATATACAATACACGCGAGCACAACGAGATGAAGCCGATATCGAAAAAGAAAAGAAACACACGAGAATGGAGTAACGGAACGGACCGGACGCACATTCATTCCCGTCACGATTCTTATTAAACGCAGGGGAGGGGAACCCGCGGTGGCGCACGCGCGGGCAAAGGCAACGGCGAAACGCGGACGATAACAGCGGCGGTGAGGTGGGAAAAGCAAAGAAAAAGAAAAAAAAGTGGAGTGCTGTCCACAGAGCACGTGCGATACTTCGCCCCCCCCCCTCCTCTTTTTGGTGTGTAGGTGTGTGTGTGTGTGTGTTTGGGTGAGTGGAGCGCGGGTATGAGGGGAGGGGGGGGAGGCGGAGTGGTTGAGGGGAGATGGCGGTGAAGAGCTCCGACCGAGGAGGAGGAGGAGGTGAGAGGGAGGAGGCGAGACGACGGTCGCATGACGCGCACGTGGCGAGCCAGGGGGGGATCCACCGGCGACGGTAATTCGGTGTTCCCGCTCCGGGTTATATACCCTCACCGCCGCTCGTATCCGGGCGAGCGGACGAGCAAAGAACAAAACAACACACTCGCACACAAAGAATATAGCTGACGCCGAAGGGTTCCAAAGCACGAGCAGCGATATATCGAGAATAAGGTGGCCGAAGTAAACTTACTAAACTGCATAAAAAGAGCCACCCCCCACGAAATAGAATGCGAAGGAAGCGGATCAGCTTCAGAGGTGGCAGGGGACCGTCCAGACGTGACTCAAGATACCGATGCCTCATCGCGAAGAAAAAGACAAAAAAGGACGGACGCGCGGACATCGTCGCGGTATGCAAGTTGAATTTGTCCGCGATGCTATAGGACGACAGAGGCGTTTTGCGGGGACAGATGGCGCTGACGGGGCTCCAGCATGGTGCACCCTGGGGGTGGGGGATCTATTCTGGGGAAAGTTACCGGCCAGGACTACGCGCGCGTAACGGGGTTAAGAATTCTCCATTTCCCCCAGTCCCTTCAAAGAGTAGCGCTGGTCGGCCCTCCTGAGAGTTGGCTTCCCCGCAATACAGGCGCTATCATGACGGGGACGCAACGGGTATCTCGACACGAACAGTGACGACGGAAACTACGGCGGCGCCGTGAACAAGCAGTGCGCTACGCAGGGAGGCTATATTCGAACGCCCGTCTTGCGCGTTACGCTCTGCCAATTGAGCTATATCGGCGCGACCGTTCTCCCGCACATAATTCTCGGGGTATTTGTTGCAGGTCAATACACCGCGAACAACGAACACGAAGGGCAGGCACGGGGCGACAGGACAACGCGCAGCGTATTAGTGTGCGCGTACAACGCTAGCCCTAGGAGCGTACAGCCAGCGCCCATCATAAGCTCGAGCTGTGTAACAGCCACTTCCTTTCGACTCACTGAGACTGCGCCAACTACAATTTGGCGCTTTCAAAAGTACGCACTAGCTTTCAAATAGTGTTTCATTCACTCATTCATTCCCAAGCTGCCTCCTCCCTACCTCGATTAACTAAATTGTGGCGGCCAACGGTGGGTGCAGAGTAACGTTGGGTGCAGGAGGACCCTCTCCGCTCTCCGGCCACTGCGCAGTCTGTGAAACACTTCACTTCCCCCTCTCTCTCTTCCGCCTCCCAGCGGCGCGCCTCTGACGTCACGTGTGGCGAAACAGGTGGGAAACATCTTAGGGCGAGTCGCGTCCTAGCTCACAAATGATGTTTCTAGCTCATCCTAACATGTGCTCTCTCTCTCTCTCTCTCTCTCTCTCGCTATTACCTGCCTTTCTACGTCTCCCCAACCGGCCCCATGACGTAGCGTACGGGAAACAGGATCTTTTTGCTGTGGTTAACCTCTCCGCGCTTCTCCTTTCTGTCGTCTCTCCATCTCTCTCGCATAACTGCTGTTCACAATAAAACACTGGCGTGCTCGGGAAGCAGCAGGACGTACACGAGGCGATTACGGTGAGGCAGGCACGGCCGGCTCCGACCCCAGTATAGTCGTCATCCCCGCGCTATTACAGCCACGGTAATAGCGCAAGGGGGGGGGGGGGGATCCGTGCTTCGAGCAAGCGCCTCCGCCCAGACAGCGAGCGTCGGGAACGGCGCCAACGCCACGAAAAAAAAAAAAGAAAAAAAATTATGGGGTTTTACGTGCCAAAACCACTTTCTGATTATGAGGCACGCCGTAGTGGAGGACTCCGGAAATTTCGACCACCTGGGGTTCTTTAACGTGCACCCTAAATCTAAGTACACGGGTGTTTTAGCATTTCGCCCCCATCGAAATGCGGCCGCCGTGGCCGGGATTCGATCCCGCGACCTCGTGCTCAGCAGCCTAACACCATAGCCACTGAGCAACCACGGCGGGTCCAACGCCACGAGGCGGCCATGTTCACGTTACAGGGGCTTCACGTTACTCGCCCCTACATCGCAATACCGTGATCCCCTCCGCTCTCTCTACCTCGGACACGACAACCACAAGAACAACGACGACGAAAACAACGTAAATGGGGGACAAAATGGGGGACAAAGTGTACCACAACCTGTTGTTCCTGGGCTAGTTGGTAGATTCTTGTGGCGTTTTGCTGTCCTGTTCGTAAACTGGTCTCTCTCTCTCTTTGTAAAATAGTAATAAAGAAACGATACTTGCGGCTGTGCGTCGCCACTCTTCGACAGGCGGATAGCGTGGACGTCAAGACACGTGGGTCAGGTTGACACTCGCACTTCTCGCGGAGAAAAAAATAAAAGTGGAATGACAGGGTTGAAAGAACGGTTAAACGGCACACGACAACCGTCGTCTACAGCAGCGATGTTTCTTCCTTTTTTTTTGGGGGGGGGGGCAGTGCTGTTCTCCGAGTTGACTATCGGAGCACAAGATTCAATGACGCAAGGCCCACGCATGGCTGAAGAGTGGGGAAACAACGTTTGAAATATTACACGCAACGCTTAATGCAAAGTACGATTGCAAAGTACGATGCAAAGTAAGATGGAAAGTAAGATGCAAAGTAAATTAAAAAAAGAACGCTAGAAGGAAGTGCAGAGTTGACATAAACGTCTAAAATCGAATAGTAGCGCGCCGAAAGCGTAAGCATCCGCATAGTGTCAATCTCGAAAACCTTGTGGCAGCGTAAAATTCTGTTCCTATTTATGAGGCTATACTGGCTGTTGTTAGATATGGAGCTGTTTCCTGCGATTACTTCGAGTTCCCCATACCACTTCGAATCGCAGCACAGCTAATTGAGGAATGCCGAAGCAGGAAAGCACATTCCAGAGGAGCGGCCGAGCAAACAAGTTTAAGGCAACAAGTTCACGTGCCAACAAGTTCGTGCGCCGCCGGGATTAGCAGGTGGGCCTCCGACAATGGAGCATGAGCAGCCCTCCCCTTCTCCTCGTTAGAAGTGCATTGCCAGTCTGTGAGGCAAGACCACAGAGAGCCGCCAGGTGTGACACCGCGACACGGGCGCCTACCATTGGCTGAAAGTGGCGTCATCGGAGCGGACTCTCCCATTGGTCAAACATGACGTGACTTACAGTGCTCGAAGGGTTTATAAGAAGCCTTCCAGAGAGACCTGAGCATGCTGGGACATACCCTGATTCCCTGATTCACCTCTCTCGAACTTCTTGCCGCGGGCCGCAGCGTCCGAGTTGCTGCTGGCCCGTAATGACTGTACGAATGTTACTTGACGCTCACCTCCTTGTAAATAATGTAGAATAAATCTCCCAAGTTTGGTTTTCATCCCGACGTCCCGTCCTTCAACCCCTACATCTGGTTGGCAGCGGTAGGATCGCCTCCGAATGCATCAGCTGGTGGCAGCGCTACGTATCAACCTTCGTCAAGAGAGATCCTAAGGAACCGGGAAGAGCGAAGAAGAGAGAGCCTTCGTCGAAAGAGGTCCGAAGAAACTGGGAGTAGCGAAGAAGGAGCGAGCCTTCGACCCAGGGAGTCCGGAGGAACCGGGAACAGCGGACAAATGAACCGGATGGCAGGGTGCTGCAACCGTAAGTGAGCGTGTGGTTTTTTTCCTTATGATTCGCCAGACTCAAAGGTTGTGTGTTCAATTTTGATAGTTTTGGGAATCGGGAGTTTGTTGCATTGTGTGTTTGCACAAATTAATAAGGAAAACAGTTTTAACCACCTGTCGGGGCAGCTGCCATGGATCTTAGAAGGTTGACGAGGTTAGACTTCTTGTTGGTGTGCGACGATTTGGGAGTTGAGGCGGACGAACGGATGGAAACGCCAGCTATCATAAAGGCAATTCAAGATAGTGGCAATGATGAGAAAAGCATTGAGCTTGCTTGGGAGGTGATACAGGAGCCACGGGAGCGTGTGCGTCGTGTACGTTTGCGAGAGCGTCGTGAACTTAGGAGTAAGCGTCAGCGTGAAGAACGCGAGAATGAACGGAAGCATGAGCTTCAAGAACTTACTCTTAGGTGTGAGCGTCACGGACGTGAGAATGAACGCGAACGTGAGCGAGAGGAAAAGTATGAGAGAGAGAAGGCAGCACTGATCAAAGAGATAAAGCATTGTGATCAGTTATTGGCACAGAGACAACGGCTGTCTGAGAATTCTGTAGGAAGTACAGAGCGAAAGAATGAGGAAGTGTCTAGCAGATTTTCGCCAAAAGCCGACGAGAAGAGTAGTGCCTGTGAGATTGGCTGCCGATTCATAAGTGAAGGGAAAAGGCTAGCTGCTAACGATGCCTTAGTGGCAACAGAGGCCGTTAAAGGCCGCAGTGAGAGCGACGAGGTGCTGTGCCAACAGATGACTGTAGAGACAGCTAGGCCAGCTGCGAACAAATTGGCACAGTTACCGCGTGTGTGCGTCGCTGGTAATGTTAGCGAGGTTGCTAGCGAAGGAAAGGGTACTTCTGACCCGACAGAAGCGAGCACCCATGTCAGGTCATATCTGCGTGCAGAAGTGAAGTGCGAGCTGGACGATGCAGTTGAGAATAGTTCTCGGGGTGGCGAGCTCCGTAGCTCACGAGAGAACAACTGCATTGTTCAGGGATCGGTGCGGCTCTCCGCCAGTCTAGATAGCCTAGATAGGGATGATTCAGTTAATCATTCGGACTGTGCGCGTGAGACAGCGATCGATACCGACGGGCTGTGTGCCGATGCACAGCGTGAGCTGGGCAATGTAGTAGAGGGCAGTTCGCAAGAGTGCGAGTTGTCTAACTCGAGTAAAGCCTGCTGCATTGTGCCAGAGTCGGTTGGGCTGTCCGCCAGTCGAGGCAAAGTGAGTGTTGATTTAAGTGAGAATCACTCAGACTGTGCGGGTAAGAGACCGATCCGGGCCGACGAAATGTGTACCGGCCAGCACGAGGCACGAGAAGGCGACATGAAGGCGAGTGCAAAGAGAAAGCGCCGTAAAAAGAAGCGCGGTAGAGACCGAAAGACGGTAACAAATGTAGCGCCGCCAAAAATGGCGAGAAACCCAAAAGGGCAGGGCGCGAGGAAGAAGGTGCGGTCGTCTAGGACGATGTTGACGCATCCAGAACGTTCGAGCCACAGGTCAAAAGGGGACCGCGAAGCATGTTCTGCACGGACGCGGACAAAGGGCACGAGGCAGAACTCCTCGTCGTTCCGTAGTTCTTTTCACAGCTCAGCGTGCAGTTCGAAGAAACGCAAGGTGGCAGGACGAGACCAGGTGGGGAGTAGCCACGCGGTCAATCGAGTTTGTGTTGAAAGCGGGGCGCCAGGACGCAAATTGGCTGGAGACCGTAACGTCTTGGGGGAGCTGATAGTGAATCAGCCCTTTTGTTGTCTCTCGGCAGCCAGAGTAGTTTTCAAGCCGCGACCAGCTCGGGGACGGCTCAGAGTATGAGCCAGTCGTAAGCAATCGGGAACGGGAAGCCAAGAGAGCTTCCGTAGAAGTGAAATGTTATTTTGTTTTATTTTTGAGCATCGGAAAGTTTTTCGCGATTTGAGACTAGGATTTCTTTCAAGGTGTAAGGTATGAGCTTTCTTTATGTTTTGGTTTGAGAAAGCTCCGAGATTTGAAAGATGCGTTTTAAGTAAACATGTAGTCTCGCGAGATGCTCATTAATAAGTAAATAGGCTTTTTTTGTGTGTGTGTGAGTAACCTGAGGGTCAAGGTTATTGTTGAGAGGCCTATCGTAACGCGCGTGTGTTTTATTTAACCTTCTTTCTTTTTAAGTGTTGAATTTTCGAAGGTTAAGCGCGTAGATTTTCAGTGAGTGCATGATTTGCACTGAGAAGCGTTCTTAATTCCATTAGCGCGTGTCCTGTGTGGACGGAAGGAAGCAGACTTTATGACTGGGTTGCTAGTGTGTGTGGAGGGCAGCCGTATTCTGACTTCTTTAGTGAGCGTGCGTGGAAAGAGTTAGTAGAAGACGCATCATTTTAAGAGTTCTGCGGAGTGTGTAAGTCCCGCGAGTTTAATTGTTCGTTTACGTCACGTGTCCTGTAGGACTTTCAGGGAAGAAACGTGAGTAAGCGTAAATAAAAAGTTTGCCTACAACGCAAGTACGCGTTTTGTTTAGTGACCACAAGGTTAGTGCGCTTGTGATTACATACTTGTGAGGTTGACCAGATTGTTCAGTGGCACCATTACGTGCGATAAGTACGCCACTGCGATAGAGTGGAAACATGCTGTTCGTGTAGTCAGGCCACTTAAGTATGTTCGGCTGTTTTCATTTGTTGTTTGCATCGTCAACGACCCTTTTGTTTTGCAACAACAATAGTACTCTGGTCTTGTCGGCATTCGAGGAGAAATGGATAGCTGTTTGGAAGGGTGGTTGGAACTGCTTTGTCAAAATTGGGGAACTAAAAGATCAGGGTTGATTTTGACTCAGTAATAGCCTGGCGAGTCAGAGGTGAAGAGCCTGCGCTTACGCGTGGTGCAGCGCTGTGTTGTTTGGTTTGTTTGACGTATGTTCTCCAGGGCCCAGGATCCCGAGGGTTGTCAAACGAGGCTCGACCCCAGTACCCTGCAGCTTCTTTCAGCGTTCCTCATGGCCAGCGAATTGAGTTCACCGGCCATTCAGAACAACCGGGGCGAGGACGAGCTGTTAGATATGGAGCTGTTTCCTGCGATTACTTCGAGTTCCCCATACCACTTCGAATCGCAGCACAGCTAATTGAGGAATGCCGAAGCAGGAAAGCACATTCCAGAGGAGCGGCCGAGCAAACAAGTTTAAGGCAACAAGTTCACGTGCCAACAAGTTCGTGCGCCGCCGGGATTAGCAGGTGGGCCTCCGACAATGGAGCATGAGCAGCCCTCCCCTTCTCCTCGTTAGAAGTGCATTGCCAGTCTGTGAGGCAAGACCACAGAGAGCCGCCAGGTGTGACACCGCGACACGGGCGCCTACCATTGGCTGAAAGTGGCGTCATCGGAGCGGACTCTCCCATTGGTCAAACATGACGTGACTTACAGTGCTCGAAGGGTTTATAAGAAGCCTTCCAGAGAGACCTGAGCATGCTGGGACATACCCTGATTCCCTGATTCACCTCTCTCGAACTTCTTGCCGCGGGCCGCAGCGTCTGAGTTGCTGCTGGCCCGTAATGACTGTACGAATGTTACTTGACGCTCACCTCCTTGTAAATAATGTAGAATAAATACTCCCAAGTTTTGTCTTCATCCCGACGTCCGTCCTAGAACCCCTACACTGTTCATCTCAATATGCACGTGCTTAACTTCATCGAAGTAAAACTTGGTCTTTCGCCAAGAAACAAACCCGATGCAGTGGTTTTCATCGTTTATAACAACACCGATGGAAGTTAATTTCACAGTGAACGATAGCCAGGCGACCACGTGGACCGTGTAGCCGGCGGGAGCAATTGGCGAGGCGCCTCCAATGCTGCGCTTTAAACCGACTGGACTCGAGACCGCTCTCCGAGTCAAAGACACTCGGAATACGGCCACATCCGTCACTGGCACAAAAAGTGATTCGTGCACTAGTACAGTACTCGAAGTGCACCGGTTTGAGAGACCGCTTATGTAGTGTCCCTGTGCATCCTCCCACGTGCTCTCAGTGCTCACTCTATTCCTTTTTCTATTCCCCCTTTCCCCTACCTCCAGTGTAGGGTAGCACAAACCGGATGCTCGTCTCGTTGACCTCCCTGCCTTTCCCTCTTTTTGCTTTCTCTCTCTCTCTATTTCTCTCTAATACTGCTAGTCCTTTTCAACCTTGGCAGCGTTAATTTAGGTGCAAGAAAGCTGATATACAGCATGCACCCCACCACGCCGCACATGCAAAACTACTCATGGCTATCCATCACTAGACGAAATCAATCAATCATTTTTATTCCGGTCCTTTTTATTAGGGAAAACATAATAACTAAGCGTGGCAAGAAAGGAAAATGAATAAAACAGCGCCACTACGCCGCTCTCGCACCACAATTGATTCAGGTGCATAACAGAGGGTAGGCAGACAAATGTTGTTTTCACAAGCAAACGGAAAGATGAAGAAGAAGAAGAAAAAACGCTACAATATAAAGAAACGGCCCACTTCCAGACCCTCACGGCGGGGTGGACTGCTCACGGGGGAGACCTGACACACCGATAGTGTTAGAGCCCGAGGCGCGGGAAAGCCCGGCAGCATGACGTCAGCCTAGCTCCCCGGTCCACAGCCACATAGAATCCCGAGGTGCCGACCCCTGCGTTGGGGGCTGCACGCGAGGGCGTCCATCAAGGTCGGACAGGACCGGTGCGGTGTCAAACACCCGCCCCAGCAGACACCACTGGGAGGCGCCGCACCGCTGGCAAACTATATTCTGTTGCGGTTTCTCCCTGCGGGACCCTGAGCTTGCCCCAACACACACACACGCGGATTATACAATGTTTGCACGAGCTCAAGTACACGCGAGTACGAATCAATAACCACAGCGTGCAGTATATGGGTTCGTGGCATCACATTTGGACACATCTGACTCGCATACCTTTCTTCTTACAGTTGTCGTCGTCGATCGCGTTAATTCATCGAGACGGTGGCAAAGACGAGGCGAGATGCAGTCGTGTATATATATATATATATATATATATATATATATATATATATATATATATATATATATATATATCGTAAAGGAGATTTATTAGGGTTCGTAGCGACCGCCGGTTCTACAATGCACCGAGCAGTTCCCGAGGTCGAGCTTCTGCTGCGCGCTTGATGCTGCCGATGCTGCTGACCCAGTGCGCACGTTCGTTATCTTCCTTACAACAAATATATATATATATATATATATATATATATATATATATATATATATATATATATATATATGTCATATCATAAGAAGCCAACAAATTCTGACACCAAGGACAACATGGGGGAAATTACTTGTGCTTAATTAATTAAATAAAGAAACGAAAATTTAATCGAAATTAAAGTGGATGAAAAAACAACTTGCCGCAGGTGGGAACCGAACCCACAACCTTCGCATTTCGCGTGCGATGCTCTACCATTTGAGCTACCGCGGCGCCGTTTTCCCATCCACTTTCTTGGGTACTTATGTGTCCTAGCAGAACCCTGGCAGTGTTAGCCAGCGCCACCACTCACAGACCTTGGAGGCGGACGTGGTACATCCTTTTTGCCGTGGCCGGGATTCGATCCCGCGACCTTGTGCTCAGCAGCCTAACACCATAGCCACTGAGCAACCGCGGCGGGTGCGGTTTTTAGTTGTTGTTTTAA
Source organism: Dermacentor albipictus (assembly GCF_038994185.2). NCBI lineage: Eukaryota > Metazoa > Arthropoda > Arachnida > Ixodida > Ixodidae > Dermacentor > Dermacentor albipictus. The sequence continues at coordinate 20,367,141 of NC_091827.1, read as the reverse complement.
ACGGAGCTTTACTACGATTTCGGGAGCGCACAACGCTGCCGGCTTGAAGAATGCCGGCGAACGGACCAGCAATCGAAGAGACGCGCGCGGGAAGGTACGCGAGAGACCACGCATATGCGCCGGCCCTGCGAACTTAACCCGTATTCACCCAAAAAAGATCTTACGTTATAGAATTGTTGTTCCCGAGAGAAAATTCCAGCCGATCCTGACACTGGACATGTTACAAGCGAAAGCGGCTGGATAAGTAGGAAATAACACTTATACGAGCAAAAAAGCTCGGACAACAAGTGCGCGAAATCATTGCTACATGCAGTAGCTGCAACAAGCGAGAATGCACGTATTGATTTGACGTCTCTTGCTCTTTCTTTTGTACATACATGTGTCGCGGCAAACCCGCCAAAAAGAAGCAAGAATTCGGTCCGTAGTTCTTAAGGCACCTGGGCATACATTCCCCCCCCCCCCCTTCTTTTTTTCAAACATATTTATTTCGCCTTGAAGCTCACGTTAAAGAAGATTGACCAACTAGCCTTATAGCAAGTTCTCTTGCAAAGTTCCCTCGCTTAATCGTCAGTTCGCCGGTTCTTTGTTCGTTGGCACGCAAGCATCCTCTTGCCCCGAAAGAAAAAAAATCCACGACTTCGTACAGCGTGCTCGTTTTAGCATGCGCGCATTCTCCGCTTCCGCAAAGCGGGCAAGTTTCGGCATGGTTCCTAAAGGCTCGTTTAAAGGCATTTAGCGTTTCCTTTTTAAATTTTCTTTTTACCAACCTGGCCTACATATGCAACTTTCAACGAACACAAACGCAGCGGTCAGACGCTCGTGACGTCACGTGGGGGAAGACAACACCCCTTCCTCCCGCCCCCCGTCGACAACCGTGCTCGACACCCCACCTGTCTCGGTACGGCGCGCGCGCGTCCCGGACCTCGCATGACGTCAGCTCGTCGGTGCGGGAGCACCCATAAAGAGGGCGCGCGGGCGCCACGGGGTTCGACACGAGGTAGCCGCGGTTGCGGGCAGGGAGGCAAGGGGGTCCTCCTCTTCCTCCTCCCTGGTCGTAAGGGGCATAGCTGGAGCGTGACCGATGGAGCGCGGGGAACCTGGACCGGACGGCGGGGAGCAACAGGGTGCCATAACCCCGCGCCTCCGCTGCTGTGAGTCAGGCACGTCTGGCAGTGCGTGCCATTAAGCACACACACACACACACACACACACACACACACACACACACACACACACACACACACACACACACTATGCACCGGCAGGACTGAACGAGGCCTGCCTTAATTCTCGAAACGTACAGCGCGGGCTGGATACTCGGCTCAGCGGTCTTACCGCTTGGCTTTCTATAATCGAAGTGTACGTAAGCCCGCCGAGGCTGTATCTCGTGAAGCCTTCTTTAAAAGAAGCTTCGAGGAAATAGACAGACGGTGCACAAGTTCGCGTGCCAGCAACAGTTGCCTCTGAGTAACAGAAAGGATATCGAAGACTACGCTTTTGCAAACTCTGCACGCGTCGGAAATGACTGCGGAACCGGAAACACGAACGGCATGGCCGCCATGTTTTGTGCATCCTAAATTCAACTCGGAAAGACGAGAGAAATATTGTCGCCATATATACTCCGTTTCGTACAAACTTCAGCGCAGAGCTGCGGAAGTCATAGGCAAGTAGTGATGCGGCCCCAAGAAGTGTCACTCCACCCGTTTCACGCAGCGCGGTTGTTTGCGACATGCGACGCTACGGAAGAACTACACTTCACATATTCGATTTAACTACCACTTGTGCGACGTGTACGATCACGTCCAATCGGGGTGTTATTCGTGCATCTCCGTACTTTCACTGTCTGACGCACTATGTTTTGATTTGCGAACGCGAACAGTGCACTGGTCTCAGAAACGTGTCCCTCCGCCTCGTTCGGTAGCAATCGGGTTCAGATATGCAACGCCTTCCACGTTATAATTGCGTCATATTTTGCGACATACAAGTTATGCCTACATCGAATTACATTATACGTACATTCGCCCTCCCCCCAACACACATGGCCGCCTCGTGGCGCTGCCGCCGTTCCCGACGCTCGCTGTCTGGCCGGAGACGCGCTTGCTCAAAGCACAGACCCCCCCTTTACGCTATTACCGTGGCTGTAATAGTGCGAGGATGACGACTACTCTAGCGGGGATTGCACTGTGAATAAATACATTAGATAAATAAACAAAATAAATAAATGGATGTGAGGAAAGGAGAAGGTCTCGCCTCTCTTATGTGCCCGACACTACTGAACAGGAACGTGTGTGAGTGTGTGTGTGTGTGTGTGTGTGTGTGTGTGTGTGTGTGTGTGTGTGTGTGTGTGTGTGTGTGTGTGTGTGTGTGTGTGTGTGTGTGTGTGTGTGTGTGTGTGTGTGTGTGTGTGTGTGTATGTGTGTGTGTGTGTGTGTGTGAGTGTGAGAGAGAGAGAGAGATAGAAGAGAGAGAGAGACAGCAAATAAATACCGTAATCATCTCTACGCAACTCAAGGGATGACGTCTGCTGTTAGGCGACATCTACCAAAAACCGGGCGCCTGCCGCCATGCTCCTGATATTGAGCTGGCAGTACCGGCGCTGACGGCCTAGCAGACAATGCGAGGAAGGAAAGCCTGAAAAAACGAGTCGATTATTAAAGGTAGAAGAACCCGTGGGTACAGCAAAAAAATAAAAGATAAAGAAAAACCTATCTCGTAATAATCATACAAGAAAAAGCAAAACAGCGACGCGCCGATGAGGCCGACTTCGGGGAGAACGAAACAGGGAGTGCGGAAATGAAAGTCGGTAGAGTGACGGGAAGGCAACGGAGCAGGAGGTGTGCGTGTGTGGGGGGGGGGGGGGCTCTACTTTCGGGATCCCCTCTAGATTAGATTAAAATGCCAGTCGAAGACTGGCGCCGGATGAGCGCGTCAATCCTTCCTTTCAGCGTTGGCTGGCACAGCCACCGCCATCACCGCAGTCGGCCGAGGAGCGTGGGACAAGCCGCGGCCGCGGCTTAAGCTACATCAACGAGGCAGGAGTGATGGCGATTACCCCGGGGAACGGGAGGTGCGCATCCATGGGACTGGGGAGCATCCTTCAAATCAAAGGAGATCTTTTTTTTTTTTATCTTGTTGGGCTGTACGTAGCAACGGCGAAACATAACCGTCAGAAGAGGGGGCGCACTCGATCGTGTTGCTTCGCATCTGCGCACAATTGTGTCAATTCTCGCCGCTCTCGTAATTTCGTTCAATCAAATTTTTTATTATTATTATTATGGGGTATTACGTGCCAAAACCACTTTCTGATTATGAGGCACGCCGTAGTGGAGGACTCCGGAAATTTCGAACACCTGGGGTTCTTTACCGTGCACCTAAATCTAAGTACACAGGTGTTTTCGCATTTCGCCGCCATCGAAATGCGGCCGCTGGGGCCGGGATTCGATCCCGCGACCTCGTGCTCAGCTGCCTAACACCATAGCCACTGAGCAGTTTAATCAACTTTCAGTTCGCACACTGCCAGGGTCGAGCGCGATCGGCGGCTACAGCTGTAAAATGAAGCAGGACTTGAGACCGAGGGCTACAGTTGCGTGAAATTCAATAAGTGGTAAACTAGAAACTCGTTTTGCATGCTGCTTCACCCAAATTTTGTTTGTACGTTGTAGTTTTCTCCTCCGCATGTATACAATCGTATACCATTAGGACATAAAGTTTGGCTGCAGCCAAGTCAGCGTTTGTCCGCGTCTGTCCTGTCGGCACTGTATTTTCCTCCGCGCTTCAATTGTTCACTGTAGTTACATAAAAAAGTTACCGAAACAGACGACCACGCAGAACTCGCATAATTCGTAGCGTGAAAGCTGTCATTCCGCATCGAAGGGCAATTGCTCGGACGACGCTGCGTCGTCCGACAAGTACAGTCAGCTTCGGTACATGGTCCAAGTACTCGTCACATGCTCAAGGCGTGGCAATCGTCGATAAATATTCAGCGCTGAGCTGTTCGCTTCAATGTAAACAGCCTGCAAGCGCAGATCGAGTGGGCTGTACTGTCTTCCCATACGTGTACACACGTTGCACGCATGGTACAGTGGAGATCTTATCCGCTTGATTGTTAAATAGTAAGTGTTTGTAAGAGTGCGGTGTGGACATGCCCGAGGTCGCACCTACGCTGCGAAATAATTTACATCCTGAATAGTGATAAAGGGTGTAAATCTTTACGTAACTCCCACTCGTACACCCTTCGTGGGTGTAGGGGTGTGAGTCATAGACCGATGTACACCCTTAGTTACTTTAAAGGGTGTAAATTATTTTACACTGTGCCAGTCAACTCCCCAAAGGGCGGCACATGTATGACGTACTCGTATACTTAAGAAATCGGGCAGTCGACCCTCCGAATCCTCGGAGCGGCCGGCTTCACTGCAGTTGCAGCAGCCATCATTAGAGTCAAGCGGAGAAGCGCACCCAAGTGCAGGCAACGAGCGGATCGCGCATGCAAGGAAACGGGGGAGGAGAAGTCGGAAGAGAGAAGTGGGGGTAGGGGGGTTAGAAGTCGAAAGCTCGGCTTGAGAAAACACTGTGGAAGTCCGTGCACTGCGGGCAAGCCGGAAGACCAGGGAGATAATCCGCTCTAATGCCGCCGGCCTAAGCTCGCGCGAGCGCTGATTAATCCGCCTGCAGGATGCGAGACACATGTGTGCGCATGCGCACACCACGGTCGACTCTGCTGCTTCCCCCGGTGCTCGGGCCGCGATTAGGATCGCGCGTCGGTGTCCGTCGCGTCGCCCCCCCCCCCTCCTCCTCCTGCCTCGGTGCGCTACGTAAGCCGTCGCGAGCGTGTAAGTCACGGGATGTAATTAGGCTCACACTGCAGCAAAGCAGCGTGCTGTGTTACCTGCGAGAGGTGCGTGACGACGGGAGGGACTCGGGCGCGCTGCTACGTTTCCGGAGCCATTAGAGAGATAGTTTTTTTAGGGCGACGCGTGCAAGTGTTTAGCGCGATCCCGCGGAAACCGCGGCGCTATTAGTTAACAACGTCTTGTTATCTCGTTATGTTGTTGTCGGCCATTAGAAATGCCTCGGCGGCGTTACGGCGCAGAAGTGTTCGTGGTCGGAACTATACAAGCGAGGGGAAGCTGCCGTGAGATTACACCTCCGCGAGAACCTTCACACTATAAAAGACAATTGAAAAACGACAACAACAAAATACGCTTTCGCATTGCAACAGGAGGCTCAGATTATGTCAGTTCAAATTATTCTAGTATTCACTCTACATAGTTGAAAGGACAGGAACCTGACGTCACCAACGGTGTCTTTTTTTTTTTTTTGTAAAGCAGATTACACGGTCGCAATCTCGCGGAACGTCAAGTAGCACGCGCGTTGCGTCCGTGTGCGATATGCCTTTGTCATCACTGTGGCGAACGGCCATCATCAGTCATGCTCGTAGTCTGCTACGCTAGGCGCTTTATGGCATGAACGGAGCATGGCGAGGACTGCAGTGCCTTCGCGTCTTAATCGACCACACCTACGCGAGCATATACTGGGCCGGTACGTAAACATAACGTAGCGATTCCTTTCCGCTCGATTTTATGCCGCTCTTGTCATCCACCGTTCGTGGACGGCTCAACCCTCTGATAACGCGGGCGGAGCGCCACTCCGACCCACTGACGAAGCGCGACACCATGACGTCACACTGACGAAGCAGCGCTAACGTTCGCGAGCAAAAAAAAAAAAAAAAAAACACTTCGACCTCCATTTGCTGTTTGGATGACCAACCTCTTCCCGCAACATCAACGAGAACAGAGTATCAAACGATTATTATATCATTGCAATACAGTTTAGCGTTTCTATTTAATGTCGCTTCAAAGCAACCCTCCTCCTCAGCCGCGTCGACAAGCCACGCCTACGAAGCGCGGTGAACACTGCCCATCATCAACCTTCAGCCGTGCGCAAACCACCAGACCAGGGAAGGAGCGGTGAGGGGGGAGGGGAGTCTCTCTGCAAGTCACTGAAGATACCGTCTACCCCGCTAACACAACTTCTACAGTATATAGCGAATGCTCTACGCACCACTTCTACCGCTTCCTCGCTCGCGACCGTACTCTTCGGGCAACGAGGAATGGACGGAGACGCGCCTGCACCGGCCCCGGCCACCACGCAGACAATCAAAAACAGCGTGCGTGTATACCAAGAGTGCACGCCGAAAACCGGATCGGGTATACACGGCGCTCTTCCCGGCGCCACCGTAATCCTTCACGCTCAAGTTCCTCGCGGCGCCGTTTCGGTATATGTACGAGGACGCTCCGGTTCCTCCCGCAGCCTCCGAACCGTCGGTCTCGTTTAGCCGTCGGCCCGGCAAAGGGAAAGAAAGCTCCGGTGGGCATCGGTGCATGCCGGCGCGGTAAACAAGTCTTGGCCGGTTACGTGCAGTGGTACTGAGGTGCTCCGGCGGGACTGCTGTTGTAAGGATGCGCACTGGTGTAATAAGATGCGAAGCGATACGAAGAACAGGACACGGGAAGGATCCTTCTCCTGCAGCTGCAAAATAATTTGCACCCTTAAAAGTGAATAAGGGTGTAAATCGGTCTGTAACTCAAACCCTCACGGCCTTTTAAGTCAATGCGGGTGTGAATCGATTAACTCGCACCTTTATACCCTTTAAGGTGAACACAGATGTAGATCGGTTCATATACGGATGTAAATCGATTAGCTCACACCTTTATACCCTTTAAAGTGAATACAGATGTAGATCGGTTCATCGCTCACACCTTTACACCCTTTCAAGCGGATAAAGCTGTAAATCGGTTTATAATTCACAACCTTACGCCCTTTACGGGGAATAAGGGTGTACATAGGTAGAGAACTTCGACCATTACACCTTTCTTTAGGTGTAAGAATGAGCTGTAGACCGGTTTAGACTTTTATTCCTTACTGGGGGCGTAGACTATTTTGCAGTGCGTCCTGTCCGTAACTTGGGGTACAGCGACAAAGGTACGCAGGACGACAGAGGAGACGAAGAAACAACGCTGTTTCCTGTTCTTATTTCATCGAAAAAATCGAATTCCTTGAGCTGGCGGATGAGGCAGTAGCAAGCGCGGTTTTATATTCTGCGTTCTACTGAGTAGCTTACATGACATGGTTATTTCGTTTTCTTTGCAAATGTGTCATCTTTATCGTCCTTTACGGCTTTGTACGAAATCGGATTTGATTTGAACTGTATTTCGATAGACTGCTGCGTACATTTACATGTTATCTTGACGCTTGCATTGACCTGTCTTTCTGTTTGTATTTTTCAGTGGTGTTGTTTCCGTCAATGTTGTCCTTGCTTGTGCCAATTGCTATTATGTTTCTGTATTTCTATACTACTCAGCCGACCCTTGTAACAGCCCCTCCGGGGGCTGACAGTATCAATAAATAAAATAAATAAAGATAAACACGGTTCTTCCTCCTATTGCACCACTGACAAGACAGAACAGACTATAGCCCAGACAAGAGTAGCGATATGAATGCACAACAATGTCACCGCACAGGGAACAGGATGATGCACGACTACGATGAGTGCAGGCGAGGCCAAGTTCCATGAACGGTTCTGGATAGTCTGGTTGGCCACACACATTCGGGGTCCCCATCTGCGGCGTTTATCTTTTCGTCCATTGTCATTTTTTTTTTTGGCATTTCCCGGAGTATTTCTACATTTCAATCAAACGTAGCGATTAACATAACGATCGCCTTCCACGGCTGCATTGTCTGTCGCTCCCGTGCGATTGGCACGAGGCTGCTGCACGAAACTGCGCATGCGCAGTGAAGGAGGCGGACGCAACGTTCGCAGCGCGCTCCACTGACTGCATTCTCCGCTCTTACTGTGGAGTGCGCGATCGTTATACGTGCTGGGATTTGACGAAGGCGCTCAACGTGAGTTTCCTGGAGAACCCGCATCGGGACGACACAGGAAGCAGCAGCGACCGCACATTGGCACGTGCAAACACGGTAGCGAGCAGCCGCTGACAAAAAAAAAAGTTATACGCGTCGTCTCAACGTGAGCGGATTTCGCGAATTTTTAAAGGGACACCAAGGCAAGACAACAACTCAATTCTGACTGACAATTTTTTTTAGAACAGATGTCGTTAGTTACACGATGATAGGCCGATTATTAGAGGCAAAAATGAAGCTCAATGTTTCATTTCTTTCTCTTTAAATTTCGCACCGAAACCCCAGCGCCAGTATACGTCAATGTGAAGTCAGGGATTTTAAAGTATCTTTTATTTTTTGTCGTTTGCGAAACGTACAATATTCAGTCTTTGACTTCTGTGCGTGACGTCGCGCATGAAAATGCATGACGTCAAAGTGAACAGGCGCGGGAACTTTAAAGCGGCGTCGGCACCAGTCTTCTGTGTTTCTCGTTTCGTTTTTCTTTTTTCTTTTCTGGCTTACCAAGCAACTTCTCGCGGCAAGAGTGGTGAGGTTGGTATCGCGAAAAAACATTTATTGATTCAGAAGAAATCATTTTGTCTTTCATCATTTTTTGAAATCATTTCTCTCTTTGACCAAATCATTTTTCGTTAGCCTTTAAGGTTAACGACTCAATATTGACTTCCTCGCCGAGAGCGAATAAATCCGCATGCTATCGCGATTTAACGAACCGATCAGGTTAATGAGGAATAAGAAAATGGTATTTTGGAGTTAAATATAGTCGATCTTCTAATCAGCTACGACGTTAGTTAGCGAATGTTTTTAATTAGCTGTACTAGCATAACGATTAATCATGAAGATTATTTTCTACTCTTCCAGAAATCCAACCGAAAATGCGGAACAACAGAGGCATCGTACAAGATTTTAAAAAGGCTGTTTTAATGAGGAAGCGTACAAGTGATGTACAGAGCTTGGAAAGCAAGAAAAAGCTCGCCACGCTTGACCCCACCGCCTGGAACAAGAGAGCCATCAGCATAGTTATAACGAAATTACGTTGCACGTAATTTACTTGCAACGTATGACAGTGGTGTATATTAACCCTTCGTAGCCGGTCGCGAGAACAAGAAGCTCTACGTCGTGCGCTGAAGTGCGGGACGCCGTGAAGCATCCCACAAAGGAAAGGGGGACATGCTGCCAACGACAGCGCTTTGTCTTGCCGCGAACACTTGGACAGCCAATCTCGCATCTAGCCAACGTACTACAGCGTCTCGTACTGATCGACACGGAAGCAGGCAGCGCCGCCTCCGCTTCGGCGTTTGCAGGCGAAGCGAGCGATCGGGAGGCAATACGATCGCGAACGGGTAGAAGCGGGCGCCATTGCAAACACGGACGACGTTCGAGTGTTTACATGGCACAGAAACGCGCGAAAATCGCAACGCGAGTGCCGCTGACATGCTGAATGCGACTGGGAGGAAAGAAAAAGAAAGAGAGAGAGAGAGAAAGAACGGGCGCGAGTTCTTCAAATAAAGACAAATCACGCTTCGGTCGGTACACGAACGCCGGCTCTCGCAAAGCCTCGCAAGACGCGAGAGTGCGAGAGCGAGGGAACGCTGCAGGAGAATGAATGCCCGCCGCGCGAAGCGCCACGCGGGACCAGGCGGACGACCTGCGACCAGGTCACACTGCAAACGCACACTTGCAAAGAAGGACGCGTGCCGAGGAAGGAGTGACGCGATGCCTACCAAACAGAACAACGACACCCTCGGTCTCCCTCTTTCTCTCTCTCTCTCACACACACATAGAGAGACACAGAGAGAGGCAGAAAGAAAGTAAGAAAGAGAGAAAGAAAGAAAGGGGTAGACAGAGCGCAAGCTTCGGTTTAGGACGAAGAAAAATGGCCGAAAGGCCTCCTCCTCCTCCTCCCCCTTCTCCTCCACGGTTTGCTGCAGCGTTCACTGGTCGACATGGTGCCACCATGGTGCCACTTGCCATCTCAAAGTGACCGAAGCACGCGGTGTGGGGCCCGCCGTTGGTTCGTCGCAGAGCGGCCTCTCCGCTATCTACTCCGCGGCTGCCTTGTCCCATCGCGCGGGCTCCAAAAAAGCGCCGCTGCTGCTGCCGCCGCCGGTGTGTACGGAGAGTACGCCGCGAGGCCCCCCCGAGGGACCTCTGCGCGCTTTCGGCGGCGAAGGAGGACCAGCGCGCGGACTCGGGTCTCGTCGGTGCGGCTGCCGAGCGAGCGAGCGAGCCAAACTCTTTGGGACACGGCGCCGCGACAGGGGAATGCTTTCGCCGCGAACGCTCGTTCACGGCGAGACGACCAGGCGAGTGGCGCCTCGCCCCGCGGCTAGTTGCGTGCAGCGCTGTGGAGCCTGCGGTGGCTGCGTGACCCGCGAAACAAAGCGGAGCCGCGGGCCCGACACTCTGCCGAGGCCGATTATCGAGAAGCACGGTGCTATTCCCACCGTTTTTATGCGAAGCATACTAGCCGCACAACCACGCTCTTCCTTGCTGCGCCGCGCGCGGCCGCGTAGCTACCATATGACGTCATAACAGCCGCAAAAGCGGAGGCTCAACTCGTGCGCTCGCTTGCGGCCGCGTAGCTACATAGCCGGGTCTCAGTTCGTGCGCTCGCCTGCGGTCGCACAGATGGTACTGCGGCCTAACTCCCGCTCGTCCCGCTATACCAGGTTACCAATACCGCTATACCAGCGATATAGCGGTATTGGTAGCGGTAGAGCGTACTTATTGGTTTGAAAATAAAGGAATCAGCAGAGTAACACATGAGTTGTTCCTTCATCTAGCCGAACCAAATATAGCCAAGCAACAGCAGTTCACCAGGCTAAACAGTGGTTCAACAACTAAAATAAAGGCTAGTATGCTTCGCATCCTGGGCTTAACCGTAGCTAAGCCACAGCCATTTTTTTTTAAGCATTTGTCGATCCCCTACACTAAAAAAAAAAAAACAACACCCCCGTTCAATAACACGTAATTTCCCCGGTAAAGCAGCGTTTAAAACGCAGATTTCTTTGGCCTCTTCAGCCTCGTTTTGAGCGGCGCTGGCCGCTGGCTGCTTAAAAAGGCCCTCAGACTATAGATGTAGGGCTTTACGGCTCTTGCTGCTCCCTTGCCGGTTATATAGACCAACTGGGACCGTTCGGTACATGCCAGTGGGTATCTTCTCGAAAAGACAACTCGGGCAAACCCGCCGTGGTTGCTCAGTGGCTATGGTGTTGGGCTGCTGAGCACGAGGTCGCGGGATCGAATCCCGGCCACGGCGGCGGAATTTCGATGGGTGCGAAAACACCCGTGTACTTAGATTTAGGTGCACGTTAAAGAACCCCAGGTAGTCGAAATTTCCGGAGTCCTCCACTACGGCGTGCCTCATAATCATAAAGTGGTTTTCGCACGTAAAACCCCATAATTTAATTTTTAACAACTCGGGCAACTCGGTACGTGAAACCGGGCGTGCGGAACTGTCTACGTGTGAACGTTCTTGGCCAGTCGACCGGTACAAGCATGTGCCACTTGTGCAAGTGCCCGAATAGACAAGTGGAACAAGAGGCAAACATTGTAGAAGTCGGCGACAAAAAACTAACCGAGTGCAGAGAAAGAAGTTAACTGAACAAAATAAAGCCGGAGCGCGCGGAGAGAGAGAAAAGCGTTGAGCTAAAGAGCTGTGAAGAAGAAGCGAATTGAAGACATTTCAGAAAATAAATAAATAAATATTCGCCTATCACCAATACTCACACACGCATGGGCCCATATCCACCGAATTAAAATTTTGTGAGGATCTCGTTAACACGTTTTTTGTGCAAACTGCCCAATTCTTGTTCGATCCACAACGGTGGGTGCTTGTGCGTGCAGGGCAAATCCCTCATTTCAGCAGGTTATGTGGAAATGAGTTGATGGGCTGCATTTATAACTTTAATAGTAGTCGCGACGAGTACTCGGTGATCAATTGACTATCAGTTGTACCATTCCCAGTTATCTCGGTGCAAACCGCATTTGGAAGTACATGCCAGTCATCTGAGATGTGGATAGCTGATAAAAGGTTGAGACCCACGGCGACGGAGGAAGTCGGGATCGATTAACGCGACGATGGACAAAACACAATAAAAGACGAAATATTAAAAAAAAAATAAGCGGAGACACATACGAGATGCGCAAACTCGCGACTAAAGAACGTATTTTCGCAAACTGCTGATGTGGTTTCGGCTCCTACCGGCGGCAACTTTTCCTTTCGTCCACTTCTATTTTCTTTATTATTATTATTATTATTATTATTTCAAAGAAACCTAACAGTTATCTTTCCGTATCCTTACTTTGACTTCGTTTCGATTTCTCATTTGGTATACTTACACGCTTTGGGAATATTTGGAGGGATGGGGGGTGCATACGTCACCGTCTCTTTGGATGCACCGACTTAAGCCCGATTCACGTGTAAGGGCGCAAATTATTTAACAATGTAGTAATTGTTTGCGTGAAGAAACTCTGTGAGCCACACGGCCCCCACAGCGTATATACACGGACACAGGCGGTGCACGCAAGCGGCCTTCCCCACGCAGCGCCACCGTTCGAGGGCAGAGCCTGCTCCGCTTCCCGCCGCCGCCCTGTGGGAGCACTGGAGCCAATTTCCTCGCATCCTTAGCGTAATTCACGCTGCATCGCTCCGGACTACCCCCCCCCCCTCCCCCTCTACCTCGTTCCGTCGCTCGTATATGTACCCTTTGCACGCGGAATCCAAGATGCACGAGTCCGCTAACGCGAAAGGATCACCGGAGTGCACGTCCTCTCTCTCTCTATCTCGGACTCCAGGGTGCGAACAAGAGCCGCGACTCCTCCATTCTTTACGCTACACGAACGGGACGAACTTAGTCACGGCCGCGCGCAAATTAAGCAAGTGCCATCGCAGCAGCTACAGCGCTCGCTAATCAAGACAATCGGGCCTCTTCGCCGGAACAGTGGAACCCGAACTGACCTGCGCGTTGTTGGTCACACGTTGAGAAAAAAACACTTAACGGCGCGGATAAATGACGGGGACTGGAAACGCCACAGCGGCATTGATTCTATCCATCCCGTATTCCAGCGCGGTTAAATGAGTTCGCGAGCCTTTATAGATAGTTTGCTGGATGGGGAAAATTCAGTTTTGTAGTGTTCTATATGTAGAGGTAGAGTCAAAGTCTCATTCTGTCGCGTCTGGCTATAGTTCTAGGAGTGATACACAGTATGCAATCCCTTGCCGAAGCACTGGTTCAATAATAATAATAATAATAATAATAATAATAATAATAATAATAATAATAATAATAATAATAATAATAATAATAATAATAATAATAATTTCTTCTGTCCCTTGAGTAAATGTACAGTGAAGTCCAATGCTAACGGGAACACTTAAATGTGCGTCTCTCATTTTTTCTGGCGCCCTAACTGCAAGTGGCCGCGGAAGCAATGCCAGTGCACTACACAGGTGCATCAAAAGGAGTCAGAGCCGTATTGACCACAAGTTATCTGCTGCAAGTCTAGGCAATTGAACTGACGCGAGAAAGGAAAATCCAGACATGGTCTGCGTACTCAACTGTTTCCTCTAACAGTAGACAGCTCGATCGGTACATGTTTCAGGCCTGCCGAGACCCCATGTAGAGCTTACTATATATATATATATATATATATATATATATATATATATATATATATATATATATATATATATATATATATATATATATATATATATATATATATATATATATGGCAGTGCCTGGCAGACAGCCGAAGCCGTTCGAGAAGGCACGCCTTGTCTGACCACTGTTGATCGCTTCGAGTCCCCCGGTTCACGTTACCCTCGACTCACTGTCTCGTTTGCAAACACGAAGGATGCAGTACAATGTAACAAAAACCTTGCGCTGACATTTCCTTCGCGAGGTCATTCCTCGAGTTCAATTCCCCTGAGGGCGTAACACTTGAACAGGGCGGCGAAAGCAAGTGCTCTCACAATATGAGCAATCAATAAACCGCACAGACTGCTGGAGCTCTTGTTCAAAATAGGGAGCGAGAAAAGTTGATTTGAGAAAAGCCAACTATGTCGGCCTGGTGCTTAAACCAACTACTCTGCTTTATGCTGAATTCCAATGGCGGAGTCGGAGCAAGTTTTTCTGCTCGTTTCGGAGCAAGTTTGTTCCAATAGCAGAGTGAGGGCGGGAGTAAAGTGTTCCAATGAGAGAGTCGGAGTGGATTCAGAGCGGGAGTCACTCCGTGGAGCAGAAAAAGATGCTCCGCCAAAATCGGCGGAGTGGACCGGAACTCTGCGTGACGTATTTCCTTTACCACGTTTGTCTGCTGGGAGGCGCCACCAGTCATGACTCGCGAGGAAGCAAAAGCTGTTGCACGCTTGGCGAGATATCCATTCCGCACTTTTAAACAAACAACAGGTGAACGGCGCTGAAGATACAAGTGACCGGTGCGGTGGTGCTGGGAGCAAACAGCGGAAGGAAATGACAACGCGCAAGGTATCCTGGGTAACTCGGTGATAGAACTTCCGCTTCCGCCTTGCTCCGGCGGCGCAGGTTGTGTTCCATTCGCGGATCTGGAGGCGTTGCTCTGCGCCAGAATCAAGTGCTCGCTCGCGGAGTCCGTCGGCTGCTCCGACTCCGCCATTGGAATTCAACATTAGATTCAAGGAAAGGAGTCCTTAGGTCACCAAGTAGGAGCCAACGTCACCCGAAAACTACCTTAAGACGACCCCCCCTTCCCCCCCCTCCCTCCACCCCACCCGTTTTCACCAACTCTGGGGAAACAACATTTTTCGACGCTAAACTCTGTACAAAGGCACTAATATTTTTTAGAAAGGAAAACCACAAACACGGCACTATTGCTTTGTGTATGCACGGCCTACGCCACACAATACAGGCCTCGCCGCTTGCATTGTCTTCGCGTTCCCGCATTTCCTAAAAAAAATCTTTTTTTTTATCCGGCACCGGTCCTCCATACGGCCGCACGCCGTTGACGGTGTCAGCACCGCGGAACTGCCAAGCGGGCCGCATAACTTGCCGCGGCCAATACTCCCTCTTTATTTTCTGCCAGCCACACCGCCGACAACACCGACCGACCTCGCATGATAGGATGGGGGGCAAGGGGCAAATATCCTGCCCCAGCCAAGGGGGTGCACTACTAGCTGGGAGGCATATACACACACGCGCCGAACGACGAGTCAATCTCAGTGGCAGGGGTGAACGCCTCGGCTGACACGGTGCGAACGAGGGGGAGAGGAGGTGGAGGGGGAGGGAGAGAGAGGGAGGGAGGGAAAGAGGGTGGAGGGAGGGAGAGAGAGAGAGCTCGCGGCGCGCGGATACACAGCCCTTCCATCACTATCTCCGCGCTCCTGCTGCTGCGGCGGCTGCTGCTGCTGCTGCAAATACGTGGTGGTTCCACATAGTGCTTACACGAGCGTTCGCTCGACCACGCATCTGCGACGTGGCTGCCCTTCTTCCGGCCTTGGGGTCGAGTCCTGGACACTCGCTCGGGCGCGCTAATCAACGAGCGCAGCGCGAGAGCGAAATGAAAGTTGTTCCTCGCTTGGGCGTGGGCCCGCGTTTTGAGTGCGTGGGCGCCCACGCGCGTACATGCAGGCCCGACGAGCAATAGCGCGGCTGTATAAACACGAACACCGTGAAATCCATCTTACGTGCGCAGTTTGCAAAAAAGAAAGAGAAGAAAACTGCGTGGAGGTTCTTAAGTAAAATTGTACAACGCATATGACACGCTCTTCTCCGAAGCTAGCCGTCCAAGTCGTTGGCTGCGCGTAGTCAAACGGACGTGAGCTGTAAAATAACTCGCACGCTTAAATGCGAATAGTGCTGTAAATCTGTCTATAACTCCCACATTTACACTCGAAAAAGGGTGCAAGGGTGCGAGTTATAGGTAGATTTACGCCGTTACTAACCCTTAAGGTTGTGAATTCTTTTGCAGCGTGCTGCAGAATCATTCCGGGAAGCTTTTCCTTTTGCTCGTTGCCGAATGACACGTAAAAGTGAAATTTCAGATGCGCTTGAATCACGCAGTTTTTATGAGTACCGAGAAGGCTCAAATATGGAAATAAACTTACTGGTCCGGCCGATAACGATACTTCATTAACTGCGAAATGTCGCGCGCTGTGTTCAGCAGGTATCGGTGGGCTAGTTGGTTGGTGATTATTTAATATTGTTCTGAAGAGACATACGGACGGAGAGAGAGATAAAACTTTATTATGTCCTTGCTGGTATTCAGGGGTGGCGGGGGTCGGGAGATTAACCCCCAAATCCCCCCCCTTCCTCAGACTGCGGCCAGTCCTTGCTTTCTGGCGGCGTCTTCGGCCATCCGGACGGCCCAGAGCTGCTCTTCTGGGTCCAAGCTGAGCAGCAATGTCTCCCAGTGCTCGGCCGTAGTAATGATGCGTGTGTTAGTGCGGGAGGGTGTTGGTGGGTGAGGCTTTGGGGCATTGCCAGATAATATGGACGAAGAACACGTAACACGAGCACGAGCGTTCGTGTTTGCGTGACGTTTAGTGTTCGTCCATGTCTCGTCATGTGCGCCTCGTTTAAGAAGATATTTGCGCTGAGTTTATTCTCCGATCTACGAACGTGTGAAGCCTGCGTGCAACGCGCACCTGACAAGAGGACACGGCACAAACTTAATCAGCAAATTGCACCCTATTTAAGCTCAAAATTAGCGTACTACTGACGGCACCGAATGTACCACCACCAATGGTTCGCCACCAGGCGGGACTTGCGGCATGTACTTGGACCACGGGCTAGTGCAGCCTGTGCACCTCGCGTTACGAAGTCTCGTTGACGTTTTCCCGCCGCGTAGCGGCGTCAACGACACACTTCAGTTATGTACGTTGTGTTATGCGTGCGTTAAATGCCCATCGTCATGTGTGCATAATTTCATTATATCACCGTATTCACTCGGAGTGTATTATGCTAGGCGTGCCGTAAGGTCACTATCTCAGTTTTTCTCAAAAAACTAATCTCTGCTTCTCTCTCCCTCTGAAGGAAGAAAAAAAAAAGAAGTATGCGCAAAGAAGTGCCCTCGCTTTTATTCTTTTTTTTTTTTTGCCGCGTACCGTGCAATGGGTGCGTGTTAAAGAACCCCAGGCGGTCAAAATTATTCCGCAGTCACCCACTATGGCCGTTCCCGCTTCATAATCGTATCCTTGGTTGCGGCACCACAAGAAAAAAAAAAGACAGCAATTCTCTCTCTTTTCTGTCTTTCAGCCACACTATACGAAGTAATCTACGGTCAGCACTCGTCAATCCGCAAAGGCCTGTAACAACTCAATAATTTTCTTCTTTTTTTTTCAGGTCACGCAGTAAGCGGTCGGCGCAGCTGCGTACGCACAACGCACGGGACACACGACCCTGCACTCTTATCGAAGCGTCGCTCAACAGGCGCCGGTTCTCGAAAGAATAACAAAGACGCGCCGCGAAGTGCGTGAACGCCGACGCTGTGCGCCTTCGGAGTGGGTGCTCTCTTTCCTCACGGGCACCCGGGTTTTCTTTTCTTTCTTTTCTTTTTTACGCATCGCTCGCTCAGCGGAGACGCTCTCAAAACAAACGAGCGTTGATCGGTTGTGCCGCACTTCCTCGGCCGGTGAAGAAGAAGACGCTGTTCCCGCGCCGAGCGGGGAAGCAGGCCTCGCAGGACGAGATGGGGGGCACCACTTCAGGCGCGCGCGGAAAGGGGGCGGGGGGGGGGGGGGGTTTGCACACACGTCCGCTGTACGGTCGAGTTCGGTGCAGCGATCCTGGACTTCCGTTTTTCTAAGTCCATTCGCACAGAAACCAAAAAGAAGAAAGAAAGATGGAAGGATGATACGGAAGATGCAACAAAAACGTCGTCGTCGATCGAATTAGGCAACCTGATTTAAAGCTAAAAAGGGTAAAAAAAAAATAAGGGTAACAGACACCGGTTGGACGGCCGGGTCTTGTCTTTCGGTTTGGGTAACTCGGAACTCAGGGTAAGGAGGAACTCAGCCGCTTCGTTACCAGTTATGAGCAGTCCAAACTGAATTCTTCGAGGACCGTTCGATCGCAAAAGCGGACACAGGACCGCACACGTATTTGAGCGGCCGGCTCACCGTACACGTTTTTGCAGTTGCACAGAAAACTTTAGCAGCCCCCGATAACTGACTCGGAAGGTTCACCATGCTATTAATAAGTGCGAGCTTCTTTCGTAAAGTGTGCCCAACTATAAAATCTTATAGGGTGGTGCAAGGACGTGCTAAATACGTTAGCCCGGCTCGAGTCTCTCTCGGGAGTATTCCTTCGACGTCCGTGTATATACCGTGCTGATGCGCCGGGAAGGCTGCGAGACTCAAGAGACGGAAAAGAAGTTCCAATGCGGCGCTCGCCGCATAAAATGAAAACGCCGCGGTGCGAGAAACGATACCGCGGTTTCCATTACTATCTTCGCAAATATATAGTTTATTTAATCCCTGTGGTCCACAGTCCCTTTACATGCACTGAGCGGCGTCCCTCCCTTTCGCATGAACCGTCGGCGCAAATTGAAACGCGAACAGTAGAATAACTGATCCGCGTAAGTATAC
This sequence comes from Dermacentor albipictus, assembly GCF_038994185.2. Classification (NCBI taxonomy): domain Eukaryota; kingdom Metazoa; phylum Arthropoda; class Arachnida; order Ixodida; family Ixodidae; genus Dermacentor; species Dermacentor albipictus. Next base: position 20,348,654 of record NC_091827.1, on the reverse strand, counting down.
GGTTGTGAAGTTCGACGCGTAGTGGCCGTGTAGCCGATTTCTATGCACGGAGTATAGTGGAAGGCGTACGCTTTGGAGTTGCCATGGTGATGCAAATGCGCGAGGGACTATAGAAACGCAACAACGCATTCGAGTAGTTTTGAGCTTGTTTGCGTCTAGATTTTTGCTCAATGTAAACGCTACGCCTCCACACGTTAACAGAACTCTCTCTCCCTCTCTCTCTCTCTCTCTTTCGGCGTCTGTCTGCCTGTATTTGTGGCAGACAGACCAGTTCTCGGTCACAAAAGTGACGCAGAACGAAGACTACCAGAGTACTGAGTTTCACATTTCTTTTTTTTTTCTTTTTTCGTTGCTCGCTCAAGAAGAGATGCGCAAATGCAGGACTGCCGCAGCAATGATACGACACGCGTTCACACGTGAGCGCGCCTAGAATTTGGAGCCGCGGATAACCTGTCTCGTAAGACGACACGGCGACGACAACATACGGCTGTCCGGCTGTTATACAATAGAGAGATTTAGTTTAGGGGACACAAGCGGCTTGCGTACGCAATAACTGAGGGCAACGATACTGCGCATGCGCAGACGGTTCTGCGCATGCGCAGTACCGTCGCCCATAGTTCTTGCGTACGCAAGCCGCTTGCGTCCCCTAAACTAAAGCTCTCTATTGGTAGGAAGGCCGCCGTCACAACTCACTCGTGCGAGGACGCGGGACGCTCTCCCACTGACCCTCACGCTGTACGCAATTAAGCTAACCGCCGGTCGACGAACAAAAAAGAATACGCTGGCCGCAGCCTGGCGCGAAAAATATAGCGAGAACCCCGACGGGCGGGCAGCAAAACGTGCGCGAGGCAATAAACGGGAGCTTTCAACAGCAGCGGGCGCCGCCGCTTCAATGGTTCCCGCCACGTGCGTGCGGAGAGCTGCTGCTTGGCTAAAAAAGCCGCGAACGCGGGAACAGGGCCGCGCCTCTCTTCTCTCGAGGGGTTCGTCGAACTTTTTCGGGCGCGCTTCGCGCTGTCAGCGGCCCACGGGGCCCCCGAAACGTAAACTCTGACCCTCGTGGCGCCGGGCGGTGCGCGCGAGATGTTGCGAACCGAGGCCGTTCTTCTGTGACGTCTGCTCGTCCGCTCCGGGGAGACGCCGCCAACCGGTTTTTGGTAAAGAATAACAGACAATAGGCTATACCCCCCTTCCCCCCAACCCCGCCCTTTAAAGGCGTACTCAGACGATATTTTCCGATTCTTCAATTTAACTTTCGCGTTAAACGGGGGTCCGGGAAGTCTAGACCCCTGGAGAGAGAATTGTAATACTGAGAGCGCCTTAAACGAGAAGGAAGGAGGTTAACCGAGGGGCTTGATTTTTATTAGTCATATCATAAGAAGCAAACAAACACCGACACTAAGGACAACATGGGGGAAATTACTTGTGCTTAATAAATGAAATAAAGACACGATAAATAGATGGAAAAGAAAGTGGATGAAAGAGAAACAACCTGCTGCAGGTGCGGAACGATCCCACAACCTTCGCATCGGGATTGTTCCCCATTCAATTCCAATAATTTATTTATTTATTTCATTTATTAAGCCCACGTGATTTCCCCCATGTTTTCCTTGGTGTCAGTGTTTGTTGGCTTCTTATGATCAGATCACCTTAAGTACTTTATTATACAAGAACATTTCTACAGCGAGTTTCGTGTTCGCTTTTCAGGAGGTCATTACCGCGTCGTGGACCTGCAGGTGGTCACGTGGGATCCGGACACTGAGACGTTTTTTGACACTTGCTGCGGTTCGCTCGGTCGTCTGCTACGCCGCTACATTCGCTGCGTCAGAACGAGTAGCACCACAGGAGGCGACCGAGCGAGCCGCCGCTGGCGAGGCGCGAGAACGTCGCATTGTGCTACTCCCACGTGAACGGCTTATTTCTGCGTCACGACGCTACGACAAAGTAACCTCTTGGGAAAGCAAAACATAAATCATGAAAAAAGGTTGTTTTATTAACTTACTGATGGAGCTCTGAGGCTTGGCAGCGTTATTTCAATAGTTTAGATGTCTAGAACCTGCGTTAAAAAAAACAAAAGAATGAGTCGAAGATATCATGTGCGTACTCATTTAAACATATTAGGGAGGCTATAATTGAGCTCTAGATTAGGGGACGCAAGCGGCTTGCGTATACGTGAGCGGAACGGAAGTCCCATATCGTCCCCTAATCTAAAACTTATCTAACCGCGCGTTCCGCAGGCAGCGTCGAGAATTAAGCTCCGGGGTTTAAGAATATTCCTCGATTTAAGATAGAACCGATGTCGCAGCACACACACAAAAAAAAGTTTGTGTCGCAAATTCGTCAAGGGATCGTGCTTCACGCGCCATCGATAACAGAAAAGACGCTCTGCGACGAGCAGGAGCGTGTACGCATCCTTAGCGGTAAAAAAAAAAAAAGCAAGTACAATCCAACATCAAGAATGGGGCTGACAGATGGAGTAGCACACTGTGGTATAAAGGTTATAAAGAGGTATGAGGCGCGTCAAAAAGGCTGGCTTATCCCTCTTTATAAGATGCACGTGTAAGTAAATGTTACAAAAAAAAAACGCATAATAAAGAGCGCTCGAACAAAGCAAACGGGTTCCTGAGCTACAGTTAAACATCCACGGTGCGAGAACAGGCCAAAACAAACAAACAAACAAACAAACAAACAAACAAACAAACAAACAAACTATAGCTAACTGACTAACTAACTTACAAATTAACTATGTAACCAACCAACCTACTAACTAACTATTGCTGCATTCGGATGGGGACGGAGCGCACTCGCGTCCGTCTCTCTACATTTGCGCGCCGTCGGTTTCCGAACGCTTAACCCCAAAGCCACGCGCTTCCCGACTCGAAGAGACTCCCCGAAGGCGAGAGCGGGGTAAACGAAGCGGGGCGCGTGGGCAGAGGGGAAGCCGCGTACCGCCGCAGCCGCGAAGAGTTCCGTGTCGTCTACGTCGGCGCTGTCAACGCCGAGCGTGGCGGTCGGTGGTGGTTCGCCTCCTCTCCTCCTCCTCCTTCTCCTCCTCCTCCTCCTTCTCCTCCTCCTCCTTCCGCTCGGGACAACGCGACCGGCGACGACGCGTCCGAGCGAAGCGCTCTCGCTGACCGCTCAAGCGCGGCCAGATGTCCGCCGCCCGGACACTTGACCTCTCCCCCCCGGCCTCCGGCGGAAAGGCGCCGACCGCGAAAAAAGCCATCCCGCGCAGCCCTCGAGAGAACGGGCACGCTTTATACGTCACATGAGGGTGGACGACGGAACGGCGATATTCAACCACAGTTCGGAGCGAGCGAGCGAGTTGGGGTCAATCGAGCGTCTGTATCCACTTCTTCCAACGCACGCTAGTCTTTTGAAAGCCAACAGTCTTTATTTGGGCTCTCTCGCCCCCCTTTGTCGTGGTCGGTCGTTCCGAGGTTTCAAGTCTACCCCTTTCAGCTCAGATAAAAAAAATAATAAAAGAAGAAGAAGGCGCCGGTGGAAAGGTGATGGCGAGGTGCGTTCGCTGCCGAACGTCACATAATGGAATTTTTTTTGAGACGGACGTGGGTGTCCACTTATACTACCGGCGCACCTGGTAACGTCTCCGCTCCCTGCGGAGTTGCGCAATGAAACAGAAAACGCCACCTGAATATCCTCACTGCAACAAAGGTACGCCGTCGAGTGCATCATTTCTTTATTAATGCGAATAGCTTTCTGCAGAATACTTAGCCTATTCGCTTGCATTGACAATCCTCACCAACGGTTTCCGCGCTATCTTTTTTTTTCCTTTCTTCTATTCATGCCTCGTCGTTCGTTTAGAGTCACCGTGACGCATGACGGAGGGCCCCGCGTCGTCAGAAAGGCAGTAGAATATTGCGCACGGGTGCAGCCACTCCCGCATCTGGCAACGAGAGAAGATAAATAGGACAGCTTGCTTCGTTTTGGCTCCAAGTAAAAAATGCAGGGCCAGCGCACATCTGACACCAAAACATCGAAGCCTTTCCCACTAAAACCAATATGGTTTCGATATTTCTCTCTTTCTCCCTCTTCTTTTTACCTATTATACATATTATGCATCATAGGCGAGTGAGATAGGCTCCGTCATATGGGTTACGGTTCGAACTTTAAATTGATGTAAGTGTTTTCGTACGTTGAGCCGGATATCCGTAATCATTCTAGGTTTATTCATCCTTCTATTGAGCTACGCAGGACGAAGGTCTCTGTTAGCGGCGAGAAAGCCCTACGCATCACCAGATGACGTCATCGCATGCTCTTTCCCGTAACAATCGTCCTCCCGCTGTCTGCGCCTGTGTTGCTTTGCGCCAGTTCGCTTACACTGTTAAGACCACAGGTGGGAAACAAAAAAAAAAAAAAAACATTTTTTTTCTTAGTACGACATCTTGACAATGTGCATGCAATGCGTCTTTCGCCTTTTATGACGACGCAAGTTACGTGAGCGAAAGCCACTAAAGCTGTTGACAAACGGAACAGACATTTCCCGGTTCGCCACAATAAAGTTAAAGAAAATAAAACAGCGCGTACGCTTTGTCTTTACGAGCTCTGTTTCCCTTTCACTTATCGGATCAATCGAACAAAACAGACGCCAACGGTAGCCGTATTACGCGAGGTTTCTTTCACGAAAACAATTTCTTTCTTTCCTGGCTTCTCTACAACTTTTCCGCCGTTCAACTAAAGTACAAATCAAACGAAGATTCACCCACCACTTTCACCGAACAAGAAAGAAAGAAAGAAAGAAAGAAAGAAAGAAATGGTTTCCAGGGCGCTAATGTCTTGAAGTGCATTGACGAAAATAAAAAGACGGGAAACCTCCTTTTGAGAACGACTTCGGCTGAATACTACTCAGTGCCGAATCGCTGCTTCAAAGGGAGAATTTACACCTCCGCGACGTCGCCGTGCATTAATTAGGCTCAACTCAAAGGTTTGAGAGCCAGTGCCAGGAGTACAGGAACGTACTACAGAAGCAATATCGTACGATACTGTTCTTGATATTAAATGACAACGATATCAGGTATCGTTGGAAGCGTTGGCAGGTTTGACATATATCACTGTATCATGTTCTTTTTTTCTTTTAGAGAAAGTTCAGTTCTTTATTCTCTAACCTACAGCGTCACTCACACAAAGTGCCCAGAGCCGTTTCGATTCGCCTGCCCGATTCGGTCGGCAAGCGTTTGTCGGATTGATGAAGGCGTCAGCGCGTCGAGTAGAGATAGCAGAGGCTCAGGTCTTGTGAGCCCGATTCGCACGGCCACCGCCTCGGCAGATGGCATGGATACAGAGTGGTTCCGGCAACACAGTTAAGCCAGTCTGAAGCCAGTCTCACTCTGAAGCAATGAGCGGTGTGAGACGAGACTCAGAAAACCACGAGACGAGGCAACAAATCAATATGTGAGTGACGACGCCAGCGTGACGTTCTCGCACGGCGCCGCCATGACGTCATGGAATCAGCGAGCGATGACGTCGGCATGACGTCATGAAATCACGAAACTGGGTAACGTCTCCCAGGTGTGTCGGTAAACGACGATTACATCGCATTCTACAGGAGCTCAAGACTAAGCCTAGCTAATTTCGAGAACCACTACTGCAAAAAGAGACCACAATAATATTAATTAAAAAAAAACATTAATCCCGTGACGTCACCGCCACGTACCGGACCTGAGGATTCGAGCTGATGGCTTAAATATAAGATGAAAAGCCTGGCCTTTCATTTGCTCGAGCAATAACAAAACTTTCCTCCACCCATCGGGGTAGCGCCGTGGGTATGACGTCACGCTGCCAAGCGAGAGGAGGCGACTTCGATCCCGCCACCGCGGCGGCCACATTTCGATGGAGGGTGAAATGTAAAAGAGACGCTCGTGCGCTTAGACTTAGGTGCACCCAGGCGAATAAAAATAATCCGGAGTCCAACAGTACGGCAAGCTTCATAATCATATCATTGTCCTGGCACGTAAAACCCAAGAATTTACCTATTTTGTAAACATTTTGCCATTTTATAAATAAAATGGTGTTTTGAAAATATACTTTAACAGTACAAACTAATTTACAGTAATTATTTCGTCTTAAACTAACTAACTAACTAGCTAACTAACTAACTAACTAACTAACTATCTAACTAACTAACTAACTAACTAACTAACTAACTAACTAACTAACTAACTAACTAACTAACTAACTAATTTGAACCCTTCTCTCCCCACCCCAAAATTGACCCCACTGAGATATCAACCAAACCTCTCGCTGAAAACTTCAACGTTTTACCCTGTAAAGCGTGCACTACGTCGTGCAGCCTTGTTCAGTGGGAAAGCCGTCACACTAAATTCGTTTGCTCTAAACATTGTATGTTTAAGTAACGAACACTTCTCAACGTCTTTTACATCGACAGGAAGTCTGGACACCCTTGCTGCCTCCACTGCGCCTGCTATGCTTGAACTAGCGCACACTACGAGATGCTCCCTACGTCAAAGGAGCACTAACACGACATTTCTGATAATACTTCTTTTTTTTTTTCTTTTTGCGCTAGATGAAGGTAATCGCCAGAGCGCCCTAAATAATTCAATGCAATACTTGTTTCTACGAACGAGATATTATTTTTGCTACCGCAGCGTAAGTTATGTAAATAGTTTGCTGCGTTCTTGCTTGTGCTGTCTCCCTGTCCCTTCCTTCTCGTAAACCTACATTCCTTTCCCATTTCATTCTTTTTTTTCTCTCTATCTCGTGCGATGGTAAAGCTCAATATGACATTACGGTACTTATCATCGCCACAGAAAGCTCCGGTTATAAACAAATGCCAGCAAGTGCATCTTAATGGTACAGCCCTTTTCTTCTCTTACGCCGCAAATATAATCCCCTCGAGTTGACGAGTCCTATAAACGTACGTCAAAACGTTAACGAATAATTAAACATAACAATTAACAAATCATTAATTATCTAGCCACAACCTGCACGGTTACGCAGCCAGGCACGTCGTACGTTCGCCAGTGGAAGCGCTACCAGAGAAGGCACGTGAACCGAGCTTTTTTTTTTCTTTTTTTTTCGTGGCGAAGCTACAGCGGCAGAAGCGAGGCGGAACACGCGGAGGAAAAAAAAAAAAAAACACGCGCGAGACGAGAGAAGTAAAATGACAAGCCGGCAAGGAAACGAGGCCAGAGCAAAAATGTTAAAAATAACAAAATCCTCAACTACGAAACGGTCGAAATAATGCCGCTTCAAAGGCCGGCTAGAAGATGTACGGGCGAGGATACTCTGAAAAAAAAATACAGCGATAAAGAAAACCGGAAGGATTAAACGACGAGGCACGCGTTGATGGCAACGCTGACGCGACAGTGCGATGCAATAAAGAAGGCGCGGTCTAAAAAAAAAAAAAGAACGTGAGCACGCGGCAGGGACAATCGCGGCACCACGACGCTCGTTTTACGAGCCGGCGAGGCAGGGCAGCCCCAATTTACGCGTCCGCGCAGCAGGTGATCGGGAAAGAAAGAAGCAGCGGAGACAACGAGGACACACACGAACACACATCGCAGGCACCGGGGTAGCGAGATTCGCGCGCCGTCCACGTCGGTTTCGGCGAACGCAGCTTCGTCCCCCTTCATGCCAACGCCCGCTGACCACGGTGACGACCAACATCCATTAAGGATAAAGGATGTTCCCTCATGGCATGTATCTCTAAGAATCATAGTTGCTAACATACCTCTTTTCAAATGCACCTCGTCCCTATAACTCAATCACATTTCGCTGTCTCTACTGATGGTAAGTACACCATCACGGAAGGTCGCACCACGTAAAAAAACGTCAGTGGCGATTTAGCGGCGAAAGCGAGAAAAAAATGCGTTAACACTATGTTGCACCTCTCCGAGGTCGCGGATCCATGAATTAAAGCGTGTTCATCACAGTGCAAAGCGTTGGTTGTTCAGGAGATCACTCGACACACAACCTGCCTCTTCGAGGTGCGAAGCATAACTGACGGCAGTCGGGAGCACACCACCATCAGTTGCAATATGTATTATTCACGTGACCGGTTTCCCACACATACACATTTTTTTCAGCTTTGACACTTCCCGCATGCTCGCGCATCAAAAACATTTTTGATTCCCGCCGCCACGCAGCAGCGATGAACGCAAGAAAATTGGGTTTCGTTATGAAAGTGTCACCGTAAGGACCAAATTATTTTACTGTACACCGCCACGAGAACGACGACCAGCCACGAGCAAAGTTTGACAAAACTGCATAGAGGTACCTGCGCAGATACAATGTAAACAAAAGAAGCCACTATACAAGGCAATCGACATACGCCACACTGGATAAGTAAGTTCGACGGTCCAATGCTACACGCACTATAACGATATCGCAGGGCACACAATGCTAATTATAGCGGTCTACCGACGAGCGACCGTAGAGACATTCGATCACCAGCTGCAGTGTATCGGCTCAAGCAGAGAACACTCGAAGACAGCCGTTTTGTGCAAAAATCAACTCTAACGGACTAAGAGGCATCGCGATCGAGATCGCCGCACTATGCGCGCGCACTGCAAGGCCGTAATGCCCATTTTGCTCTGATCACAGCAGAGTCTACTAGCTAGATCACAGCTGCCGTAGGCAGCAAGCAAGAAGACAGGCTTGGCTGCTAAGCGAACACCGGCAGGGGCAGCAGGACGCTACGTAATTTGCAGCGTGCTGACAGCTATCGAGCGAAATGACTGCCAAAAAAAGAGTCCGCAAGAAAGGCCCTTCTAAGCCAGCCGCGACGACTTGTGAGTCGGTTATTCCCTGGCTGATATACCCGGGAAGCGAGAGAGAGCGTAAACTTTATTTTCGAATCAATAAGATTCGAGTCCGGCGTCTTTTATGCGAAGCATATTACGAGGGCTCAACCCAGCTCCTCAGGCGCGGCGGTGACCATGAAATCACGTGACACCGTGACGTCACGACAGAGGAGAAGTGGCTTTGGCTCAACTCTTGCAAGACGGGCTGGGTGGGAATCGAACCAGGGTCTCCGGAGTGTGGGACGGAGACGCTACCACTGAGCCACGAGTACAACGCTTCAAAGCGGTACAAAAGCGCCTCTAGTGAATGCGGTGTTGCCTTAGAAACGCGCTGTTTCTAAGGCGTGCGTCTCTTGCTCAGGCGCACATTTCGTTGCCGCGCCGAACGCTGCTTTGCTCGACGCTCACCGCGTCCAATGCGGGGCGCGTAGTCGCTGCCCTGTAGCCCATTGTCTTACACCCCTTGGCGGGTCGACGGGAACGCTGTCGCGTTCCACTCTTGAAGGCGAAGAAGTAATGCATGAGTTGTTTCTTCGTCTAGCCGAACCAAATATAGCCAAGCAACAGCAGTTCACCAGGCTAAACAGTGGTTCAACAACTAAAATAAAGGCTAGTATGCTTCGCATCCTGGGCTTAACCTTACCTAAGCCACAGCCATTTTTAGTGGGTCTGGGAACCCACCGCGGACGCGGTTCCGAGACCCTGTCTCGAAGCGGCTTCCTCGGCTCGCTGGACGGCCCAGAGTTGTGCCGTCAGGTTCGAGCTGAGCAGTGCGGACTTTCAGCGCGAGCGGAGGCTGGCGGTGGAAGAGACGGAGGGTTCGGCACTGCCCGACTTGTTTGTTAACTCCCGACACTCCCATAACATGTTATTAAGTGTGGCAACCTCGCCCACACGATGTGCATCTGAACTGCGTTTTTTTTTCTGCGTATACAGACGCGTTCGCATGTCGGGTGGACGACACAACGTCAGCCGTTGGTCGGTCTCCGCTGAAGCCAGGGCGAATCCCTTCACGACTTAGAACGACAGAAAGCTGAGCTAGTTAGTAAGGATTCATTATGCAAAAAAGAAGTGAGGCGTGCAGACAGGACACAAGAGTAGAGAGGTGGACACCTCTCTACTCTTGAGAGGTTGAGAGAGGTTGTCCACCTCTCTAACTCTTGTGTCCTGTCTTCACGACTCGTCTCGACAATGAGTAAGCGAGCCCAGTGGCCGACTGCTGGACCGCAGCCGTGACGACACCTGTCTGCTTTGCATGATCATTTCGACAGGCCCGAAGTTTGATCGGGTCGGGCGTCACAATGGCGGTTGTCGAGCGCGTTTCGACGATAACTTGCCTTCCGAGGCACCACGACAGGACAGGGACTCTGCCTTCCTCTGCGCGGATATGAACGGCCCCCGTAGCAGCCAAAGTGTGCTTACCTGCAAAACAAGAATACAAGGTGAGTGAGCGAGTGTAGAACAACAAAGCGCGCGCACACTCACACAAGCACACATGGAATGAGTGACTTGGATGGGCTAGTTGGTTGCTGGCATGATGGAACATGGTTATAACGGCGCATTTGAGGACGTGACAGAGAAAGAATACACAGAGAGAACTGTCCTCTGTCCTCGGCGACTGTCCTCTGTGCATTCTTTCCGTGTCCCGTCCTTAAAATGCACCGTTATAGCCACGTTCTATCACTCTAAGGAGGTCTACATTTAAAACAAACACGCCCGCACGCCCGTCTGCTCGCACTGCGGTTTTTCAAAACAACGAAGTTATCAACACAAAAACAAAGGCAAGCCGTACACGACGAGCAAGCAATAAGCAGCGAGAAATGAGCCGCCTGCAGTACGCGGCCTACCCCGAGTGTGCCCGAAAGGCAGCGCGCGCGAACATAAAAAGCGCCGCCGTCAGGTCGCGAGATTCGCGTCCGGAAGGGGGGGGGGTGGGGCTGTATACTTCGAAATGATAGAACCTCTTAACACCCGGCGGCTGGGCGCGGAGAACCGGCAGGCCAGCAGAAGACAAGCCGAGCCGAAAGAGAGCAGAGGAGGATCCACGATCGCGTCATGAAATGCCATCAACCACCAGGCTGTGGGCCTCCACAGGGCGAAAGGGGGGCGAAAGCTCCACAAAAAAAAAAAAAATTAAAAAAAGAAAGGGGGGAGGGAGGGAGGGCTCGCGGCGGCAGTTTACAGCCCGGAGGCAAAAGCGGGGGCCGACGTCGTCGCAAAGCCGACAAATGACGTCATAAGCTGACATGCACAAATCATACGCGGAAGCCGACCCCCCCAACGGGCGGGCACCCCCCCAATTCGCCCCAGAGCCCAATCTTGAGCTTGTTTTTCTGCCGTGCTTCGCCACCCTCCCTCTTCCATTCGACGTCGGCTTTACGGCAGAGGCCCGTCTTTATTATTCTTTATGAAAGAAATGAGAAACACGCGACACAGAGAGACATAAAGCGAAAGAGCGAGAGTAAAACAAAACAAAAAAATGAACGGAGTGACAAGTAATAAAACACGGGCAAGCGGGCGGGCGGGCGGGCACGAGTTTTAAAGGCAACGTAATGGCTTCCTCGGAACCAGGCAGTGGGATCTGGCGACACGGGAAAGGGGAGGGGGCTTTTCTGCGTCCCCTCTGCTGCTGTCCGCAAATTCTGTCACAGCCTTTGCTCCGAACACAAAAACAAAGAAGAAAAAAAGGGAGATCCTAAAGAACTCCAGAGCGCGTACTCCGCGTGCCAGGGAGTGAACAGGCCGCAGCCTGCAGAGCGAAAAGCGAGTGCCTCGGTGAGTTGCTTTCCAACAGCGCCGCTCTGCTCACCTCCAGCGATGCCCTGCCTAGCGTCAACAACGAACCACCCAGTGCCAGCACCTCTCCCCCCTCTCTCCCTCCCTCTCTCCACACCTCCTCTCTCACTATCTCTCTCTCCACGTGTGTGCGCGTTCTAGGCCGCTCGCCTCCGTGTGTCAGCCACCCTGCGCCTCGCAGGTGACACCTTGCAATATCATTTGTTGGCTGCGCGCAGGTCCCCTTTTTCATCTAGCTGTCCACTAGCTCCAACAACCACGAGCGCGTCCCACTTTTTTTTTTTACTCTTTCCTTCTTTTAAACGCGGGGCTAAATAAACGACGCGGCAAAGTGTCTATCTTCCTGTTCTTCGAATCCACTTTTCTTTCTTTCTTTCGAATTTCTTTACTGTCTTTCGTCGTGACGTGTTATATAGCCCCGTTCTTTGTATCTCGCGCGAACATCCGGGCCCCCAGGAGCGTGGCATTTCTCTCGCACTCTCTCGCCCTCTAATTTCGCGCGAAGTGCCTGTCACAAGTCTTCGCAGCGCCATACGTACGTCAGGCCACGGCACACACTAGAGCAAACATCACCTCTCTCTCTCTCTCTCTCTCTCTCTCACACACACACACACACACACACACACACACACGCAGGAAGGAAGTCGCACTGGCCACGTAACTTTTCCGGCGCTCCTTGCTTGAGCCGCGAAACGCTTCAACGAGAGCGCGCATTCTCCAGCAAGGAAGTCTATAGCAATGAAAGAACGAGAGCGTCACAAGATGCGACATTACGACGAGTCTCACAAGATGTAGCAAAGCTGAAGTCAGCCGTCAGGGAGTTGCGGGCACGCCCACAATAAACAGGAATAAAGCTACGGCGTTCGCATTCGTGAATCAACCTTTACCGGTCGTGCTAAAGGACACGTCCAGTTTCAACTTTTCGTGCTATTATAGAGACGGAAGACGTGACGTACTACACGAGATACATTTCATGCCTGACAAACGGCTTAAGCGATACAGCTCAAGCTGATGAGCAATTGCCAATGCCTGCTAGCTACTGCGTGATTAACTTATCCCGTCGATAGCATTATCGTCTCCTATACGCTTTATCGTAAGGCATGCATCAAAATAATTACGGTACTTTGGTAACATGTCTACCTCCGTTATCACTACGCCGAACGGCTTTACGATGTGTATCTATGCGAATGTATGAATGCATACGATATTCTTTAAAGGGGTCAGAACTTGAGGTTGTTGGTGTGTTTTCGCTACGGGAAACGGCGCGAAAAATAACGACATTCTTGGTTGTGTTTCCCTTCCGCCGATACTTATATATATAGATATATAATATGAGATCCGTGAAAATAAACATCTGTACTTGAAGGTACCGATATACGCGTGTGTGTCGTCCTCTTCCTCTTAGTCCAGTCGCGCTGCACGTTTTGAGGTAAAGCGCAAGAACAGCACGCGGGACAGCACAAAGACTTGTTGTCCTCCGTCTTCCTCTCCTTTTGTCGTCCCGCGTTCTCCCTTTACGAGTTATGCTAAAGTTATGCAGTGCCAGCTAGCCCAACAAGCATTCTGTTCTTTTGAGTTTCAATCATGCCGCCATTGCGATGAAACACTAAACCCTCGATGAAGTTTGCTGCACACTTTTGAAAAGCATATAAGTTTATATATACCAGAAAAAAGCAGTTCTGGGTCCGGGTAAATATTCACAGTGAAGTCTATAGACGCGCGTATGAAGCGGTTTATTGACGTTTCGGCTGGGGTCCGGCCTTCATCAGATTCTGATCAAGGCCGTAGCGATCGTAGCGATTCTGATACCGAATCGCTACGATATATATATATATATATATATATATATATATATATATATATCGTAGCGATTCGGTCGTGTACGTCTTTCTCCGTTCTCGGATACGCAAGCTGTGTAGACGAGGCCGCAAGGACGGCCACAGATCACCTGCACTGGGATAGCGAACCCGTCGAGTGAGTGCATCGCGCTTGTTACGTTCGACCTGCGGGGGCTGGCGATCTTCGGGAAAGCGACAGTCCACAACGGAACGGCGCCGGAATGTCTACACGCAGTCGGCGGACCAAGTATTGTTTGTGGAGTCGCCGTCGCCTTCACGGTTTGAATGGAGCGGGGGAACTCCTGGAACAAGTTTTGTGGCGCCATCTCACGGGTCATAGAAGTCGTCAGTCAGTTGACAGACGCGGCGGCCACTGTCTGCGGAGTCAACACTGGGATCAAGAGGCGCCTGCTCGGGGCAGGACCCTCGTCTGCGAGAACGCTCTCACCTCGGTGTCGTCAGTGAAACCTGTGCGGAAGTGAGTGCGTAAACCCTCCCACTCAAAGGCGGGTCGGCGACGATGACTTCGGACGCTCCGAATTGGTCGACGGTTGAACGGCCATTTTCCCTCACCTATGGATCTAGGGAGGACAGAGTGTTTATAAGCAGCCGTTGACGGCTCTTCAGTGTGCACTCCTCTTTCAGTCATGCTAGAGTGATGAACTGTGACGCTCTCATGTAGACACTGTAAATAAATCCCATATTCCTCGTTCTCGTTGAGAACAAGTCTCTCCCTTCAACAACGTCCTCAGCGCGGATGAGTTGGACGACGGCATGGGCCAGCTACCATCTATTTCATGCCCGACCCGAACCATTACACGATGTAAAGGGGTCGCCGACGCACCGCGGCACAAAGACGGCCGTCGCCACGCCGCAAAACATTCACGCCGCGCGAAGTTGCACACGCGCGCATAAACAACACGCATCCGCGAAAAAAAAAAGCATTTCGGTGTTGACACAGGAGTCGTAAAAGCAAAACTCCGCGCCACCCGCTAAGCGACGTCAACAACGCGCGTTCGCTGAGCTGTTAACGCAGCAACGAGAGAGACCTGTCCGTCCGGTCAAGCCCTCGATCGACGAGTCGGCTAGCTCTACATGGAGGGATGCATGCGCCGGATCGCAAGCGCGCCGAAGCTACCACGGAAGCCGTGCGGGGAGAGAAACAAAATAGAAACAGGTAGAAAGAGATAGGGAAAAGAATAATAATGAAGAGAGAGAGAGAGCATCCCTCCATGCCTGGCCGCGTAATGAAGGGAGTCAAGCAAGCGGGGCGCTGCGCACGTTCCCATAACGACGCCGTACACAGGCCGCGTCGCCAACGCGGCGATTTCGATCGGCGCGGGAATGGCTCACGCGTCCGCACCGACCCCTCGGTGGTGGTGGTGGTCGCGACGGAGAATGACCACACACGCCGGGTGGTGGGGCCTCCCCCGGACACCGGACAGGTTGCGACGCTTCGAGAACAGACCGCAGGCACAAGGCGACAGCGGAACGTATACATATATATATATATATATATATATATATATATATATATATATATATATATATATATATATATATATATATATATATATATATATATATATATATATATATATATATAAATCACGAACCATTACAACTCTGTGTAAGGTGGATCACAAGCGAAGCTGCGTGTAGCACAAGACAAGGAGGTGACACAGAATTCCGAACAAACGCACGAACACGTTCATTGTCTTGATCGGTGGTCATCGTGACGAAAGGTATGCACACACATTTATTTTTATACATACGGGTTAACTCGTGATATACATTGGTTATACACGTTCGTAATATACATTCGTGTTTTCATTTCGCGATATATTGAGGCAAACAATTTGAGACCGAAATCACAGCACCGACTGGCAGTGGACCAGTGGCGTCAGCGGCTTCGCAGAGGGAACGGGGCAGTATGGAAACGCTGTCATGATGAGCGGCAACGTAGCCAGCTGTGGAAGACGACGAACGCACGAGCAGTGGCAGGAGCCATTGCAGATGATGATAGTTTTTGCCCACACAGACTTGTTGACGGAGACGAAAAATGCACGGAACCCCAGCCATAAACAGCTTCGCTGTGATATACAATGCGGCCAAGTGTCAAGAACACTTCCCATCTTTCAGAGCACCGTTTTTTATAGGGACCCGCGAAGCAGAACGCGGTAAGACCTGTCGGCGAACAGACACGGCGATTTATGTGAAACAACAAAGTGATGATATTGATGGCGTGCGAGCGTGGAAGAAGTTGCAGCATGATGCGAGAGATTAGAAGAAGGCGCCCTCTATAACTGCATCCGAATTCTTGGTCTAGTGGGTGTGAGCCATAATAAGCAGAGGGCAAACAGACAAGTGTGCAGAAAGATGTCGGAGCCATTGTGACTAACCACAAAGGGATCTGCTGCATGCAAAGCCTCGTTTGCCAGAGGGTAAAATTCGCACGTTGCCTAGACTCAAGTGCGTTCCATCCCTTTAACAGTGGACTGAAGTGCACGTCATTCACCGTGAAATGCCGTATCGGTCCAGTGCTGGCCCCCCACAATTTATCCTAGCGAACATTCCCATTCTTTAACTTTGCGAATGAATTAAGGACTTTGCTCCTGACTAAGTTGCGCTGGTTGACGCTCCCAAGGCCCATTTCTATGGAGCATATAGACGAAAATCCACGAAAGTCGCCGGTGGAAAGACAACCACAGTTCAATTTGAAGGCACGCTGAACACGTATAACGCGAAGGACGCGGGTTCGACGTTAACGGGATGCAAGCTGTATTTTCGTCCACCTTCGCTCTCCCTTTACCTTATCATTTCTACATTTCAATTAAAACCAGAGTTATTTTCCCTTATGCTTTCCTTGTCATTGCCAGTTGCCATCATACCCGCCTCGAGTTTCCCTCCTTCTCCTTGACTGGTTTCATGTAAAGAGTGCCCGAAAGGATCGAACGTGAACATAGAGACGGTTTGTACAGCGGCATCACACACAAAAAAAAGGAAAGACCCCCCCACCCCCGAGTTGCCGAGCAGAGGGTGTCTATGGGAGACCCTTCCGCACCGAATTCAAGGGCGACGCGCAAGACAGTACGCAGAAATGTCGGAGCTGCACAGAGGCACAGGCGGGTCCATTTCCGGTCGCCGGGGGGGGGGGGGGGGGCATCATCAACGCGCCTACACGCACGCGTTGGGGGGCGAGAAAAGAGGTGTATAGACGCATCATGGCAGCCCGTAACAAAGGGACGCGCCTGCGTCAACAATGGTCCGTGC